>NC_084588.1:32502928-32814178 GCF_033807715.1 Cololabis saira | reverse complement strand
CTCAAGCACAGTCTCTGTAAATGGAGCCACAGGTTTGAGGAGTACGAGTGTTCAAAGTTTATACATTCATATACCTTCCCTCACTATGGCTGATAACAAGCAATAGTGCTACAATGTACTTGAGCTAATTTCTCTTTGAATGCCCAGATATTTGCAATAAAAATGCACTAATAATACTGGAAATACTTTTAAATTATTTTACTACCAAACATCAATTCATTTTTCTACTACTTTGAGTCCAAACGTATGCATTCCAGTGTAACTCTAACAAGATGTAGTCCTTGAAAGCATCACTTCAATCCCATTTTAAGATGTTTGCATGCATGTATGTTTACATTTACACTGTAAGACTTAGCACCCATTTCTAGTTTTAGATTTGGACTTTTGCCCAAAGAGAGCTGAGATATGCTTCAGCAGATCCCAGTGACCCTGCGTTGGACTAAACAGGTATAGATAATGGATGGAAAGATTAAACTTCTTTCCCCCAGAAGCCGTTAACATCAGTTTGAAAATGTGACCCATATCAGAGTCGAGGTCCTTCAAGGCCCAGATTTTTCCCATGTCCACAACAGAACAACACAATGTCTTACGCAGCACGCTACAGCTATAGAGTAAACAGGAAAATGCCTGACAGACGAGCTACACTGTTGAGCTGAATCTCAGGAATGGGTCCCAACTCCACTTCCCAGAGTGCACCAGTAGCAGCAAGGAGGCTGCTGGTCACCTGATCAGTCATTGTCACTGATTTTGAGCACCGTCGAAAAAGCTCAGAGTCAAACAAACAAACTTAAGAGGAAAGAAGAAAGAAGCTCCAAGTCCACTCATGGATTAAGTCCAAACACACCAAGGGTCAGTGAATGTTTTATTTGCTTTCATGCTGCTTAATATGGTCAAGTTTATGTTTAAACTTTACTAAAAATGTGGAAAGTTCATGAAATAGGATTTTCTTTATTCAATTTAAAAGGGTTAAAAGATTGATTGATTTAAAAATGTTTAAGATGTTAACTTTTGTTTCAGTCTTTAAAGGTTTACAACCTATTAATATGACGTGACCAACCAACCTAAAGAAAAATAAAAGTTGAAAATTGAAATTGAGTTGTCCTAGCGTCGTTTGGAGGGAAAAAGAGGTGAACTTGACTCACTGCATGGTGAGAATTTTTTTTTTTTAAATGTTTGTGTTAAGTGACTTTTTAAGTGGTAACGGTGCAAGTGAAGCAGACACATGATGATAATAAAGAGGAGAAATAGAGAGTTGAACAAATGGTACAGGGGACCATCTAGAGAGGACCGTCTGGATTGTTTTCACCATTCCCCCTCCTCTCTTTCTTCTTCCTGCGCATGTTAATGATAAATGTCGAGGTTGACTTAAGAGTTGCATTGGATTGCAATACAGGCCACACTGAATTCAAATTTCTGAAAATCCGACCTGTATCAGAATTAGACCCACATTTTTAAGTGTCTCAAACCTGATCTAAAATGTTCAGATTGTTCACGCTGTCAATAAAGGAAAAAAGAAAAGAGGGAAAAAAAAAAAAATCAGATGAACCTACTTCAGCCTGCTGCGATAATGTAGTCTTTGACACCAGTTCCAGTTCATGCCAGACTTCACTTAACACTTGGGAACATGGTTCAGCTTCACTCACAAACACTCATGATTGACGTTTTCATATTATACAAATTTAATGAGTTTTTACACAGGTCGACACAGCTTTAAAAAAATACTCTCATCAAAAAAAGCTTACGGAAGCTACACCAAAGCTTTCTCTCCTTTCCTAGTACAAACAAAGACCCAGTCTCCAGTTAGGACCATGTTCCCCAGATGGTTAAAGCACTGAAAACCCTGCAGGAACTTACTACCCACAGTTACTGTGAAACTGGACGAAGAAGAAAATAAAATATTAATCATTTGTAGAGTTGAAAATTACTCTATGTGAATCTGCACAATATACTAAAATTAAATTCACTTCAAACCCAAAATACAGCATAGCTGTCAGGCCAAGTTCAGAAATCAAACAAATCAAACAACACATTGTGCATAAAACACTCATGTACAGGAGCGAGATACAGCCACTAACCCTCTGTGTTGAGAAAACATCTGAGCAGGCACTGTTTCATTAAACAACCTCTCACACACTGACATAGATGATCGAGTTGCATAATGTACCTGGAGAACGTAAAACGTTGTTTTACTAAGATTTCCTATACAATCAAAAGGAAAAAAAAAAAAACAGTTGGTCAAATGTAACAATGCATTTCTGAATAAAACAGCCTTTCGAGACATTTGATACACTGAGTGTCTTTTGTAGTAGGAGTTCCTTAAAGTCTTTTTTGACTTCTACATTTAACTACAACTCTAATACAGTCATAGTAGCGTTTCATTTATATAATTAAAACCACATAAGTGTGTAAAGAGTCATGCTGTGGTTTAAAGAAACCTCTATGCTTCGTCTTGGCACACTTTATATTAGTTCTAACTATCGTGATTTCATGTATTAGCCTCCTACTTGCAGCTAAAAAGCAAGGAATCAAAAATGAAAAAAGGTCAAGGAGAAAAACACCACAGCTATGCAAGTGTGAGTCTTCTACTCAGTCTTAAAAACGCGAGCCAGTTATCCTGACAGTCTCTGCATGCTCATAAAGTTGGGTGAGGGTATAATACGAGAATTGTCGATTTTCTGCAGAAAAACAGCATTCTGTATGTTTCAGAGTGAGTAGCAATTAAGTTATTAATATCTGCTACCTACACGACGAACAAGATGTTAACACTGGCTTTTTGACAAGCATGTATGTTGTTTGTTTTTGTTTCCCCCCCAAAGTTTTTGCTGTTCATAGTTTAATACAAAACTGGGCTGGATCTGCCTTCAAAGCCCTCTTGCTCCTGGTTAGTGCGAGTCTCTGTGACGGGGCTCCTCCGGGCATGTAGCACCCTATAATGTAATAATTTCCTGAAAATGTAATAACGCCTGAAAATGTAATAAAATTTGCATTTAACTCAATCGAAAATGTAATAAAATCCAATAATGTAATAACTTCCCCAATAACGTAATAAAATATCCTGACTGATATTTTAATAACATTTTTACCAATAATGTAATACCTTATTGGTAATTTATTACATTTCCAGGTGGGTCTTCTTTTTTTTTTTTTTTTTTTCCAAAACTGATAATGTTATACTTGACAAATAATGTAATATATATGTTCATTTTCAGTCCAGAGTTCTACATTTTGTGTTTTAAGTATCTAAGAATGTTATATACACTGGATTTGAAACACCAGAATGACTATTGGGTTAAATTGCAGACTTTGAGTACCATGTAATAAATAAAAGGTATTGTAAAAATGCTATTACAATATCCTGATGGATATGTTATTACATTTTTGGGTTTTGTTACATTTTCGATTGAGTCAAGTGCAAATTGTATTACATTTTCAGGCGTTATTATTACATTTTCAGGCGTTATTATTACATTTTCAGCAAATAATTCCATCATAGGGTGCTCCAGGGCACCAGCTCCACCGGCTCCATCACACTTTCTTCCGGGGGGGCGTCCCCGTGCAGTGGCCGTACAGGAGCCTGTCCCGCTCCCGCACCTCCTCCTGCAGCTTGGCCTCCGCCACCCGCAGCTGGCGGATGGTCGCCTTCATCTCCTTCATCTTCACCTCCATCAGCGCGATGATGTCCCGCTGCTCGTTGAGTTTCCTGAGCAGCTCGGCGGACGTGGTCCCCGTGGTGAGGGAGTAGGAGTGGTCCAGCGGGGAGCTGCTCACGCTCACATACTGCACCGGCAGCACGCCGGCGGCTTCCCCCGACTCCTCGTCCTCCTCCACCGGGGCGGTGAAGGTCTCCTCGGACTTGGTGGGGAGCCGGGCCGTGCCCAGGTACTCCCCGTTCTGGCCTATCTGCACCACGGTGATGCTGTCGTCCTCGCCCTCGCCGGCCACGCCGCCCTCCCCTCCGCCCACGGCGATGGCCAGCACGCTGGCGGCGGGCACCGCGGAGAGGGTCACCTTCTTGCCGCCTCTCCCCCGCCGGCTCCGCCGCTCGTTCACGCCCCGCAGCGGGAACAGCGACGGCACCTTGAATGAATGAATGAATGAATCTTTATTTCGGCTTGTACAGAACAAGATGAAAAGAAAAAAAAAAAAAACATTTCTTTTGCCGAAAAGGTGTAGGCTGAAGCCGTAGCTTATAGTGCATACCCTTTTTTCTTATGATCAGCAAAAATATGAGACATTAGCTTTTACTCAGTGGAAACAAACAATACATAAAGAAGAAAAAAATAAGTAAGACAAAATATAAAATTGACGTTTCACATCCTAGAATGTTTTTGATAGTATACTTTATAATTATAGTGTTTTATATTTATTTACAGTATTTTCTTTAAACAATTTCTTAAACTTGACGATAGAGCGACACATTTTTAGGTTGTTATTACAACTATTCCAAATTTCTCTAGCCTTAACTGATGTACATCTCTTTTTAATATTAGTTCTTGCTGTCGTCATCTCAAACATGAGTTTCCCCCTCAGGTCATAGCAGGTTTCTTTTATCTGGAACAGGTCCTGAATGCAGTTTGGAAGCAGTTTCTGCTGGGCTTTAAAAGGCAAATAAAACAGTTTTCTGCTCTACTATATCATGGAATTTTAAGGTATTATATTTAATAAAAAGATTATTTGTTGGTTCATAATAGTCGGTTTTATTAATTATCCTTAAAGCTCTTTTCTGTAATAAGAAAATAAGGTTTGTATTTGTTTTATAGGTGTTACCCCATACCGCCACACAATAAGTCATGTATGGAACTATGAGTGATTAATACATCAAAAACTGTGCTCTTTGACAGAAGATATAATTTGTTTTACTTAATATTGCTAGGGTTTTAGACATTCTTGATTTTACACTATTTATGTGTGATTTCCAGCTAAGTTTATCATCAATTATTACCCCCAGGAACTTATTTTCATATACTCTTTCTATTTCCATACCACTAATTTTAATTGTTATATGATTTTTTTTTTCCTAGTGCCAAAAATTATGAACTTAGTTTTAGTTAGGTTTAATGATAACTTATTGATATCAAACCATGCTTTCACATTTTTCAGTTCTCCTTCCACCACATTCAGCAGCTGTTCCAAATTCTTCCCTGAACAATAAAAGGTTTGTATCATCAGCAAACAAGACATAATTTATTATTTATAAGCAGTACTCAAGTTGAGGGGGGATGAGGGGGGGTGGCATCCCCCCCTGAAATAAAAATGGTCAAAATCATCCCCCCTGTAAAACTGCCATCCCCCCTTTCCATCCCTTATGTCATTTCATCAATTAATGTGGTTTTACTGCTATTTCAACGTTTAGAGTCATCACCAGAAAAATAACACCAGAAAAATAACATTTGACAATTTTCACCTGTTTCAAGTAAATTTTCACTTGAAATAAGTAGGAAAATCTGCCAGTGGGACAAGATTTATCTTGTCATTACAAGCAAAAAAATCTTGTTCCACTGGCAGATTTTTCTACTTATTTTAAGTGAAAATCTACTTGAAACAGGTGAAAATTGTTGTTTTTTCCAGTGATGAGTCTTGTTTTAAGTGTAATGAGATGTTTTTATTAAAATTAGACATTTTAACTAGAAATAAGACAAATATTCTTGTTAAGATTTTGAGTTTTTTCAGTGATCCATTTTACTTATCCTGTGAAGGACAGAGTCATATTGATAAGTTCAGAAAACTGTTTTTTATTGTGTTTTGATGTATTTTATGTAAGCCCAGTGGATATTTAAAGCTTACAGAAGGCTGCATTTAACTGCTGCTATGTCATTCCTGCAGTATTTCTGCAGGTGTTTTGGTCAGTGCTATTATTTTTAATATATTAAAAGGACTGTCTCAGATAATTAAAATATTGTGATTTTCTGTAATGCAATTAAAAAAACTAAAATGTCATACATTCTGGATTCATTACAAATCAACTGAAATATTGCAAGCCTTTTATTATTATTGCTGATCATGGCTTACAGCTTAAGAAAACTCAAATATCCTATCTCAAAAAATTTGAATATTCTGGGAATCTTAATCTTAAACTGTAAGCCATAATCAGCAATATTAAAATAATAAAAGGCTTGCAATATTTCAGTTGATTTGTAATGAATCCAGAATGTATGACCTTTTTGTTTTTTTAATTGCATTACAGAAAATAAAGAACTTTATCACAATATTCTAATTTTCTGAGACAGTCCTGTGTGTGTGTGTGTGTATATATATATATATATATATATATATATATATATATACGACCCTGGACGTAAACTGTCTAGGGTCTTTGTTGCCAACAAACCATAAATCAACTGTTTCAGAAATATTGAAACCCTTTTCAGGTTAGAATAAACAAATGGTGTCAATCCTAGTTATGACTTCTTTCCTGCAACAAGATTAATCTTATATTAATGCTGGACTCATTCATCATATACTCTTAAAATTGACTCATCTTTTCTTCCATCTACTGTACATATATAAATAATCTTTAAATGTCAATAATTTCTTTGAAACTATTTATCCATCTGTACTATAAACTAATGGAGCCCAGATAAACCGGTTGTAATCTGATGTAGCAGTAGGTATATTAAAATAATAAAAGGCTTGCAATATTTCAGTTGATTTGTAATGAATCCAGAATGTATGACATTTTAATTTTTTTTAATTGCATTACAGAAAATAAAGAACTTTATCACAATATTCTAATTTTCTGAGACAGCCCTGTATTATATTATTTGTAATCATCACAAATTATCTGTCCCCATATGATAAAATCCACCACCCCCCCTGATCTTTTTTCACAACTCGAGTACTGTTTATAAGGTATATATACCTTCACGCTGTAGGTCTTCCTCCCCCCGGCGAAGTGCACGCTGCAGACGCGGTGCCCCGTGGTGGGCTGGAAGGTGCTGAAGCAGCCGCTCACCCCGGCTCGGGAGATGTTGCGCAGCCACTGCTCCCGCAGCGCCGCGTCCTTAGGAAACGTGTAGAAGCGCAGCTCCCGGTCCCGGTGCGAGTTGTTGTAGCAGCCCGGCACACAGCACGTGAACCCGGGCATGTTTGCTGCAAAAATAGAGTCCTAAAAAAAAAAAACGCGATATTTGGGGTTATCTTCAGATTATTTTATTGATGCTTCTTGTTTTTGAGCTCGATGGCCTGCAGGCAGAACTACACGTCCCACAACGCTACCGACTTCCTGTGTTTTCCCATCAAAAGTGACCCTTTCTCTGAGTCTGATCAGTCAATCCGCACAAATTCACCCGAATTCGTGAGATATACAACTCTTAACGGCGTCGTATTTAACCTATATGTTTTATCCCGCCCGGTAAATGTCTTGTTTTGATCTTCGGTTATCAAGCCAAGCGTCCCCAGAATGAGGACTAAAAGTCCCATGCTCCTTTGCGGCGCGTCTTTGCGGTTTTATCGGGATACAGCGCCGCCTGCTGGCCGGGTGGAAGCTGTTTGTTGATATCGGTTGGGTTTCTTGGAAATTTTATTTTGAGTTTTTTATTTCGATCCATTTGGATACAACATAATACACAGTACTCGAGGTGTAAAATAAAATCAGGGGGGATGGTGGAATTTATCATATGGGGACAGATAATTTGTGCTGATTACAAATAATATAATATATTACAAATAATAGCACTGACCAAAATCCTGCAGAAATACTGCAGGAATGACATAGCAGCAGTTAAATGCAGCCTTCTGTAAGCTTTAAATATCCACTGGGCTTACATAAAATACATCAAAACACAACAATAAAAAACAGTTTTCTGAACTTATCAATATGACTCTGTCCTTCACAGGATAAGTAAAATGGATCACTGCAAAAACTCAAAATCTTAACAAGAATATTTGTCTTATTTCTAGTTAAAATGTCTCATTTTAGTAAAAAATAAACCTCATTACACTTAAAACAAGACTCATCACTGGAAAAAAACAACAATTCTCAACTGTTTCAAGTAGATTTTCACTTGAAATAAGTAGAAAAATCTGCCAGTGGAACAAGATTTTTTTGTTTGTATAAGAAGGTAAATCTTGTCCCACTGGCAGAATTTCCTACATTTCAAGTGAAAATTTACTTGAAACAGGTGAAAATTGTCAAATAAGTAATTTTTCTGGTGTTATTTTTCTGGTGATGACTCTAAATGTTGAAATAAAACCACATTCATTGATGAAATGACATAAGGGATGGAAAGGGGGGATGGCAGTTTTACAGGGGGGATGATTTCGACTGTTTTTATTTCAGGGGGGATGCCATCCCCCCTCATCCCCCCTCAACACGAGTACTGATAATACAACATAAAAAAAAGGTCCAATATATTAAATGGCACAGAAAAGGTATAGGCTGAAGCCAAGGCTTATTATGCCTACCCTTTTATGAACCTCGACTCAGGAGGTTTTATACAAAACAAAACTAATAATTTGGGTTCAAACATTGAAAAAGAATGGATATATTGGACAAGTAACAGAGGAATCTAGACAAGAAGCAACGACAAAAAAAACAAAGATGAAAACAAAACAAAAAACATACTATAAATTGCAAGGAGTGATAAATTAAGTGGTTCTTGGCAAGAGACTGTACAGCGCGGAGAGCAGAGGTTAAGAGTAGGCTAAACGGCCGCGGAGAGCGGTCATGCAAACACTTGCTTCAATTTTCTACTATGATAGTATTTATTTATTTAATATTTTATTTTTTAACTTATTTTTGAATTTGGTTACAGTAGTGCATAGTTTTAGTTCATTTTCTAAATTATTCCATAGCTGGACCCCCTTTATTGATACACAGTTGCTCTTTGTATTGGTCCGTACGAAATATGAACCTGCCAAAGTTACATCAAGAGCAGGCTACGAATTTAGATTAATCGCTCACAATGGGAGAACTCCATGAAGATTATGGAAATCACATATAAATCACATATAAATAGTGTAAAATCAAAAATGTTTAAAACCCTAGCAATATTAAGTAAAACAAATTATATCTTCTGTCAAAGAGCACAGTTTTTGATGTATTACTCACTCATAGTTCCATACATTACTTATTGTGTGGAGGTATAAGGTAACACCTATAAAACAAATACAAACCTTATTTTCTTATTACAGAAAAGAGCTTTAAGGATAATTATTAGATCTTACTATTATGAACCAACAATCTCTTTATCAGGAGGCTGAGGGCTTTTGGTGTGCATGAGAAACTCCTGAAAACATTTTACGACACTGTGGTGGCATCAGCCATTTTTTACGGAGTGGTCTGCTGGGGCAGCAACATCACAGCTGCAGACAGAAGGAGGCTGGACAAAACCATCAAAAGGGCCGGCTCTGTCGTGGGCTGCTCTCTGGATACAGTACAGGTGGTGGGAGAGAGGAGGATGATGGCTAAGCTGTCATCCATGATGGAGAAGGACTCCCACCCCATGAAGGACCATCAGAGCGCTGGAGAGCTCTTTCAGCGACAGGCTCCTTCACCCTAAATGTGTGAAGGAGCTACAGAAGGTCCTTCCTCCCTGCAGCTGTGAGACTACACAACCAGCACTGCTCACAGTAGACCACATACAACCTGACAATAAATATACATAAGGGAAATAATGTGCAATATCTTTCACTCACTGCAACGTGCAATTATGTAAATATCCATCTGTAAATATCCGTTGGAATAGTTATGGAATAGTTGTGACAACGACCTAAAAATGTGCAGTTGTACAAGTTCAAGAAAATGTTTTAAAAATAAATATAAATATAAAAGACCATAACTATAAATTATATTATCAAAAAACATTCTAGAATGTGAAACGTCAATTTTATATTTTGTCTTATTTATTTTTTGTCTTTATGCATTGTTTGTTTCTACGGATTAATGCTAATGTTTCAGATTTAAGATGATCACAAGAGAAAAAGGGTAGGCACTATAAACTACGACTTCAGCCTACACCTTTTCGGCAAAAGCAATGTTTATTTTACTTTTTTCATTTTGTTTCGTAAAATAACTTGTACAAGACAGAAATAAAGACAATTCATTCATTCAAGCTCTCCAGCATATAATATAATAAAGCTCTGGGCCCTGGTGGTTTTCCAGCCAAATTTTATAAGGAATTTAGGAGAAAATTAGCACCAACATTTTATAAAATGATCTTAAACGTTGAGGAGAATAAGAATTTATCCTCAAATATGAACTCTGCTAATATCAGCCTGCTATTGAAACCAGATAAGGATCCTCGGCTCCCTTCGAGCTACCGCCCAATATCCCTTATAAATGTAGATCTCAAAATAGTCTGCAAAGCTCTTTCCAAACGTTTGAAAAGAATTACCCCTATACACCTGGATCAAACAGGCTTTATTAAGTGTAGACATTCTTCTACTAACACGCATATACTACTTAATATTATAGATAATTCGAATATAAAAAATCTGGAAACTACAATTGTATCTTTAGATGCAAAAAAAAACATTTGACCAGGTAAACTGGAAATTCCTATTGGCAACTTGGCACAAATTTGGATTTGGCAAATATTTTATTTATTCGATAAAGATATTATATACGTAGCTCTCCAAAGGCATGTGTAAGGACAAACAATCAAATTTCAACAAGCTTTCACTTGCAAAGAGGTACCAGACAGGGTTGTCCTCTTTCTCCTTCACTATTTGCAATATTCATTGAGCCCTTTAGCAGCTGCTATTAGGCAAACCAAAATATTAAAGGTATACAATGCAAAACATTAGATCACAAGATATCATTTTGGTTTCTCTTATTATACTATGGTTCTTTTTTATACTGATACAATAATACCAGCATTGTGCTGGAATACAATTTTTTTTATCCATTTAAAAGGTTTATTTATATGAGTTATATGTCATTTGCATACTTAAGTAAAGTCTCCTATATGAGAAAAGTGTGTTGAATTCAACATTGGATAATGAATATAATTTTTTGACTTAAAGCATGTATAAATAATAGGTCTATACTTCAAAGATTGTATGCCCCAAAACCCTAGTGCAAATTTAATCAATTATTATGTAGAGTAACTCACTATTTTCTTATAGATAGATAGATATCTAATGCCCCATTTGCACGATTACTTTTCAATATGTATATATTCACTGTATGTTATTTACAACTTTTCAATACATCTTCTCAATTACACTGTAAACTTCTTATACCTTCTATTTATATATCCACATATGCAAACGTGAGCACCCAAATATTTATTGTATTTAGTATTTATGTCATTCTGCATGAAAAGCTGTTATTTCATCTTAGCATCTCTTATTAGTATATCTGGCTTTAGTAACATCTGTTACTCTACCTCACTTATCCATTCCAATCCAATTTTATTTGTTAAGCTATTTAAAAAAAACCACAGCTGACCAAAGTCCTGTACAAAATAAATAAAATCCATTGTGCATTATTCATGGTCTTTTGTCTTTTGTCCTATCTAACACTTGAACCTTTTTACACATTGGCAGGTGCCAAATTACACACAATCAATTTCAGTCAGTCAGTGCAAACCATACATAAAATTAATTAAATTAATTTAATTCAGTAAAATTTAGTTCAATTTAACTAAGATTTGTAACATTCATCAAGGCCAGGTAATAGAAAGTGTGGTTTTTCTAAAGCAGATATGGTCAGCATATGAAAATATACACGTATTTAAATTGCTTAGTATTCAGTTTTGAAGCCTTGGAAAGATCATGTAAATATTTGGGTTCATAAGTCCAGAACTTTACAATATCAGCAATGGCATACTGTAAAAGTACATCCATTAACATTTGTGAGGCTTCCTTTTGATAATTTACTTTTTTTTTTTTTTTTTATTTAACGTTTATTTACCCAGGCAAGCAATTTAAATGATGTGGCAAGTTGGCCTGATCAACAGGTGCAAGAGTCAACTGTAATTTGTTGCAGATTTTGTTAGAAGACAGAGTGTGATATGAGGGCAGAGAGTTTGAGTGTTTTGTAGTGCGTTCCAGTCATTAGCTGCAGCAAACCAGAAGGCGCAGCGACCAAAGACTGTACCGGATTTGGGGATGGAGAGTTTAACTCTTACACGTCTCAAAAATAGGACAGGAGGTTGATATGTTCTAAATGCATACCTGTCAAGTTTTGGATTTAAAAATACGGAAAATCTTCTGCCAACCGAGGTCCAGTATCTTACATTTTAAGACAAGTTTAAGAGAATTCTAATATAACTACCTGTCAACCACTTGCAGACTACAATTACGTATTTTCTGGACTATAAGCCGCACCCTTGTATTCAAACCAATGAAAAAGGTAGCGGCTTATAGTCCAGAAAATACGGTATGTGCCCAGAATCTGATAAGTCTACCTTTGTTGACACTGAAATGCTTTGGACATTCCTATGTGTGTATATAATAGAGCCTAAATAAAAACACACAAAGTGAATTAAAGCACATTTATTTAATGTTTATTTTCATTTTATATACACATTGATTGTCTTCAAGTGAAATATTTACATTTTCTTTTAATTTGTCATTTTCCCTCATGTGGCTCTCTGGCATTCACTGACGGACATCCGTCCTTCCCCCGTGAGAGACACTAAAAACGCAGTTACAAATCTTTCAGAACGGGTAACTGAGCCCCGTGCTGCACCTCTTTATGAAAGTAAATTCGGTTTCCCATTTTTAGAGATATTTGCATGAATTCTTTGCTTTTGGGGGGCAGAAATGCGCCTTCTCTCTGGTAACATCCATGATTTGTTTTCCCGAGTTTGTTAGTTGTTGCCACTAACCTCGCGAGAACTGCCACCCAGGCTACAGCAAGCGGAAATTATCGCGAGATTATTCACAATTCAACTTGCTGTTTTAATTATTATATTATAAAACGGGAAATTTACTAATACGGGAAGACGGCGGGAAAGAGGGGTAAAATACGGTAGTTTCCTGGCCAAAACGGGAGACTTGACAGGTATGTAAATGCAGGAACCAAATGTTGCAACGGAGTGGATGACAATCATAGACATATATACGTAGACGCCGCATCGAGTGGGCTTGCCCGCTGCTGCGATACGTGAATGTCGCCGCCATATTGGATGTGGCAAGATTGCGCTGTAAACTAATACAAGTGAATGGACTTGTTTGCATAAAGCGCCTTTCTACAAAGAAATCTACGTTTTACATCTCATTTATTCATTCACACACGCACTAATATACCTGGGAAACAGTTAGGAACCAAATATAATATAATATTTAATTTTCTAAGATGGCAAAAATAAGAACTTTATTGATCCCACATAGGAGTAATTCGTTCATGCTATTCAGCTATAGAGAACAAGGTAATGCCGAAAAACAATATATATCCCCCCTCACAAAAATAAGAAAAATAGAGAAACATATTTTCTCATCAACAAAACATGTTATTTTATTGTCTGAAAAATGGCAAAAATAAGAACTTTATTGATCCCACATAGGAGTAATTCATGTTATATCAGCTATAGAGAACAAGGTAGTGCCGAAAAACAATTTTTCAGACAATAAAATAATATTTGAACCATTTTCAGACAATAAAATAATTTAAAAAATCTGAAAAATAGTTTAAATATGTTATTTTGTTACTTGAAATTTTTTAAATATGTTTTGTTGATAAGAAAATATGTTTCTCTATTTTTCTTATTTCTATGTCTATGGAGTGGATGACAATGGTTTGATGGCCCGCCCACTGCTGACCATCATCAGTACTTCCGGCTGCCGCAGGGTCCTGCCGCCCGCCCGCTCGTGAAGGCAGCGCCTGTCTGAACCTGCGGATGTTGACCGGCAGAAAGGTGAAGGTAGCTTCCCCTATCGGCTCTTTTCTCCGTGGTACGTTGTTTGACCGTCAATGACCAATGCATATTTTAAGTCCATATACTAATTATATAAACTATGTGCATTTATCTGGAGTTTTCGTGTTCGCTTTGCGGCTGTTTGTCCAGCTAGCTGACTGTGCTAGCTGATAAACGTCAATAGCCTCTCTGTCTGGGTGTGAATATATGAATATATGATCAACGCTTCAGACAAAGCACTTGTCTCTTTACGCAAGTCTGACGTGCTGTAAAAGGCCTGCCTGCTCTCGGGCCACTTAGAAACAGCGATCTTTGTTATGGTATGTCATCCATGCAGCCCGGCTAGGTTACCCTGCAGTGTGTATGTTTTCATCTGCCTTCAGCTTCGTAAATGTGGGTCTATTCTCTTCCTGAGCCGTGTAGCACGGGTTAATGCACGGGTAATACGAGAGCAAAGGCGCCCACTTCTGTATGGCCAAGGCCACAGGGAGTGTCACAGGTCACAACCTTAACATCACTATAACCAGAGGTGTCCAAAGTATTCACATTCATTACTCAGTTAGAAGTATAGATACTAGAGTTTAAAAATACTACTGTAGAAGTTGAAGTATCAACTCAAGTTTTTTACTCAAGTAAAAGTATAAAAGTACTGGTTTCAAAACTACTTAAAGTATAAAAGTAAAAGTAATGTAAGGGGGGAAAAAGCCATTAAGGACAAAACCATTGAAAATGAATGCATCTTAGTATAATGCAAATATATTAAAGAACCATATATGTGTACTATTGAGCATTAACATGTGTTTCAGAGAGCAGGAGATATGATGACTAGTTGTCTATAAGTATTGTAATGGTGCAAAAAGTCAAAGTTCAGAGGCATGTTATCATTTATCCTAACCTTTATTGGAATGTACATCCAAGTTTAGTTGCAGGAATCTGAGGGAACGGATGTAAGAACAAAACTGGACAAGAACATCTGAAACAACCACAACCAAATTCACTCTATCCGGACGGCGCAATTTAACTGGATAGTTTTTTTTTTAAAGGCTGAAATGAAATAGTAATGCATGAAATCAGTTTTCCATAACACAATCACTCAGTGACGAATGTTATTTGACTAAACTACTCATTTTATTTTAATTTTTTTTACCCTTGACAAGGCCATTTGTAAAGGAACAGAGAGAACATTTGCTCAGAGATAAAGGTTATGTTGACATTTGAAACATCTGATCATCATGTTAAGCCTGTTAACCATGTGACATAACTCACTGTAAGGAGAACTCACCAGGATCTGTATTAGACACGATTGTCTTGTTTTGATCCATTCACCTAGGAGGAGAAATTTATAGTGTATTGAGTCCTTGCAAAGGAGCTGTTCAAAGTTCATAGATTACAAAACTTAATTTTAAGTGGAGCTTTTTGTGGGTACTGAAATAGTTTTGATTTAATATTTTGCTGAATAATGTGTAATAACATGAATATGTTTAATCTTTTTTTTTTCATCATCCAGCACAAGCCTTGACAAGCAGATTTGTTTTTGCAATGTTGGTGAGGATGGCCGTTGCTCATATGTAAAGTCACCGTGAGAGGCACTGCCATGTTGCCTGGAGTTGGTGTGTTTGGCACAGGGAGCACAGCCCGAGTGCTGGTTCCATTGTTGCAAGCTGAGGGTTTTGAAGTTCATGCACTTTGGGGACGAAGTGAAGATGAAGCATGCTGCCTTGCAAATGAACTTGGTATCCCATTCCATACCAGCCGATCCGATGACGTCCTCCTGCACCAAGATGTCGATCTTGTTTGCATCTATATTCCGCCTTCAATGACAAGACAGATTGCAGTTAAAGCACTGGGTAAGATGTTATGACTTTTATTAAAATATATACTTTTTTTATAGGTCCCTCTCTAAAAGATATTACTGTAGTTAACATGTTTAACTTTAATTGTTGTGTATAATTACACATTTTTGTTTATCTCAAGATATATACTGGAGAAAATTGGCGAATATTCACTAAAAAAAAGCAGAATTCAGAATTTTGGTCTTCATCTCAATGTCTTTATTCACTTCAACAAGCTCAAGTACACTAAGGGTCAGATTGGTAACATGTAATAACCATTAATATTCATGACCAGGGGATTGTTAGCAGGGGGAAAATATATCTCAAACCAGACTTTTAAAAACCTAAACATTTTTAAGTCACTCTCTAAAGAAAACATAATCAAATCATTGTCCTACGAGAGGAGAGTAGATGTAAAAAGTTAACTTACTGTATCTGATGAAATTCCTGAGTGTTGAGCTCAGTTTCCTGTTTTAGTTTCAACTTCCTGAGTGTTTCAGGAAGACAGTACTGATTCCACAGACGATTGAAGGCTGATCTGCATATATGAAAAACTATGCATACTCACTTTGATCTGGCATCTAAAAAGCATGAACTTCACAATTTGCCTAAATTCCAAGGCCTTTCAAGTCATTAATGTACACTCAGTTTGCCAAATCCAGCTCTGTTAGGGTGTTACTGCTTCAGGTTTTTGTAAATTGGCAACTAAACTGTTTGCTGTATCACAGCTTTAATTACTTTAGAATATAGCTGCTACATGGGAAATCTATATTTTACATTAAAAACTAAATGTCAGTGTTAAAAACACCAATAGCGCCTTAATACAAAAAGGAGGAATATGAAAGCATGATTGTTTCAACTTAAAATTGTTCTCTTTCAGACCAAACATAACATAACTTAACAGGTGTAAGCGCTGCAAGAAAGGCTAGTTGTTAAATACTATACTCAAGCTTCAACTGAATAATTCATCTTATTTTTTCTTTCTCTTTGTAGGTATAGGTAAGAATGTCTTGTGTGAGAAAGCTGCAACTGCTGTGGATTCATTCAAAATGGTAACTGCAGCCAGATATTACCCCCAGCTTCTCAGCATTATGGGTAATACGCTGCGCTTCCTACCAGCCTTTGTTGCAATGCGCCAGCGACTGATGGAAGGATATGTTGGTGATATCCAGGTGTGTGACGTTCGTGTTTACGGCCCAAGCCTTCTGGATCAGTCGTACGGTTGGACTTGTGAGGAGCTTATGGGAGGAGGTGGACTGCACACTGTGGGCTCCGCCATCATTGACCTCTTAAGTTACCTGACTGGCACTCGAGCTCATCGGGTGCATGGTTTGCTGCGGACATTTGTACAACAAAACAGCTTGATCCGAGGCATCCGCCGCGTCACCAGCGATGACTTTTGCTTCTTCCAAATGTTGATGGGTGGAACTGGATCCAGTGGAGTGTGTTGCACTGTGACCCTGAACTTCAACATGCCAGGGTCATATGTCCATGAGGTGATGGTAGTTGGATCCACTGGGAGGTTGGTTGTCAGGGGCATGGAACTCTACGGTCAACGCAGTGGGAGTAACAGTGAGGAGCTGTTGCTAGACAGTAATGGATGCGTAGGGGCAGAGGTAAAAGAGATGCCCCTGCCCCACCTGCAGGGCCTGAGCTCCATGGTGAAGGCGCTGAGACAGTCATTTCAGGCCCACGAAGAACGCCGGTGTTGGGATCGTGGACCAGTTGCTACGGCACCAACATTTGAGGATGGTCTGTATGTACAGACGGTGGTTGAGGCGGTGAAACGGTCGAGCTGTAGTGGAGAATGGGTGTGTGTTGAGATTATGAGTCAGGAACCAGATCCAAACCACAACCTGTGTGAGGCTCTACAGAGAAACAAAAACTGAATTAATTTATTCACTCAGTGCAAAAACTACATGTGACAGAACAGAGGTTTGAATGTTTCTCTTTTATTCAGCTGCTTCAGTTGTTTACATCGCTCTCGACTACTTCGTAATCTTGCAAAACTATTTTATTCAAAAGAACACAACTGTATTTTCTACTTGCCCCCACGCAGTTGTGATTTATCAGTACACTACATTTCTAAACAACAGCTCCATTATTTGGATTCACATAAGAAAATTATGTTGGTTTATTCAAAAGTAAATTGACATTACAGTGCTGCAGATGCTGTCTTTATTCTCAATGTCATTTAAAGTTAAGCCATATTAATAAACATGATCTGTCAGTACTGCATTTACATGAAGTATCGGCCCGTGGTCTAATGAACTAATCAGATAGAGATACTATACATAATTTTTTAAGTTTTTTTTACTATACATAATTGTATGAATTAATATTTACACTTAATTTTAGGCCAAGACCAGTTTTCGAGGGTTTCTGTTCTTTTGTAAATTGGCAACCAAGCAGTTGACTGCTTCACATTTTGTTGAAACCGCTAATTACTGTAGATTACAGCCAAACAGCAACATCTGCATCATGATGATAAAAATTGAATGTTAGTCTTTATACACACCAGTGGCCCCGTATTCCAATAACTAGTGTTTTGCCCTGGTATGAATATGAAAACAGAATACTTCATGTGACTGATAAGAATGTAAAATTACTTTCAGTTGGATCTAAACCCATTTAAAACAAGAATGATGGAGCTGTGCAAAGTTTACTTTTTTGTTTTGTGTGTTACATAGCTGTAAGGATTGCAGGAATGGATAGTAATAAAAAAAAATGTTATGGCAATCCATAACAGACACAAAATGTCAGGGTTTGAGTAAAATAAGCTATGTAGAGAATAGAATAAGTAATTTGTAGCATTGTTTTTCAAAAAGGCAAAAATTTTGATTTTAAGTGTTTCATTTGAATTGCAGTCTCCTGTAAGCTAGAAAACAGGCTGTAGTTTGCAGATCCCTCCACGGTTTATACGCAGAGCGGCTGCAAACGCCCACTCTGACCCATGTAAACCTCCTGAAATTATTACATCATCTGTTCGCTTGACATGTTCTGTAGTGTCATCAATATGTACTACTTCCAGATAACTAAATCGCCAAAATACTGTTTAAGAAAAGAGTGACTAGTGCAACACACATACCATGTTTTTGGTAAAATATTGTGTTAAAGAGGAATTGAAGCAAAGGATTAAGCTTCGTGTAGGTTTTTTTTGCAGATGCTCCCTTTTCTCCACTTTAAAAACATTCCACCAGCCTTGATCCGTTTAACTATTGCAACTTTTTGGAAGGATGTAGTTTTTAACAGCCTCCTGTAAGGCTCACACATGGTCAGCATCTGATGTTTAAAAGAAGAGATTTTAGATAAACAGCAAAAGAAGGGTTTTTAGTATCAGATTAAGGCTGTTTGGAAACTAAATTTGAAATTGATGTGGAAAAATTGGTTTACATTTATTAGTCACTAAAGTCAGTTTTCAAGATTAGTCTGTCGCAATAAAATGTTTGCAGAGATGAAAGTCACAAATGTTTTAGGCCAGCATCCACTATTTAACACCAGTCTAAAACTGTACAGATCTTTCCATCGAGTATAACCACTGGATTTGACTTGCATGAGTGTAATGAATGCCTTAACAATTTACACTTGTTACAGTCACACGGTGCATGTCACCTCTAAGTGCGCTCAGTAACTGGTATTCTCACTGTTCCTGCTGAGGTCAGGTAAATGAAGTGAGTCCTTGTTTGATTTGATTGATCAGTTCACTTCTTCTGCCCATGCAGGATCTGTAAATAATTACACATACATGTTACATGCTTACCTCACATTATCCAAGCTGTGCTTTACAAAAAGACAATTTAGTTTACAATAAGTGTCTTTATAAAACACATCACATTCATTTGCAGGTCATCATTATTAAATTACATTCCAGCAGAGTTTTTACTAACTCATCAGCAGTTTGTCTTTGCACTGATAAGATGCAACAAACATACAGTTTAATGCTTGCACCAGCCAGCTTGCTGCAAAGGTGAATCTACCTTTCGTAAGAGGAAGACTTTGTATTTATTTATAAGTTGGTGTGCAGAAAGTTTGCCATTGTTTGTTCGGTCTAGTGTTTATGTTTCAGCCTGTGAATTTCTGTTAAAAGCTGTAGTATTTATCTTTTTTTCTTTTCTTTTTTTTTAATTTAGATTTAATATTTTGAGTGATAATTGCAATTTGAGCACTAATTTGCTGCTTTAAAGTTGGGGAACTGTATTCATCTGCTTGACAGATTTTTTTTTGTCCTTTAATAAATACAGTTGTTTTCATTCAGAGTTCCTAGTTTGATCTGTCTTCATCAATTCTATCAGAAATGTTCTTTTGCCATCAAATCTTTGCATCAAAACTACAACAAAGTGTAGCCCAATAAAGACATGCATTTAGGCAGGGGCTGGTTAAACTGAAGTCTTCCAAAATGGGAAGGATACTTTGGGGAAAATGTTTACTGATGACTAACGTGATAGAATAGCCTTAATTTGATTTGATTTGATTTTGATTTGATCTTTATTCATCTTGAACAAAACAATTTAAAACCAACAATAATAATAAAGCACAACCAGTTTTGTTCAAGAAGGGACAGGAAGAAGCAAATGCTTATCTAGTCCGGCCCCTTCTTGCAATATAAGAGTATCCAATATATAAAAGAATAATAGTAGCAATAACAATAATAATAATAATACATATATACAGTGTATACCCTTCTTCTTGACATATAAACGTATGTCAATATAAAAGTAATTAAAAGACATGTGAATCAATAATAAAAGTAGCTAAAACGAAAGGCATCAAGCACAGTAGAGAAGGGAAAAAAGTCAATGAAAAAAAACAATCACCATAATAAAAGTAGCTAAAAAAGAAAGAAAAGCATCATGCACAGAAGAAAAAAAGACAATGAAAAAATAATAAAATAAAAATGGATGGAGAACCACATCTAGAAATATCTAGGGCCTAAAAATGACCTGTAGGGCTGCCTGGTGCAAGGGGCAGCAGCAACAGTTGCTTATCAATTTGCCTTTGCACGCAGTTGGTTAGCAATATGACTAATCAGAGCAACGAACAAGGTGACATATTCAGAGTCATGAGGTGACCAGGAGAGTGTGTTGTGTGGGAAAAGTATTAACATTTTGCAGAAGCCTTTCATCAAATCAGCAAATACATCTACCTTGCAAAGGGATGATATGATTGCCGTCTTCTGCTCTGTCCAAGAAAAAGTCAGAATCTTTAACTCTCGATGCCAAAGCTGAATCAAACAGCCATTATTCCTCAGATGCAGCCATCTGTGTACCATCCAGATTCCATGGCTGCTCTGTTGTCATTGTGTTAAACTCACCCAGGGACTCGCTCTACAAGGATAAACTGAGTTGACTGGCTCACCCAAGACTTTTGCATGGTAAATGAGCTGAAAACGGGTGGTAGCTAAACATTCCGTCAAAGCAAATTTGAATTTCCTAGAGGTACTTTGAGATTTGTGAGGGATCAGATCAGGTCTGAAACATGGTCTGAAAATTATCTGTACAGGTGGCACCAATGGTTGGTCCTCTAACTGTCTCTGCACAAAGTTGGTCAGCGCTATGATCAATCAGAGCAACAGACAAGGTGAAGTATTCAGAATGACAGAAACAAGGTGAAAGGAGAGCGAGAGGGACGATGGCTGCCTACTGTGTAGAGTGAAGCTCCACTGTCGTCCACACTGGACTGGAACCATGTGACTTCCAGCCATTGGAGCACCCAGTGCTCCAAAACAGTCCAACCCCACACACACACCAAAACCTTTTTAAAATCAGGCATGTTTTTTTTGTTTATCCTCTCTGGACTGGAAGTTGGACTTTATATATACACAGACCAAAAAGACACACTTCTCAATTTTTTTGGATGAGAAGGTGTGTCCAAACTTTTGGTCTCTACTATATATATATATATATATATATATATATATATATATATATATATATGTGTGTGTGTATATGTGTGTGTGTGTGTATATATATATATATATATATATATATGTATATGTATGTATGTATATATATATATATATATATATATATATATATATATGTATGTATATATATGTATATGTGTGTGTATATATTTATATTTCGCCCTAACAAAGGACTGGAAGGATGACGGGATTGACCGCAGTCAACCATCAATCCAGGGGCGTTTTTAGGATCCAAAGACATCAGGGGCTAATGAGAAATGATCAGGGGCTGAAACCATCGGCATTATTATTATTTTTTTGCTCTTTTTTATGATGACAAACGCATAAATAACACATAAATAACATGTAAATAATGCTTTAAACTGTACAAATACATGTATTTTATTGACTGGATCTTTAATTAATCACCTGAATGAATTGATGCATGCCCTTTGCCTAACCTTAATCTAATTTAGACTATCACAGACAGTGGAGATTTCAGGTGGTGGTGATCTCGCAGCTCGCGCATAACGGCAGCACATTCAAGGCGCACAGACAAGGATCTAGGATCATAATGTGTTCGCCTGGTATTTTTGTGATAAATTGCATGCTTTGACAATATTGTAGATTATTTCTTGTTGTCAGCAGGCCTACAGTTAATCAATGACCGAAAATATGAGATTTAAAACATGAAGAAAAACAATTCTGGTTACATTTTTTACTGGGTCACTAATGATTTTTACTGGGTCATTTGACCCAATAAAAAGGGTCTGGTGACGCTTTCTCCATAGAGAAAATTTGGGCGGCCGCCTAAGCCGATCTTCCCACCGCCTGTGATAAATCCCGAGCGCCTAAGTCCTAAAAAAAAAAAAAAAATTCTTTTTGGGTGTGTTTTAGGTTTGGGGCTAGAGGAAATACATTCGGGGCTCCAGCCTCGGAAGCCCATAGCTAAAAACGCCACTGCATCAATCCTATCTATTAGGAGCCTCAGTATGCTTTCCTGGTGTAGATGTGACATTCCATCAGATGTCTCGAAATTGAGCGTTATATTATCAATTCTGTGATAAAACTAAACCCAACTCAGCTTTACAAAGGGAAAGAGACAGAGAGACTCAGGTTTTGTCGAGGTAAACCTTCTCTGCACCAGATTTACAGAGAAAGTTACCATGGCAACAGACTCAGAATATGAGTTGCTTCGTTTCTGAGACAAGTTTTACTGAAACCCTCTTACTCAGGGTTTAGTCACCTCGCTTTGGGAAATTAAAACTCAACATTTCCCTGTTTTCGGGCTCAACATGCAGTACGAAAAGTTTGAACGTAACCCACTTCTGACACGGGCCACTGCTCACCCTCCATCAACAATCCTGAGCCAACAAGTTGCACATTAATCTTGGATGCGCCTGGGCTACTCCAAGGGGATTAATAATAGAAAGCACAGGTTTTTCCATGATCCTATTTATTTTATGAAGCATCCTCTGCCCAATTAGCTCCAGAAGCTCCCCTGAACAGAGCCAGCCTGTTTGTTCAGTTTCTTTAAGTCATTGGCTCTGATGCTGCTCCCCAGCAGATGTGACTGCACAGCAGACTTATATAAGATATACAACATCTTGCTGCAAATGTTGAAGAGCCTGAGCTTCGGTAAAGAAAAGGTTTATTAAAGTGTATTATATTTTACCCAGCCCTGCGATACTGGCGACCTGTCCAGGGTGAACCCCTGCCTTTCGCCTGTAATGAGCTGGGATGAACTCCAGCAGACCCCCGTGACCCTGCAAAGGATACAACGGGTTTGGAAAATGGATAGATGGATATATTTTACCCACATGTCAAAGGAAAGGATGTTCAGCAGTTTTCTTAGATTACCCTCAGATATTTTTAAGCATTTTCACCTTCCATTCACACTTTAAGATGTTATGCACACAATGTCACAAAGGACAATTCTAGCACATGGATGAGCAGAAGGAATTAAGAAAAGGTCCAACACATAGAGGAGAGGGTGAATCAACAAAAAGTTTGATTGCCTTTTCCTCAAAAGTGTTTCATTGTATGTACTTGCCTTGTCTGATCTTAAAAAAACTATTGAGTATAAATGGTGATAAAAATGGTCATTAGAGCAACTTAAGGTATAAAAAAAATGTGTATATATACAGGACTGTCTCAGAAAATTAGAATATTGTGATACAGTTCTTTATTTCTGTAATGCAATTTAAAAAAATAAAAATATCATACATTTTGGATTCATTACAAATCAACTGAAATATTGCAAATAAGTTTAAGATTAAGATTCCCAGAATATTCTAATTTTTTGAGATAGGATATTTGAGTTTTCTTAAGCTGTAAACAATGATCAGCAACATTAAAATAATAAAAGGCTTGCAATATTTCAGTTGATTTGTAATGAATCCAGAATGTATGACATTTTTGTTTTTGTAATTGCATTACAGAAAATCACAATATTCTAATTTTCTGAAACAGTCCTGTGTGTGTGTGTGTGTGTGTGTGTGTGTGTGTGTGTGTGTGTGTGTGTGTGTGTGTGTGTGTGTGTGTGTGTGTGTGTGTGTGTGTGTGTGTGTGTGTGTGTGTGTGTGTGTGTGTGTGTGTGTGTAAAATATATATATTATATATATTAAAATGCATATATATGCTTTAGGTTAATATGTATGCAGACAAAAAAAGCTTTAGAGTTCATGCTCAGCAGTTGGGGATTAATATCCCACAGTCAGACTTCTCAGGTAGCGGTTAGTCTACCGCTGCCATGTGCTGTCCTTGCCATGCACCAACGAATCTGAATGGAGTTAATTAAGTTTGAATAAAATAAGGTTGAGGGTCTTTTTACGATATAAAAAGATGTACCACAATATTACTGCAGCAACTACTGCCTTACAGACCCAGCTCAGGGAAAATCAGTGCGGTGATGACGTAGCTGCTGAGTGTCTGTGGGAAGATGGCTGACAGCGCAGCGCTGGCAGCGAAGAGATGCGACTCTGGCTCCCTGTCCTCCGTGAGTATGGACACCATCTCCTCCCTGACGGAGCTGGAGGACCTGGAGAGAGTTTACCAGCAGCTCTGCTCGGAGGAGGTGGGTACCAGGGGCGCTGAAGGCCGGGGGTTTGTTGAGGCTTGACGTGTGTGTAAACTTCCGCCCCGGTCGGTGCTGCCACGTCCAGCTCCATTATTATCACTTATAAAAGTGAATTAGTGAAACCACACACGGTGTTTATGTGTTTCAGGCTTAAGCAACATCACAGTTGTCTGTTACTAGTAATGACATACAATACAGTGTTTTTTTGTTTTATAGGTAACAGGGTGTACTCGAGTAAAAGTAAACAAACCGTGCTACCATTCAGATATATCTCTTTTTACCTGTCAAAGACAGTTATTAATGTACACACCACAAGGATTTGACTTATTTTCTATTCTTATACAGTTATGAGTTTTACTATGAGTGTGCAACATACATATAAATTCATTATATTCGTGTGTTAGACAAGCAAGGCTTAGTCAAATATGGACATGTGAAGAAATTGTGTGTGTGTGTGTGTGTGTGTGTGTGTGTGTGTGTGTGTGTGTGTGTGTGTGTGTGTGTATGTATGTATGTATGTATGTATATATATATATATATATATATATATATATATATATATATATATATATATAATATTATAAACGTGTATATACAGGACTGTCTCAGAAAATTAGAATATTGTGATTTTCTGTAATGCAATTACAAAAACAAAAATGTCCTACATTCTGGATTCATTACAAATCAACTGAAATATTGCAAGCCTTATATTATTTTAATTACAGCTTAAGAAAACTCAAATATCCTATCTCAAAAAATTTGAATATTCTGGGAATCTTAATCTTAAACTGTAAACCATAATCAGCAATATTAAAATAATAAAAGGCTTGCAATATTTCAGTTGATTTGTAATGAATCCAGAATGTATGACATTTTTGTTTTTTTAATTGCATTACAGAAAATAAAGAACTTTATCACAATATTCTAATTTTCTGAGACAGTCCTGTATATACGACCCTGGACGTAAACTGTCTAGGGTCTTTGTTGCCAACAAACCATAAATCAACTGTTTCAGAAATACTGAAACCCTTTTCAGGTTAGAATAAACAAATGGTGTCAATCTTTGTTATGACTTCTTTCCTCCAACAAGATTAATCTTATATTAATGCTGGACTCATTCATCATATACTCTTAAAATTGACTCATCCTTTCTTCCATCTACTGTACATACTGTATATAAATAATCTTTAAATGTCAATAATTTCTTTGAAACTATTTGTCCATCTGTATAAACTAATGGAGCCCAGATAAACGGGTTGTAATCTGATGTAGCAGCATGTATTCACCTCTGTCATATGTGTACTTTGCTTACAATGCAGTTTTTCCCCCTGTTCATTACAGAAAGAAGTGGAAGCTGAGCTGGATAGGCTGGTAGGACAGGAAGGATCTATTCACAAAAAGATGTTGGCGCTGCAGAGGATGGGGTACAGATTAGTGCAGCCTCAAAAGCAGCTGCTTCTCTTAAGATTTTTCAATATAAAGGTGTGATGTGACGTGCAAAATGCATTATATTTCCTTTGCAGGCCCAGTCTGCAGTTGATTGCAGGAGACGCCAGCCAGCTGTCGGGCATGACCACATTTACCTGCAGCCTGGCTGAAAATGTTAGCCGTAAAGTCAGACAGCTTGACCTGGCTAAGGTAATAAATCTTTTCATTCACAGAGAGTCTAATCTGACATATAAACTGCAACATGCATCATCTCTACAAACCTGCTTTGCTCCTGGGATCGTGTGATTAGAGGTTTTCATTTATCTCTCATACTTTGGATCTATAACTGTGTATCTTTTTTCTCACAGACACGACTGTATAACGTCATCCAGCGTGCTGATGATATCCTCGATCTGAAGTTCTGCACAGACGGAGTGCAGACAGCTCTGCGTAATGAAGACTATGAACAGGCTGCTGCACACATCCATCGATACCTGTCTCTGGACCAGTCGGTTATTGAGCTGAGCAGACAGGGAGAAGAGAGTATGAAACCTTTACCAGTAATAGTGTCCCAGTTGGTGTTATTTGTGTTTGCACACTTAGGGCCTGATTTACTAAAGGTTTGCGTGCGTAAAAACGTGTGCAAACTTGACATCACCCGCAAACCAATGTGCAAGCTGATCTACTAACAGCGTGCAAAGAGGACTGCGCCTCTCAAATGAGCAAAATAGCACACGCTGTTCATTTAGTACTTTTGCCCTGATGAATAATCAATATGGGGCGTACCCGCCAGAAAGCACTAAATACTGGGAGGGGAAAATGCAAATAGGTTCATTTACCACACGCAATGAGATTTACCAAGACTGAAAGTTATTGCGGGGATTGTGATTGCGTCTGTATTTAATACGTTCGAAAGGAAGGTGCTAATCTGCCCAGCATTACGCACCGATGGCTGCTGTTATTGTGGCAAGGAGGCGACATCGCCAAAATCAAAGAATACGCAGAGAGAGAGTCTTTATTCTGCTTCATGCTATTTTAAAAATGGTTGCACAAGTTTTATTAAAGGCCACTTTTTCTTTAGTTCTTCGCCTTATATCTTGCCACCTTCTTTTAACCTCTGCCGTTCTTTTTGTCTTACCAACTGCATTTATTCTATCGCAGATTTTGTCCCATGTTGCGTTTCTTTTGGTAATGTTTAAATTTCTTTGCTGTAGTTCATGAATGTGTTTATTTGCCTCTTCCACTAATATCTCTAACTCCAAGTCGTCAAATTTCATTTTGCGCTTGCGACTATCCTGCTTTCCATCCAGACTGTCCATGGCACAAACCATAAGACACGCAACACCTCATTTAAATACTGCGGTTTTTCACCTGTTATCAATTGCGCAAGCATTCTTAGTTGATCACCCGCAAAACACACAACAGCAGCACGTGCAAACTTTTTCAGTGCACACGCAATTTAGTACTCTTTATTTAGGATCTTAGTAAATCAGGCCCTTAGTCAAGAAAAATTGGAAATGCAACTGTCATTTTTGTTTGTTACTCTGGCTGTGTGGTTAATGGCCAATATATTATATAGCTGTAAATGTGAGCTTGGTGAATTTTTATGCACTGCACAACTAGAAGGAATGCCACAGTTGCTGGTTGACATCCAATAGTTTGGAGGACAAGTTAGCACCTTTACAGCTTTGTCATGTACTTTGAGCTGCTGCTGTGGCGCTCTTTTACCTCATGGCAGCGTCCCCCCTTCTGGGAGGAGAAGGCTGCTTGCAATGGGGAATATAATTTCTGTAGGCCAGTGTGCTCCCTCTGCAATAATGTTTGGGGGTTCATGTCAAAGTCAGCTCCACACAACGTTGCTTAAGTGAATGTTCCATTAAAATGGGAAGATCATAGTCATTAGCTTCACACGACAGTGGTTTCACTACCGTTGTTTATTGCAGTGTGGCTGCTTAAAAGTATTTATCTTGTTTTGCATGCGTTGTGCTATCATTAGACAGAAATTGTGACACCACCACTACATCATGTCTGCACAGGCAGCGCCGTGGACGCCAGTCTGGTCTTGCTGCAGGAAGCCGAACAGAAACTGAAGGTCATCGTTGCTGAGAAGCTTGATGAGGCTGTAGCAGCAGTTGACCTCACGCAGGTGGAGAGGTTTTTCAAGATCTTCCCTCTGCTGGGCCTCCACCAGCAGGGCCTGGCCCGTTTTGGTCAATATCTCTGCAGTCAGGTTGGTAGTCGGTAAACTGCCGGGGTGTTGGGAATGAAGAGGGTTCATCCAAGAGCTGCTTTATCTCTTAACTTGTTTTGCTTCTGATATAATTTCCTGAACAAAATTCTGTCTGCTTCGATGAATAATTAGGATTTTTTTTAATGTAAACAGGATAATTTAAAGGGGACCTATTATGAAAAACATGTTTTCTCTTGCCAATTCAGAGAAGGAGGAAAGCAACCAAATTCTGATGAGCCATCCAGTGTGATGTGGATCTACGAGCCGTTCAGATTCTGCTCCCTTTCGTTACGTAACCAAAATGCAATTTACATCGGTTGGCCTCCGATGCTTGAAACCACGCCCACAACTAACTCTGCCGGCCGGAGCTTTCGCCATTTTTTCATAGCGGTGTATCGCGTCATTCAGGCAGCCAATCAGCATAGAGCCTCATTATCATAGCCCCGCCCACTCAGAATCCTGCATAGATAATGAGGTTAGAGAATGGGAAGCTGCAGACATGGCTCAGAGGCTGAATTTCTAATTTATTTAGCAAAAACAATCAAAAGCTTGTCTTTAAGACATTCAAGGCCCGTTTAAAATAGGTATTAGATGCCATAATAGGTCCCCTTTAATTATTTTACTATCATATTCAACCACTAATAATGAATAATTAAGAAATATTAATAATTTTGTCAAAATGCTTTCACTGATTGGTCACAGATACATTTGATGAAAGACAATGTATATATTTGTTAGTTCTATATGTTCAAATAAAGGTTACATAGACATGCAACTTTAAAATATTACTAAACCCTTTTTTCTTAAGTTCCTTATTTAATTTTGTAAGCTCTGCTTTTCTTACTGTTTATTACACATTTTCCACGTTTTTTCTACTCCCTGTGTTTTTTTGTGTTTCTTTTTCACAGCTTGCTTCCAAAGCTGAGGAGAATCTACTTTTAGCAACAGGAGGAAATCTGGGCGAGAAAAGAGCTCTGCTTATATTTGCAGACACACTGACACTGCTGCTGGAAGGTGACTAGACTGTCTGTGTTTCTGCATCTTCCTTAGCACATTACCGGACACCGCCAGTAAGTTAGCTTGCCTTTACAGGTATCGCTCGTGTCATTGAGACTCATCAACCAATTGTCGAGACATATTACGGTCCAGGTCACTTGTACACACTCATCACTCACCTGCAGCAAGAATGCGACCGTCAGGCCCAGAAAATAGTCGACAAGTTCATCCAGCAGAGAGAATACCACAGCAAGGTTTGTCTGACATCTGAGCTGCGATTCATGGTTGCTTGTAACCCCGATATGGACCTGCTGAGTCCCCGAGCCTGTCCTCTAGTTTCAGATTGTCCAGAACAGCATGATGAAGAGTGTACCGGGAGAGAGGCTTGAGCCAAGGTATGTGTCTGTCTGAGGACTGCACTCATCTTCGTGTTTCTGGTGATTGTGGTTATATCTCCTGCTTTCTCCAAACAGGGAACTGGACCCCGTACTGACAGAAGTAACCCTGATGAACGCGAGGGCGGAGCTTTATCTGCGCTTCCTGCGTCGTCGCATAATGGCCGACTTTGAAGTTGATGATGCTCACAGCATCACTCAGGGTAGATTTATCACGATTTCCTATTCAGAAAAGCCTGTTTTTATGTATAGGTTAAAAGTAAGCGTACATGTGTTTTTTTTTGTTGTTTTTTTAAACACTCAGAGCACCAACAAAATGTGGAGAAGTTACTGAAACACTGCTCGCTGAGCAGAGCGATGCAGGAGCTGATTGGCTACTACATCCCAATGGAGGAATATTACATGAGGGAGTCTGTCAACAAGGTCAGCTTTTAATCGCATTATATATTTTATTCTTAAAATGTGTATGTTGGTCAAATGAAACAGAATGAGACTCATTTGATTTTACACATCCAAGTCTCCACAAAACTCACGCCATTGTGTATGTAAATGAATCTAGAACTGAGTGATTTCAATCTAGTTTTAGTTTTCATAAATTGCATTGATTGATGATTGAGAACAGTACATAAATGGTTTATTAAGTTATTAACCCGACAAGGTGTGTATTGTCCGTTTTAGAGATAACTTGCTCATTTTAAGTCATCCCAAAAACATGCTGCATTAAGAAACATGGGATAAGGTCACATTTACTGTGCGGCATCATTTTGTCTTTTAGCAACACTCCTTATTGTATTGGATGAAGGAGTTTACTTTTCTAGTTTTTCCGTTTTTACCTGATTTCAGCTTTTAAGGCAGTCTGTTGCTTGTAAAGCAACACACTTTACCTCAATGTTTTTTAAAAACACATGGATGAATTTGGAAATTCTGATAAACAGGAGAGCAAAATCAGTAAAAATGCTGAAAAAAAAAAAGTTTCATGACTCAAATGGTTATTTCTTTTCGGTTTTCCTCTGAGGCTCAGAACTAAGAGGTTTCAGGGAACTGCTTCAAGTTTCCAATAAGCTTTGAGGTTTTAAAGGCTTTTCTCTAGGAAGTGAAGAAGATGAGGGTGTGTAGAGCTGATGATTAGGGATTAACTGCATCCTGCTTTCATCTCTGAGTGATCTTAGCAGTGTGCCCATGTGTTTTTCATACTTTTTGCACAAATTAAATTGAGTTAGCCATTTTAGATGTATAACTCTTTCTAATTGTTTTCATCAGGCCGTTGCCATGGATACATATGAAAAGGGTCAGCTGACCAGCAGCATGGTTGATGACTGTTTCTACATTGTCAAAAAGTGCATCAGCAGAGCTTTATCAAGCTCCAGCATCGACTGCCTCTGTGCTATGATCAACCACGCCAACTCTGTGCTGGAGTCTGACTTCAGGTGCTTGCCTGATGCATTCACTTGGCATATTTAATACGTCTCTCAAATCACTGGCTCAAGCCCTCATGCACACCTGTCCCCACCTCTTGATTCCTATTTTACCTGTTAGGGAGGTCTTGTATAATAAACTGCGGCAGGGCTTTCCGGCTACAACGCTGCAGGACATCCAGCGCGGCGTCAGCAGTGCAGTCAGCCTGATGCAGAGCAGCTTACAGCAGGGCAAGTTCAACACACTGGGCATCGAGAGCAATGAAAACGCAAAGGCTGCATTTCTGGTAAGACAAATGGATAAATGTGTACCTAAAACCCAGCCTCTCTCTGTAGCAGTATCTTAGAAACTATTAATTACCCTTTGCTGAAAGAGACGCCACTTTAAAACCTTTTCACTGACTTCTTCATTCAAGAGAAATGAGTCAGGTTTACATATTAGTTGAAATTTAGATGAGAAAAAATAAATAATTGCTTTCAAAATATTTTTGAACAAAGAAATGTTCAAATTGAGTCAAATGGAACTATCTTGACTTTAACAATTGCTCAGTATCTGTTTTTGTTTTTTCCCCCACACTCAGGTGACTCTCAATAATGTGGAGGTGTGTAGTGAGAACATCACCACTTTAAAGAGGAACCTAGAGGTACGTTTCACATAATTCCCAGGACTCTGCGTCTCCTCTCTTCACTACATTATTCATATTTGTCCCGTTGCTTGAACACCGAGTTTGTGTCTTGGCAGAGTGACTGCTCCAAGCTGTTCAGTCAGGGCGTTGCTTCTGGTGAACAGAAGATTGAAAGCTGTTTGTCTGACCTTATCAGCACATCAACAAAGTTCAAGGACCTCTTACAGGTTAGACACAAATACACAGCCACTTTTCCATGACTTTAGAGGGAATGGGAGTAAAACAGTAATTTTCTGAAGGTTACACCAAATTATGCCTTCCCTAATCTTAAAACATAACTGCTTTAAGGTCCATTTAAGGGTTTTTGTCTGTAAAGAATACAACATTCTGTAATGTGACTGTCTACATATTTGTATTTCTCCTCTGCACAGTAAACTTCCCTCACACATTGGGTTATTTGTCTCTGTGATATGAGAGAGATTATGAACTTCAGTTTTATTTTTCAGGAGGGTCTGACTGAGTTAAACACAACAGCCATAAAGCCTCAAGTCAAACCGTGGATCAGCAGCTTTCTGTCCATCTCGCATAACATTGAAGAGGTAATGGTCTGACAATTTTGCTCCAAACAACAACTGAGCTGAAGACAGTGAGGCTGTAACCTTTGACTGTCCTCACAGGAGGAGTTTAATGACTATGAAGCTAACGACCCCTGGGTGCAGCAGCTCATTGTTAACCTGGAGCAGCTCATGGCAGAATTTAAGGTAACACCATCTTTCAGTCTGCCTATGTTGTAGGGCTGGGCGATATATCGAGATTTTAATATATATCGATATATTTTCAAACGCGATATGGTACGAGACAATATCGTTTATATCGATTTAAAAACAAAATGTATTTCTTTTTTTTATGATTTTGATATAGCTTATTTTGTAACAAATTGACTTGAATGTTTTATTTTAAATTTGCACAAATGTTTTGTTATTTGAACAACTGTCAACCTCAGTGGAAAAGTCTGCCTGTTACTGTCTACATTGTATTAATTGCACAGTGTATTTTAATTTAATTGTTATGCAGGAAAGGGATATTTGTCTTATTTTATTCAAGAAGCATTTTTATTCCATATATGCAGGCAGTTTATTTTTTTTTCATTTGTTTTATACATTTTGATATTGTGCAGACCTCTGTTAATAAAGGAACCTGTGTGACATTTGGCACGAGGCTTTGTATTAAAACTGACTGTTTTTTTAAGGGTATGCCTCAGAAAAAATGAAGCTAACAGAGATGCTATGCTATAATGCTTTGGGGGAAACCCCAATTATGCCACAGAAAAAAGAGATATATATATATCGAGTATCGCCATTCAGCTAGAAAATATCGAGATATGACTTTTGGTCCATATCGCCCAGCCCTACGTTGTTGTTGTATATATTTATTAGTTTTCTGGTTTTGCAATCATCATTCTTATGCCTCTCCAGACGGCCCTCTCTCCCGTCATCTACGACACTCTCACCAGCCTGATGACCAGCCTGATATCCATTGAAATGGAGAAGACGGTGCTCAAATGTTCTTTCAGCAGGGTGAGGAGCTGAGTTCAGCCACCAGGTGGCAGTGAGCTTCCTGCACACGCATGAGAGGAAAAGCCTCGAGCAGTGATTTAATAATGAGTCCAGGGAGGCCTGCTGTAGGAGAGGCTGCATCCTTAGATTTGCAGCATCTATCTCCACAGTTGAGTTACTTTAACCCTTTCGGATCTTTTTCGTTGCAGCTTGGAGGGCTGCAGTTTGACAAAGAGCTCCGGTCTCTTGTGGCGTATCTCACCACTGTGACCACCTGGACCATCAGAGACAAATTTGCTCGCCTCACTCAAATGGCCACCATCCTCAACCTTGAGCGGGTAATTCAGACGGTTTCATACCTACACAAATAGAATACACTCTTTTAACAGTTTTAACATTTAAGGATGTTAACACCAAACTGGAAGAAGATATCATTTTTTAGGTGCTTGTTCTTGAACAATTTTTTTTTTCTTCATTTGAGCCTTTCAGTTTTGTACTACTTTACAGTGGCCTAGGTGTATGGACACAATTAATGTTACTGTTTCTCCACATTTAATGATTTTAGGAATACAATGGATCATTGAATCCATTTGCTTTATTTGAAAATGCCTCAAAATGGTCACCATTCACTGCTTGCAAATTAACAGGAATTTAATATTAGACATGTCACATGGAGAAACGTTAACTTGCTGGGTACCAGCTCTCTGATCATATTATGTGGGCTTTTTTATTCATTAAAAATGACAGCAGCACCTCAGGCAGTCCTTTCAAATGAGCTACATTTTATTTTAATGCCGTTGTTTTTATATAAAGCTACAGTTAAGGTCTAAATTATTATCCCCCAAGAAACTAGGGAAAAATTCCCCCAAATACTGACCAATGGTTTAGAAAATAAAACTTTATATAGTTAAGCATTACTGTGTGTTATTTCCCCTATTAGGTTCCCTGTTGAATGTGGTCAATTTTAGTAGCCCCCCACCCAAATTATTTGTGGTTTAAACCAAATCTGGTCCCGTAATACCAGCGCTGTGGTTCTTCCACAGTCTGTATTTATGTGTCATTGAACACCTTGACAAGGGCAGTCTCAGTGCTCTGGTCAGCACGAAAACCTGACTGGAAGATGTCAAAGCTATTTGAAATCAGATCAGATGCCATGAGGGGAAAACCTTCTTGAAGAAAGCTGTGGGTGAAATATCGAGACAACAGGAGGAAGAGTTTAACTGATACATTATATCCTCCAGGATTTTCTACTTGAATTGGTCATTTTGTTCAAGTTCCTTTTTGGAGGCAGCACTGTTGCTGGACTTGATTCAATTCAATTTCATTTATATGGCGTTTATTACAACAGAAGTTGTCTCTAGGCAATTTCCAGAGACCCAGAACAAGACCTCCGAGCAATTGATGCTGGCTGCTTTTCTAATCGTCTAGATTTTCTCAGTAAAAAAGTTGGCAAATTCATTGCAGGCCTTAGTAGAGTGGAGTTCAGACGTACTGACCCCGGAGGGTTTGTTAACGAGTCCACAGTAGCAAACAAGGCGCAACTGTTATTGGTGTTTTTGTTGATGATTTCAGAGAACAAAGATTCTCTTGCACTCCTCAGTTTGAGATCATATCTGTGAAGTCTCTCTTTATAGATATCATAGTGAACCTGGAGTCCAGTCTTTTGCCACCTTCGTTTGGCTTGTTGACACTCCCTTTTTTCACTTTTTACAAGTGGGTAATTTCTCCTCTGAGATTTCTTCTTACCAGAAACAACCTTCAACTTAGTGGGAGCAATGGAAGCGATAATATCTGAAACTTTAGAAGGGAAGTTGTCTAGTAGTTAATTTACTGAGTTATAGGACAGAGGTGGGAGAGTTGACTTGGTAAAGGTTTCACTTGGGTTGTACTTAAAAAAACATTTTTTAATACTTCTTTTTGGATACTTGAGTGGGTGGAAATGGTGCCACATCAGTCACAAAGACGTTGGGAAGACATTTTTGTTAGGAAGTGATATCTCCATGCCAAAAGGTTCAAAAAGAAAAAAATGTATCTGGAACTCAGAAGATGGTGGATGCTTGTCTGAAGAGAGAGTCTACACTTCATTTTCAAGCATTTCACTGTTTCTACAGAGTAGGGAGATTGTTTAGATCAAACCTGGACATGGACAAAACACTTTGGAGGGGAAAATAATTATGATACAGTGAGTGGGGCAAAAAGGTATTTAGTCAGACACCAGTTGGGCAAGTTCTCCCACTTAAAAACATAAGAGAGGCCTGTAATTTTCATCACAGGTATATCTCCACTATTTCTTTTTTCTTTTTTAAGCTCCATTTGTTTGTAGGTCTGTGTATCTGCATCTTTGAGGTATTTTGATCTGCAGCCATTGATGATGGATCGAATCAAAGAATCAAAATTAAAGTTTCAGACTTGCTGAACTTGTGTATTTTGTCCGAGAATAACAAAATATCAAAAATGAATGACTTAGATGCTGTTTGTTCTTTAATGCCTCACTGATAGAGAAGTGAAGTGTGTGATCCATATTATGAGTATCTGAACAGCACATTTACTTACAAATACTTCCAATGTTTTATTAGTGCTGATCCCGCTTCAGTAAATAATAACATAATTTTAAACTGCACCAGCTCATTTTTACCCATTTGTACTTCAGGTAACTGAGATCTTGGATTACTGGGGCCCGAACTCCGGCCCGCTGACGTGGCGGCTGACCCCGGCAGAGGTGCGTCAGGTTCTGGCACTAAGGATCGACTTCAGGAGCGAAGATATCAAGAGGCTGCGACTGTAACTCATAGGGTCAGTGGTTATCACTGATCGCTGTGTGTTACCCACCTGCTGCTCTCCGAAGCTTCAACTCCTGCTTTTCCATGGTTCTGTGGATGGATGTAGGCATGGCACAGACACATTACTAAACCCTTTTTTTTTATCTGAAACAAAAGCTCTGATTGTTCTTCATTGGTGTTTCTGCGTATGATGCCTGTCTGTATCCATTGTAGCTTTTATAGGCATGGGGTTTGGTGATGCATGACGGTGGAGATGAATCGTTTTATTGTAATTAACTGTAAAAATGCATAATTAAAATTGTCAAAGTATGATTGTGTCTCGGTGGGAATTCCAACCTTTTCACCTGTATCTGACTGCAAGTCTCTAGACTGAGGAGTGGAGCTCTGGGCCTGTGAGAGAACCAGAGCTGTAATGAACATCATACCCATTAAACTGACAGAAGCAGGTCAGACAGCTGATCCAGCCTAGTCATTCAATATATGAATAGATCCTTGTCTGTGATGATGGAACACTTTTAACCTAATAAATTGAGAGCTGGTGTGCTGCGCTTCTGATCCCTGCCATCCGCCACATTTCAGATTTCAGCTCTGCCCTCCTGCCATGCCAGACCTGTTCCCAATCTTTCGTACATGTGTCTGACTCTAAATACAAAGCTTTGTTCACAAGGCAATGAGGCATTAAAAAGGGTTCCACTCTCATAATGTTCAGCCTAATTTCCTGGTCTAACCTTAATTTTCTGCACAGATTAAAGCAGGTCACTGTGTGGAAAGAACAGCATATTGATCACAAGATTTATCAACGATGTTACTTTGCAGCATAATCAGACTCGGACCACAAACACAGGAGTAGTTAGGAAAAGTGTGGCTTTAATGTAAACACAACATTCGATTGGCTCAGCACAAACATTCCACATGAGAGCAACCAATAAACTACTGAGTAGGAAGGGGTGCAGCACAAAAACATTCACAGTAAAAAAAAAAGAAAGAAAAGAAACAATTCTGATATAATCATAATATATATGTACAGTACGGTGCTTTTAGGGTGAAAATGGAGATGGGACATGAGGACTGATATGTGATGATAAAGAGAATATAGGGATGGGAAGGTGAATTTCTGGGTATACAGGTGAAAATGAAGAGCTGTACCTTTTTCTCTAAAAAGAGAAATGTGACAGATGGTGGGGAAAATTGTTCCCTGTTCACTGGTCAGGGGTAAAGGTTAAAAAAAAAAAAGTTAAGTCCCCAAACAGAGGCTGCCTCAAATGATATTGTTCTCCTCGCGCAGCCTTCTGGTTCTACAAAGATTCACATCGAAGGGTCGAGTACCACACAGAGAACAAGATGTCATTGGAGGGCTGCTATCCTCCCTCTGAACAGGTATCGGTGCAACCCCAAGTTTTCTTGACGGGAAATAAATATGTGGCACGGGATTTCAGGAGGTAGGAGGAGGCATGTAGGGCATGAGGCTTAAATAAATAAATAAATCATTCAATGATAGTAAAATCTTATATCTGTTACTTAAATAATATAGTCAATAGTATGAGCTATTATTTCTGATCCTATTCCCCTATCTGCCATTCTCAGATGGTTGGCACCAATATAAAGTTGTTTTATGTTTTTTTTGTTTTTTTTTCTTTTAAAGATATCATTGGCTAATCAGTTTTACCTCATGCTACAGGAGGTCAATGAGCAGCCGCTCCAAACAGGAGAATCCTCTCTTTCATTATGTTTGAAAGCAAAAAGAGGAGACTAATTGGAGCAGACCTTCAGGCTGTTTGGTCATATTGGGGTCTGAAGAAGAGTTAAAATGACGGCCCTCTGTCCATCCATGACCCTCAACCACAAGTACAGCACCTTCCCGATACCATCATCATCATCATCGCTACCTTTGCACACAACAGCTCTATAAACTGAGCACCAGAGGCTGTATTCAGTTGTATTACACACGCCCCAAGACTTTCCACAAGGAACAGGACAATGTCCCACGAGGCGTGGCGCTGCACACGCCTCGTGTTTCATTTCTGGAGTTTAGCAGGACAACGCTCCACCTGAATAAACCCCTGGTGCTTCTGATCCTTCCCAGTTGTTGACACAGTCATCAGCTAACATGAAACTCAAAAACACATTTTTAAAAGACAAAACTGGGGAGTTTTATACTTAAATCAAAATAAGAAAGGGAACAAATCATAGCAGTAATCCGGTGTGGTGTCGGACGGCAGCTCTTTGGGTCCATTTGGACGTGTAGAATTACATATTTATGTGTTTAAGTATCATCAAAATTATCATTATTAACTCCTCACACACTCAGTGACAACCTCTGTGCTTCTGGCCAGGCTTCAGTATAAGCCACACCCTCTAAGGTTGTTTGCAATAATGATGTCAGTGACAGCGTCAAACACTACCTGGATGTTTCCTGTGTCTGTGGCACAGGTCAGGTGACAGTAGATCTCTTTGTTGGGAGAGCGGTTCTTACTCTCAAACTGAACCTGAATATATGCAGTAGCGTCGTCGTAAGTATTAGCACCTGGAGTCATGGGGAAAACAAGAGATGACAGTATGAGCAAGAAACCCCTGATAAGTTAGCTTTGCTCGGGAGAATGAAGGTCCATGGACTCACCTGTGTATTCTGGAAAACAAATCGTCAATGGCGACTTCTTGATCTTCTCAGCGAACAGATCTTTCTTGTTGAGGAAGAGGATGATGGATGTGTCAATGAAGAACTTGTTGTTGCAGATGGAGTCAAAGAGCATGAGCGATTCATGCATGCGGTTCTGCAGGAACAATAAATATATCAATGAGTGCATCAGTGCCTGAACCAGGATGATTTTAGAGCCACAACAGAGGACCAACCTAGGATAACCTATAAAGCACTTAGGGTTTGACTCTTATTGAGTATCAATAGGGAACAGATTAGTCTACTCAGTCATGGGCTGACACTTTTAAGAGTGACTTTTTACATAACTTCTATTATTGTTTTTGCCTCTACAGAACAAGTCTTAGTAAATTTGACTCAAATGGGTTCCTACTGATACAAATAACAGACACTTACAGTTGTCTCATCTTCATGGAGCACCTGGTCGTACCCACTCATAGCAACACAGAAGATAATGGCTGTCACATCTTCAAAGCAGTGGATCCACTTCTTCCTCTCTGACCGCTGACCTCCAACATCAAACAGCCTGGAAAAGGAGGAGCGGTGTTAATTCATACCTGGGGAATATCTCCTGAGCCACATCTTGGATACCAGGTGAGAGCTGCAGAGACTTGCTCACCTGAAATGAAGATTTTTGAAGGTAAAGTGGGTTTCGACAATGCCAGTGGTCTTCACTCTGGTTCTCAGGATGTCCTGCTCCGTGGGCTGGTAGTCCGCTGACCCGATCCGGTCAAGACTGTCCAGGTAGCTGTTGGCAATAGGAAGGTGCTTTGAAAAACACTGGGAGGATTGATGTTCTATCACATAAATAAATAAATACAAAAAATGAAAGCACAGGGGCTTTGGTAGTCTTTTTGCTTCACTTACTATTGAGCAGAGTCGTTAAGCTGATATTCCCGGGCACGGCTGAAGCACTCCACAGTCCCAGCATCAACCCATACACGCTTCATAGCAGAAAGAAGCTCTGCAGAGTACGGCTCTGTGTCCTCCATACGAGTGACCACATCACAGACCAGCTTAGCATCAGCCTGAATAAAACATGCCTTGTAAGTTCAAGAGAACTGCAACAAAAATATATCTCTTTATTTAATATTCATCACCCCTTGAAATGTTTTTAAATGGGCTTTATGAAGGAATTAAAAACCCAAATATTTTCGTGAAGCAAACTGATACAACAAATTGCATTAATTCATCTTATGATCTCTTCTAATTAACCACCCAAAGAGCCTAGTCCTGTTTGGACACTTCTCACACTTCAGGGTGGAATAAATTGTCTTTAGGCGAACTCGGAGGATACGGGTTGGACTAACTTTTCGGTCCTTGTCTCCAAACTCAATGCCCAGGGAGTCCATGGCTCGAAGGATGGCTGCCAAGCTCTGGATGGTGTTACTGTAGACCACAGGCTTATACTGCTTCACATCATCCCCAGAAAAGCCATCTTCATGGATAATCCTGCATGCACACAGAGATATTATCAGTAAGGCGAGCCTGGACTAAACAGAAAAAAAGTCTAACATGTCCATATGGTCCTGCAAATAACTGTCTTACAATTAACATTTCCACATGTTCTGCTTTTGAGAAAGAGGTGATTTTTGATTTTACGGTCCTTATCCTCTCCTACATTTTTCTACCATCTTCCTCAAGTACATCCATGTATAATGGGAAAGAAATTGACTGCATTATCAGTCTTTGGAGAGAACTTGGAGAGTAATGTGTTATTTAAACCATTTAATAATGCATGGTGAGCAGTGATGTGAAATCAGCCAAAGCACTAATCAATCACTTCTACATAAGACTTGACACAGTAAAATTCCTAATAGGCTGCTCGGATATAAATCGTCCATCATCACAACGTCATCGTCTCACATGAATCTATAAAATATTAGTAAATTACGTAACTTCTCATCACCTGATTTGCAGTGATTGACATACAGTATGACAAGGACTATATATGTGCGACGATGGTTTTTGTGTATTTGCTTTATTACTGCACATTGTGACACCCTGTTGTGCAACAAAGATCAGCCACCTAGGCGCTCGTGTCCCTGCTATCATCAAAATTAACTGTTTAATGACATAAAAAATCAACCTTTTATTGGGAAAATATGAGAGGTGCAGCTTTTAAAAACAAAAGAGTTTCTGCACATGGTGATTATTTCACTCTTATCAACTATCCAAGGCATGAAAACATCCCACATGCTATCTAAGGTAAAGGGGAATTTTGAATGGTAATTCAATCATTAAAAAAAACTGTCCGTCATACAATTAGTTGATTATCAACCAACTGATTCAGCTCTAAAATGATTAATATTTGGTTGTACAACACAAATGACAGTTGGTATTTTACCACTACAAAGTGTTTCCTTGATGGAGGCTTATAAAAAAGTGGTTCTTCTAATGCATTTTTCCTTTTCAAGAACAGAAAAGATTCATAAACATTTCTTATTAATTAAACTGAAGATGATTCTTTGGGTTAATTTGTGAAAAAAATGTCAGCTCCATTGGTTTTTGACTTCTAAAAAAAGACTTAAATTACAGTGAAAATTGTGGATTGAAAACCTTTCCGTTTTAGTTATATAGACGGTATGAGTTATTTATGAAACCCTAACAGACCAATGACAGAGTCTGAAAATGGAAAAGTACAAAAATAGACACCACTGACATTTCTGCAGCTGCTGCTGAGTAGCAGCGGCATCCTTGTTTAATTCATAAAATCCACACGCCAAATCTATCCTGCTGTGTGCATCGTCTCAGCTTATTATAGGTCACATTTACAGGGCCATTTTCATGTATTTGAAGTTTTCCTTGTCAAAAATCTCCCCTGGCCTTTAGTCTCCATGTCTGCTTTGCAGTGCATAGAGAGTGAAACTACACATCAGGTGCAGTTTCTCTCTCTGGGATCAAGGGAGAAAGAGACTAACAGCTGTCATATTAACCAGAAGATTATGTGACAATGAAGAGGCCAGGAATCACAGCAGACCATACTACATGTACTCTCCAATACCTAAACTTTATGATCCAAGATGTGTAGTAAAACCCATCCATCTGCCTGTGCCTGCTGTGGCTGCAGCAAGCCCTGAGAGTATTTGTAAACACTACTTGGACCTTTGTCTTGGGTTCAAGGCAGAGCAGTGAGTTACAGGCAACCAGGGACCACAGAGAGGGTAATGAGGTGAAGGAGAGAGTAGGAAGTGAGGCATGGAGGGAGGGTGCAGCCAGAGCAGTGCAGGAAGGAAACACAGACACACTGCTACCCACAAACGAGGACGGAGATGTTTCACAAGACAACATATTTGAAAGGACTGTGTCGTTTTTCATGCAGAAACATCTAGAAACTTAGCTAAGAGGTTTAGAAAAATACAACAACAGTCGTTTAAAACATCAAAGAGTGATTTAGCTTAGACAGCGGTGGGTTTAGATGTGGTTTTAGAAGCATATTTCTGCGTAAATCCGCTTTATAGCCAAAGTACTCTGGGCGATATCGGGCACTTAAAGCCATTAAGATTAAAAGCAGAGGTATTCACTAATGGAGCAATAGTGACCTCACTGAAATTCACACAGACACACATGCATGCATGCAGAAACAACACCACCCACACATCCCCAGATGCACACTCCCTTGATGTAGTCAAGCCATAGCCTCGTTAACTACATTGCAGAACCCCGAGGCAGGGAACAGCAGCACCCTGGGGTGCAGCACCCGTGGGTGCTGGAGTCCCTGGCAACCGGTGTTCTGCCAATTTCTGCTGCTTTGCCAAAAAATGCTACCTAATGGTTTTCTACCTTTGTAGAGCTACAATTTTACTGAGTTTTACTCCCTAGCCCACTTCCTTTCCCCCCAAGTGGTCCTTTCCAGGCTGTTATTCTAAATAAGAATGTGTTATTAATGACCTGCCATGGTTAAATAAAGGCGAATGACTGAATGAATATCAAATAAAGCCATAGAATTGTTTTTTTTCTCTCTCTTTATCGTATATCGTTCACAAAGTGCAATGCAATTCAGTAGTAGTGGTAGTGCATTTTGAAGGATCAAATTACTCAACATCCCATATTATCAATTTTACATTGTGCAAGAAATGATGCAAACTTTGAAAAATCGACTGTTGCGCGTGCGCAGAACCCTTAAAGTAGCATTTCTCGCAGTGGCGTCACCAGGGGGTGGCCAAGGGTGGCCACGGCCCCCCCTACAAATTTTCTGGCCTCCCCACTGGCCACCCCTACGGAAGAGTATTAGTGCCAGGCAGGAGAAAAATAAAAATAATATTTTAGAGGAGGAAGATTTTTTTTTCATTATGCACTTTGAGAAAAAAGTCGAAATGTCGAGGAAAAAGTCGAAATGTAGATATTAATGTTGAAGTAGAATTTCGAGAAAAAAGATGAAATGTATTTCAACTTTATTCTCGAAATTTCAACTTTATTCACAAAATTGTATTTCAACATTAATCTCAACATTTCGACTTTTTTCTCGACATTTCGACTTTTTTCTCAAAGTGCACAATAAAAAAAAATCTTCCCCTCTCAAATATTTTTTCTCTTGCATGGCCCTAATACTCTTCCGTAATAAACCCAAGTATATCAGTAGGCGTTTTTTTAAGTATTTCTGAGCCCTTATACTACAACAGTATAATACAATCCTGTAATGACGGCTTTTAGTTTTGGTGTCCACCCCAAGAATTTAAGCGGCCCCATCTGGCCCCCCCTATGAAACATTTTTGGAGGCGCCCCTGATTTCTCGGCAGGTAGCAAGGATTGGCAGAACACCGGTGTCGTGCCAAAAAGTGATTGACTGCCAGAATCTGATTTCTGATGTCTTTTTACCTGCCAAAAATTGATTGAAGGCCAAATACAGTTAATGAAAAGTTGTTTCTGCCTAAATATGACTTGATCTCATTCTTGAGCTTCATAATATAAACACTAGAGCTCACAGGATTGAGTATAACTCTTTTAAAAAGGACCATTACAACACAAAATAGGCATTTTCACCTGCCAAAAATTGATTGAAGGCCAAATACAGTTAATGAAAAGTTGTTTCTGCCTAAATATGACTTGATCTCATTCTTGAGCTTCATAATCTGAATATTCTGGCAGGCTATTCACTCGAGATCAAATCATATTTAAGTAGAAACAACCTTTCATTAACTGTATTTGGCCTTCAATCAATTTTTGGCAGGTAAAAAGACCAATTTTCAGGGGAGAAATCAGATTCTGGCAGGCAATCACTTTTCGGCACAACACCGGCACTCCTTCTATTCGGGGGGAGAATCGGCCTCTCGAAACATGGCGGCTCAATCTGCGCCTCAGCGGCGCTGACAGACATAACAGGGGAGGAGAGAGAGAGAGGAGGAGGCGCAATCTCGGGCCTTTCACTCCAAAAAAAAAAAAAAAATCAAAAATAAATAAGCGAAAATAAAAAAAACACAATAAAATACAAACTTACTTCATCTGTTTGACGATGGTGCTTTTGCCGGACTCCCCGCCACCTGTGTAAAGAATGGAGGGGGAGATCAGCACCATGGAGAGCTCCTCCTCTCCGGGGCGCAGCACCATGGACAGCTCCTCCGAAACGCCGCGGTTTCCGCGGCGTTTCGGAGGAGCTGTCCATGGTGCTGCCCAGGCCTTTTTCCCTTTTTCCTTTTTCCTTTTCCCCCTTACCAAGTAAGAGCAGCTTCACATCCTTGGCGGCCGTCAGCCCGTCTTCCTTCAGGTTCTTCTCGATGGCCTTGCTCCGGTCCAGAGCTGCGCGCTCCTCGGCGCTCAGCGTACATCCCATGTTTTTTTTCCAACGGCAGAGTGAGCGAATCCCCCCCTTCGTCGTCCCCGAGACGGTCTTCTTCTCTCCGTGACTGTGAGTGTGTGTGTGTCTCTCTCTTCCTCTATCTCTCGCTCCGTCCCCCTTTCCTCCTCTCTCTCAAATGGGGCTGCTGTGGGAAGGGTTGATGGTGGGATGTTGGGATGATGGGGAGGGGGGCTCTTCTTCAGGCTCTCTGTTTCTATCTATCTCTCTGCCTTCTCTCTCTTTACAGGGCGGCGCTGCCGATGACGACCGACTTCATCGTGAGAGGAAGAAGAGGGAGGAAGAGGAGGGAGGAAGAAGATCTGGGCCTACGTCAGAGCGACCGAGCTTTATGCCGCGTTCCATTTGTCCTCGGAAATGTGGGGATTTCCCAGTTCCCAGTTGTATTTTTCAACTGGAACGCCCCTCGAAGTAGGATTTCCCACTGGGAAAGTGGGAGAGTCTTCACCACCCCCGAGTTCACATTCCAAGATGGCTGCCCCCGTTGTAAACAGTAGAAGAGAGCTCTGTAAAAATTCGTAGCACTTCATTCTAGTTTTGGTCACACTAAATCAGTGGTATACAAGTATTGTTCGGCATATTACGACGGAGTATTAGGGCCAAACTAAGACAAAAAAATTACGAGAATAAAGTCATAATATTACGAGAATAAAGTCGTAAAATTACGAGAATAAAGTCATAATATAATGAGAATAAAGTCGTAAAATTACGAGAATAAAGTCATAATATTACGAGAATAAAGTCGTATTATTTTGAGAATAAAGTCGTGATATTTTGAGAATAAAGTCTTAATATTACGAGAATAAAGTCGTAATATTAAATATACAATATATATATATATATATAACTTCACAAGATGCTGCTCAATATTCCTAATTTTAACACAGGGAGAAGACTGCTCTTCCTGTTAGAGTTCTCATAAATTACCACTTTATTTTCATAATATTACGACTTTATTCTCATAAATTACCACTTTATTTTCATAATATTACGACTTTATTCTCATAAATTACGACTTTATTCTCGATAATATTACGACTTTATTCTCGTAATGTTACGACTTTATTCTCGTAATGTTACGACTTTATTCTCGTAATATTACGACTTTATTCTCGCAACATTACGACTTTATTCTGGTAAATTTACGACTTTATTCTCATTATATTATGACCTTATTCTCGTAATTTCCACATTTTTTTGTCTTAGTTTGGCCCTAATACTCCGTCCTAGCATATATATGCTGCTATAGTGTAATTTACATTTTTCATGTGGTATATGAGAACTACAAACTTGTTTTCCTACTTTTGAACTGGAACGCTGATAACTCGGCTGTGACGTCATCCCCACTTCCGCGTTCCGACTTCCGAGGTAAATGGAACGCAGCAATAATCACGTCCTGATCAAGAAGAAAGAGAGAGAAGAAGAAAAAAAAGAACATTCAAACGACCAAAGCCGTCTAAATGGCAAAATGTTTGCACCGTCTTCTTTGTGAATGTGAAACTGAGGAGCTGAATAAAGACGTTCAATCACGGTCACCGTCTTCCTTCTGTTCGCCCAGACATGGAGCTTTAATCATGCCAGTAGGCTAAGTAGGTCCCGAAACACGCCGGATGGTGGACATAGAAAAAAAATCAGGTGAATAATTAATCACTGGTTTGGTTTAGGTGAGTAAAAATGATTATTGCTGTTGGAGATATATTGTGTCGTATTATAGGTGCAGCTATAACAGCTACAGCAATAATAATAATAACGCAATCATATGCTGTAACAATGCACCTTCCATGTCTGCCTCATACTGCTGCACCTTTCACGGATTTTAAAATTGTACATATGTTAATAAGAGCTGTCGTTTGTCTATTTACTGTACAGTGAGCGAAAATAACCGAGTCAAATTCCCCTGTCTTATTTGACCTGATTTGGACAAAATGAAACATTCTGAGCTCCTGAACAAATGGAGTGGAGCGAGTGGCACTGAAAATTATATATCCTGCTTAATTACTTCAAAATGGTACTTTATTACAGCGCTAGAGGACATGTTCATAGTTACAAACGGCATACGCTGTTATATTTAAAAAAAAACACACACATGAATAAATAAATCCTGCATGTTAAAGCTTGCTTAAATATAATAATAAATATAATATAATATTATATATATATATATATATATATATATATATATATATATATATATATATATATATATATATATACTTATAAATAAGTATGACTTTATGTCCCATTTGTGCGAAATGTATTGTACAGTTGGGTCTAGCAGGACTTGAAAAGTGATTCAGTTTTCATCATTTTTGTACATTCAGTACCACAATCTATTTGAAATAGAACAATCACAAAGATCACAATAAACGCTTTCATCTTTAATCTAAGAGGTTTCACAAAAATATGGCATTTCAAGTTTAAAGTATTACAGTTATTTTAAGCAACACCATTTTCAGGGACCAAAAGTATCTGGATAATGGACTGAAAAGAAGAGGAGAGGAGGTGGTCCAGGAGGTCTGGAGCTGATATCAGGTATTGAGTTAGCATTTGGTAGCCATTTGACTGGAATTATAATATTACGTCTGAGGAGATGTCAAAGCCAGTGCAGGAAGCCATCATCACGTTGAAAACAACACAACTCTGTGAGAGAAGTGTGCTCAAAAACATCAAAAGGCTTGGAAGAACATGAAAGACAACTAAAGTGGATGAGCCCAGAATCCTATCTTTAGCAAAGTGCAGCTCTTTCAGAACAGGAATAAAAGTCAAAAAATACTCTGGAGAATATAGGCGTATACATGAGAAATTTACAGTCGAGAGATGTCTTCATTATTGTAAACACAGAATGCTTACAGCAAGATGCAAATCACTGGTAACATTCAAAAACTAGAAAGCTAGGTTAAACTTTGCCAGAAAGCATTTATTGAAAATATTCTACAATCAGATTCATTGTCTAAACCACAAGAAACTTGTATCAGAACAATTTAAACAAATAAAATCAGAGAAGGAAAGGGAGGGCTCATAATTCATAGCAGACCACATCAAATTCTGGCATGAATAGGGCTGTACTCTGAGCATTTTCAGCCAAATGCTACAAAACTAATAGGATGGTGCTTCACAGTGCAGATAAATAATGGCCCTAAACACGCTGTGAAAGCAACTCAAGACTTTTTGAAGGCAAATAAATTGAATAGTCTGAAATGGTCAGATCAGTCTGCCGATCTCAACCCAGCAGGGCACAGGGTAGAAACACCGACATACAATCAACAACTGAAGGTGGCTGCAGTAAAGGTCTGACAGAATATCTACAGGGAGAAAGCTCAGAAGTTGATAATGTCCATGGGCCTATTAAAAAGAGGGTGTTAAAAATCTGTATCAGCTTGGAAAATCAGCATGTACTATGTTGTTATAAAAGGTTTACCTCCTGCACTATCATACAATCATGAAACTTAAAAAAAAGATGATCTACCCTGCAATTTGAGCAGACTTAGAAACAGATATGTCACTGTTTTTCACAATCTATAAAACTGTCTATAAATGTCTGTGACAGGGTCTGTGGCCATACTCTGTAGAGGTAATAAGTGTGTGTGATAAAAGCTTCTAATCCACACATCACATCTGGATGGACAGTCAAGTAGAGTGTGAAGGGGTGGGGGTAGAGCAGGTTTACAGATGACTGAATAAAAGCAGCAGAGGAGAGCACCCGGCACAGACCCCATCCATCAGTGAACCTGCTCAGTCAGATAAAACCTCCAACATACCTCAACTCTTAAACGCTCTTAAACAGCCACATACACACATTCAGCAACGGCATTGTTAATCTGCCATAAATCATATGCATACGTGCACGTGTGTGCGAGTGGTGGTGAGTGATGGCAGAGAGGATTAACAATAATTATACCTGAGGGAATTTTGACAAAATTATGTTTTCAGTTTTAATTACTTTAATGCATGAAACACAAACACAAAGCCCTTTTTTCACAGCCATTTAATTTGCAAGCACCCATTTATAGGAAAAAAAAAAAAATAAATCAATAACCCAACAGGTATTCATCTGTAAATTGACTTGTAAAGCAGAAATAAGGGAGACACATGATGAAAAGTTTAAACAGTGCATTAAATTGCATGTTATTCTAACAGTGATGACGGATTATTTCATATAAATGGAAACAACTATCAATAATACTAATAACCGATAAACAAATCCTGATATGAATCACCCAGCTGTTTCAGATGTTGGAATTTGTTCACAAAACTTATGTGAAACATTCACACAAACTCTCTCACACCCACACACACACACACATGTAGGAATAAAACTTAAACGTGAGGAAGACAGACATAAAGCAAGAAACAATCACGCAGTATTTAAAAACCAGCAGGACAATGTCCCCACACCGCCTGCACGGAGGACCCGTCCTCTCAGTTTTTGGGACGTTTTCAGAGTTACTCTCAGGGATGTATGTCCAGAATATGCTCAGCCAGGCTGGTGAGTTTGCTGTCCTCGCAAGCTCTGACCAGTCGGCTCAGCTTGGCCGCCCTTCCCTCTGCCTGGATGAAGCGGCTGATGAGCTGATAGGCTTGCTCATACAGCCCTTCCCTCTCGTACTCGTAGGCCAGGTTATCTATGGCTGGGCCCTTCAGAGCACGGCAGCTTTTCCCCAGTGCCCTCCCGACATGCTTCCACTGGCGGCCTACTCCGTTGGAAAAGCTTTGAACATCTGCCGCAGTCAGCATTCGGTCTTCTGGCATGCCGAAGGACAAAAAAAACAAAACATGCAAACTGTGATTAACTTTGATTGTGATTACATAAACTCTACTTTATAAACAAATGAATGTGTAAATATTATTTAAACATGTTTCCTGTAATATCCATGACTAGATGTTCTTTTGTCAGCAGGAAGTGCTGCCTTGGTCTGATTCATTAATGTGATGCCTCTGAATCATTAAAACAGCATCACTTTTTGTTTTTGTGGCTATTTGAGGACAGTGATACTAGCTTTAAACCCAACTAGTCCATCATACTCAAACCTATTACTTGAGAGCATTTTGTTGTTAAGAAATTCTGCTGATGGGGATTGTGAATCTAAACGCGTTGTGCCACATTAAATTATTATGCAACTCAGATGGGCAGCTTTAATAAAGACTACATGCGAATGTTTCCTTGGGAGCCACATAACAGTCGTTTTGAGTCCAAAGCTCTCTCTGTTTTTACTACTGTTTGGTATTGATACATAAGTCTTCAGGTTCTGTGGTTGCCTGCTAGTGGATGTCTTTCTGTTAGCTGTCTAGTGCTGGGCAGAACGCATTCAGAGGGCACAGTGAGGACATATCTCTCATGACAGCTTGAATCAAAACAGTAGCTGTGCACCGGCAAACTAAAACCAAAAGAACAAGATTATAGACTAAAATTAGAGACTAAAAAGCATGAAGCGATTGAAGCTGTCACAACCTGCTTTATCACACCTCCCAAACTCTGTGGTTTCTTTATTAATATGAAAAACAATAAACAGCTCAATTTTTAAGGATGGATATTTGTAATATTACATACTGTAGAATCAGATTTTTATACGACATGCTGTCTCTATCTTATCTTTTTTTTTCCATTTCCAATTAAAAACCCCCACATCATCTAACAAATGCCAAGAGAACACGTTCATGTCTGTTTTTATTTCCACTAGACAGATCTCATCTGTTTTATAGCTCAAGGTTTAAACAAAAGCCACTAATTCTCTCATCTCTAATTTTTTTTTTTTAATTTCAGGTAACCCAGTATGAAATCAATCCAAATATGCAAACCAAATACATTATCTGATTCCACTAATCTCTTCCCATAGACTGGTAGCCATCATTTTATAAAAGGCTGGATTAGAATTGAAAAAAAAAAAAAAAAAAAAAACCAGCTCTGAACTCATAAGCTGCCAGAAAATGTAACACAAGAATCAGCCTAAAAGGTGGATGTTGTGAGGAAGATACCATGTACTGGACAGCTGGTTGCTTTTTAAAAAGTTCACATAGTGAGGCTTCCAGTTAGCAGCTGATAACAGCATGAAACAGTTGCATTTTGACAATGCAGTAATGACATGTATCGTTTTAAAACAAATTCCTTTCCAAGCTCACAGGATTTTTGGATTATACTACAAGGATGTTTCCTTTCAATTAAATTCAGTTTTATTCACGTGGCACCGATTCACAAGGTGAGGCCACGCATGTGAATTCACTGGAACATGTTCGCTGGGAGCAAATGCTTGGCAGCACCGCTTCCACTCCATTTGTCACTGAACTTTGTGCTTCAGTGCATCGTGCCTTAAAAAAAAAATCTATCCCAAATGTTTTTTCTATCTCTAATTTATTTTGGAATAAAGTGTAAAAAAAAAAAAAAAAAAAAAAAAAAGTAGAAGAAGAACAAGAAGAAGAGTGAAAAGCAAAAAAAGTTGTCTAAACTCACCAAACACTCGATTCTGAAACTTAAAAAAGTTGTCGGGGACGGGCAACTCTTCCTGTGTGCCGGTGGGCGGCTGAGGGGCCGGACCCACGACCTGACTCTGCAGCTGCCGCTCCAGGTGATCGATCTCCTCGTCGCGCAGGCGCTCCGGCTGACATATAGACACACACACACACATACAAAGAAAACCCCACTAAAACACACTCATAAAAATATATATTTATATATATATAAATAAATAATCAAACATAACCATAGCTTTCACAGAAGTTCACCTTCAGCCCAGCCCTTGTGTGGTTTCTTTACTGCTCTCTCTGCTGTTGTTTGCCACACCATTAAAATGTTGCTGACGCACTAACTTCCATTTACGCATAAACACTAAAGAAGTATACAGTGTCCCTACCTTTTTTACAATGTGATACCTTTAAGATTGTCTTTGCTGTTAGATCAGAAGAAATCAATATACTTGACCATCTACATTAATAGAAAATAACGCACAACAGCAGCGTTACAGCAACTATAAAACGTCAAGACCACCTCCACGTCCCAAAGAAACAATGCAAAATATTTTCCAACAATTGAATAACCTATTCCTTTTGATTCGCTGAATTCTCTCACTACCACAATAAGCAGCTCTTGTTTCCTTTATGCACCAGCACTGTCAATCAACAGCGCACAAACAAATATGTGTTTGTTAAAAAGGAATCTGGAATGGGTAAATACTAAAACAATAATATGACACCTTGTGTATAAGAGGGAAAAATATTCAACCAGACTGATATTTCTTTAAACAGAGACTGGAAAAACTACAAATAGCTGCACTGACTGTCTGACTTGTGTTCAGAACATAACTGGAAGTAACTGAACCAGAACAGTGGCAAGATGATTTGTATGAGTGGAGTTTTCACTGTATTTGAATTTACCACACATTACTGTATACACTTGGTACAAATCTTTGTTTCCTTCAGGTTAAGAAGCATTGGCATGAAAGTGCAAACATGTAAATACCAGTGCTCTGTTTGAAATCCCTAATCAACTCTCAAAGAGGGTTCCAGGATACCTTTGAAAGCTGGATGTGATGTAGGCAAACTTCCAGCTTGTCCAGACAGAAATCCAAGACGTGTGTGCTGGCCTTGAGCTGGGTCTCCACAGTGAGTTCTTGGGGCAGAGCGAGAAGCCGGGAAGCATGTTGAGAGAAGGACTGGCTCACTGCTCCAGAGCTATAGTTCTCCAAGAACTGCTGACATGCTGCCACATCCACAAATTTCACCTCCACTCCCAGGAAGGGCTCAGCATCGTGTACCTTTAGGATCTCATAGCCACCCAGACCACCTGCAGAATCTGACCGTGGAAATACTGATTAATTAATGTGACAACGTCAAAAGATATTCATCTATTTTTAACATTCAACATGCCTAAAAGATCCACATTGAGATGTTCACCTGTAAGAGTCAGCTTGATGACTTTGAAAACAACAAACTTTCCCTGTTGGTTTTTGTACAGAGAAAGCAGGTCGACGCCCGGAGAGAGTGACTGCAGAAACATGACAGCACATCCCGTCCATGGCCCTCCATCCACAGTCTTGTCTGCCATTCTCTAAACACAGAACAATTCAGTTTCTGAGACGCAGTGAAGCAGATACACACAGATAAAATATCCCGGATGGAGGATCCTTGTCTCCAACGTGTGTCTAGAGTTTTCTTCATGACATTATGGCAACACTGAAAAGAGCAAAGCATCATCTCTCATACAGAATGGAAGAGTTCGGGGTCTTCACAAAACATCTTAAGAATGATTTATTAAAAAATAAAATAAAATGATATTAACATATAACATTCAAAAAACAAAGGCAAGATGTAATTTTCTGTTGGTGAACCTTTTCATTGAAACGCTTTTTTTCTGTAGCTTAGCCATTTCAACTTAAAATGTGTATGAAAACATAAACCTCAGGACTGGAGTCAATACTATCAGCAGTCAATGATTTAATTTCATAGAATTTATGTAAGATATAAACTTAACTGAAGTTTTGTGGAGCTCAAATCAGTTATCCATAGGACAAATAAAGATTCTCTGGTTCAACTTATTACTTATTATAGCTATTTTTTCTTACTGTAAACTGGATTTGTCTGGATTTTGTAATTTAAATTAAAAACCACCTCACCACTTTCAACTGTGTAAAAGAATATGTGAATCATTCTTTATTTTCTAAAAATAACTGATCATTTACTTTCCCTTAAAAAATAAGGCAATGAAAGCATATAATCTCAGTTATTTGTCTTTATAATAAATTGAGAATCTGACATTCTATTAGCTGTTACCACTTTAATCACCTTCATCCAATCTTACAAAGAAAATTAATCATGTAACCATACTTTATACAAATGTGAGGAATAGTGACATTACGGTACATAAAAACTTGTATAATGTGGCTCCTCCCCTCCATCAGTCCAGCGCCTGACCAACTTCTCTAACCTGGAAGAAACACCAAAACGCCTTCTGATGTCTGCATGCAACCCAGTTTTTTGTGTAAAAAGGCCTTCTCTGACCTGGATTACAATGCATTTTCTCATACACAACATGCTTGGCAAGTGGGTCCATGTCCACAGTTTAGCCAGAATGTAATTATATAATATCCTATCTGCCACCGATCTGGAAGTATACTGTGAGATTATTTCACCAGCTGTGTGAGGATTACATGATCGCTTGGAGCTTAAAATACATCACTTATCTTTTACTGCCAAGGGTTACCTCTAGTATTCCCTGGACAGCTCTGGCATTTGGGGAACGAAATATATGATTCATTTTGAATTGTCTTCAAGAACATATAGCTCACAGCACTGTCTTATAGATACAAGTCTAAAATAAGTAAAAATCATCAAAAGTAAAAAAGTATTTTTTATTTATTCATAAATATAAGAAATGTATGATAAATATCTACCACATTTTTCAACCTGAAAGGTTTCAATAGCTTGTCTTCTTAAAAAATCTTTGACACTCCCTTTTGATTTCTAAAGGGCTCTAGGATCTCAAGTTTGAACAAGAGTCCTTTTTCTTGCATCAAATTAAGCATGAGGGGAATTCCCAGTAATAAGAAAAAGTGACCTATATATCTAGCTGAGCTGAGCTCGTCTGTTTGTATTTGCAACAAGGAAGCAGGTGCTTGATGACACTTGAGTAAACATGGTGCTAAAGGACACAGCTATTTTTCACAGTCCAGGATGAGCTTTTGAAAGAAAAAAATAAAGACCCTCTATATGTTTTTCCAAAAAGGATGTTGTGTAAGTATTCATTTGTCCTGCATAATCTAAAAACCAAGCAATATTTCTACTTATCATGGTCAGAAGGTAATGGCAGATTTAAAATACAAGGAGCAAAAGGAAAAATGTAAGGTGTGAAGGCGTAGCTGTGAGTCCTATTACAGATATGTTGACCTCAATTAGCAAATACTCACTCACTGGCTTGTAATATGCAACAAAATGATCAAAATGCATATTGTTGTATCTTAAACTTCATACCAATAAGAATATCTTGGTCTGTGTCATAATAGATTTAATTGCTGGTACCCCTCAATTAAAGAACAATCCACTATAATCACTGAAATCACTGAAAGCTTTTGAATTCTGGTTTAACAAACATTTAAAAGCCAAAATAATAAAACTAGCTTGGTGAAAAAATTATTGGACCCTCATTTTAATATTTTATTGTGCAAGCTTTTGAGGTAATCACTTTGATCAAGTGACTTCAGTAACACAATAAGACTTCTGCACCTGTGATTATTTTTATGTTAACCAGCTGTCTCAGGTGTGAAAGGTTTCTTCTCCAGGATGCACGTTTCAGTTTTTTCCACAGATGTTCAACAGGATGTATATCAGGGTTCAGAGAAAAAAAACTTCAGAATAATCCAATATTTTGTTCTTAGCTATCCTTAGGTGTGTTTTTTTCTTCTTCTTAGGTGTGTGTTTCAAGTTACTATGCTGCAGAGTCCATGACATGCAAATGAGATCAAGCTCTCTGTCATTGAGCAACACATTTGACTCCAGAACATCTTGATCATATTGAGATTTTGTATCATTGCAGATAGCATTGCATAGATTCAAGACACCCAATACAGCTGCAGCGCCAGAATATGACTGATTCTCCTCCATATTTTACAGTAGCTAAAGTGCTGTTTGGATGTTGTTTTTTTAAACACTTATTTTTTTTAAATCTGGGAAGATAGAGCTGGTGTGTCCTAAAAAAGCATCAGTTTTGTCTCATCCGTCCAAAGGACAGTTACCCAGCAGCTTTTTTTCTTGTCAATATGCATTTTGTCCAAGTTTTTTTTTTTTTTATGGTTTGCTTTCAACAAATCAATTACGGTAAGTCGACTTTGGGTCAAACAGTGATGGATGGTGTGATCTACACTGATGTACCTTAATCTTGGAGTTCACCTTGACTCTCTTTGGAATTTGTTCTGGAGTATCTGGTTACCATTTGTATTATCCATCTCTTCAAGTTTGTCATCAACTCCAGCTACAGATGTTGCCTATAGTCCTATAGAGCTCAGGACTGTGACGTCAAAAGTCCCAACATGCACCATTGTAGAATCTAAAACACGCCATTTTGGCAGTGAAGCTGAAGCTGGTGAGAAGGAAGTTTCTGCACCAGTAAACGGTAGTAACGATGCCCGATAGCTGTTGTGCACCGGGATGCCAGAATATTGAAAAAAGGGGAACAGATAGAGCTTTTTATTGGATTTGTAAAGATCCAGAGAGGCAAGATAAACAGATTTATGCCATAAAATGCTCAACTAAGACAGCTGACATGAGCAGTTCTCACCAAATCCAGCTGTGCAGTTGCAGTAGGCTCTTCTGACCACTATCCATGCCTTCATACGAGGGTCATTTAGACTTTGTCAATGACTCACTTAAAAAATAAATAAATAAAAAAAGGCACCTGCATGATAACTATTTATCATAGACGTATGGAATCAATGCTAAGGTGGTGCCTTAAAATGTACATTCACACAGTAAACAGTCTAATTTATCCAGCGTAAATCCACAGTAAATTTTAAATTCTAATAATTGAGTTCTAATAAACATGTGGATTACATTAGCCTAGGTCTGAATGCTCTCAGAGTGCACTGTATATGTGGCTGTGAATGTGCATATAGGTCCAAATGTGTATATTAGTATCAGTGTGAAGTTGGATGTGAACGTCTATCTGACTGTCAATTTACAATATTAAAATTTAGCATTAAAATAATAGATTACTTTCTGCATTACTTTATATATAAATATATTTGTTTGTTTTTTTTTAAACATTTTTATAAATTCATAAGACTTGGAAAACCGGATTGATATTGGTGTAATTATGGAATATTAGAGAAGGGGTAAGATTAAATAAAAAAAAAAAGTACTTATTTAAAAAAACAACATAGTTTCTTTTACCTGAACTAAATAGAATAAGAGTGATAACTTCACATAATCAAATGCAGAATCATAAACGTACAATGCTGATATTAAATGTTTTGGTCATCCATATTGTTGACCAATATTGCAGTTGCAGTTTATATTTATATGGTAGCCAGGGGAGATATCAGATGTCGTGAGCACAGTAGTAGGAGCAGTCAATCTGACTAAGATAACTGTAGCTGTAGTGGGTTGTTTTTTTTTATCCCAACTATCTCAGGTAAAAGTGGAACTACAAACTCTTTCAATATAGCTTCTGCACAAAGGTCCACTGAAGGGTCAATAAATAATCCATACAATGTGTAATTCTCTAAGAAAATGCACGTGCAGTATCTTAACAACTGCATTGTAAAATCATTAACTTTGACTTTCGTTAAATCGGATTTCTTAAAATGGTTTTCTTTCAACATCTATTGAGTTCAGCATCAATCCTCATGAAATTAAGCCAATTATCTTCTTCTCATTTAACCCAGGTCAATTTAAGTACCGGTATACTGGCTGGGTTCAACAAAGTCTGACTTCGACAGAACAGTTGGTTGTCAGATCAGGTAGGTGAAAAGGTTTGTTCACCCGAGGCGTATGCATTCAAGGAGGTCTATTCACTTGCCTTGCCTGATTTTACCTTCCTTAAGTTTTCATTCAGCTGCTACATTGAGTCCATTTTTCAGACCTAGCTTAAAATGGTAAACAAACAAAAACTGTGTTTAAATTAATTAATGATGAATTTTTCTCATAAAATAAAACATATAAACAATTGTGAAAGAGGAGAGTAGTCTACTTTTTACAATATCTGTCTTCAATAACTAATCGCAGTAATGGATCTTAATATCTACATTTTGTGTTGTGATTGGAGTTGTTTAGACAATTAGCTAGTCTGAACATGTACAGTAAGTCTAAAATCTCCCAGTGGTGTGTTGAGATGAAGTGACTGAGAAGACCATAGCATATGATTATCTTGATTTCATACTCATCAAACCATTTAGAGACCCTGTTACAACCAAAAACGTAATAACGGCCAATAACGTAATAACTGCCAATAATGTAATAATTTTGGCCATTTCAAATGTAATAAAGCCAATAGTGTAATAATGTGCCAATAATGTAATTAAAAAAAAGTTTTATTACATTATTGGCACATTATTACACTATTGGTTGTAACAATCCCAACCCCCCCTCTATATCGGATGAACCTGCTTGTATAGCTGATGAACATGGCTTTCTGTTTCAAACTGAAGCTAATTCTGATAAACAGTCTATGGCTAACCCTTTGGTTGACAATGACATTGAGGATGCTGGAAATGAGCTGGGAGGCCAATACCTGCCTCCAGAGATTTTATCAAGAATTATTGAATTTGCTTTAATTCAAGATAGGTCCCGCAGTTCAGATTTTGGGATTGGAAATAAATAATAATGCAAGTCCAGGAAAATATATGGTGAATTCATTTGACACCTCAACACCCTCAACGAGACAATGATTTTGTGGTATATGCATGGTACACATGAAAAATTGCCTGTTCAGACAAGAACATCTATGAATATCTATTTGGCCAAAGAGGGGAAAGACCACACAATTATGAGAGAGAGAGAGAGAGAGAGAGAGAGAGAGAGAGAGAGAGAGAGAGAGAGAGAGAGAGAGAGAGAGAGAGAGAGAGAGAGAGAGAGAGAGAGAGAGAGAGAGAGAGAGAGAGAGATATCTTGGATGAATAAATATGACGACTATATGTCATCCACTAACTGCCCAAAAACTGCAAAAATCTTTATTTCCAAGAGCTGCTGTCATATTTATGTGTTATCACATTATCGGCACCAGTTATTACATTTTGAAAGGTTTTTTTTAATACCAGGCCAATAACGTAATAACCAGCCAATAATGTAATGCCTTATTACATTATCGGCAAAAAGTTATTACGTTATTGGCTCAAAAGTTTTATTACATTATTGGCACATTATTACACTATTGGCTTTATTACATTTGAAATGGCCAAAATTATTACGTTATTGGCAGTTATTACGTTATTGGCCGTTATTACGTTTTTGGTTGTAACAGACCCTTTTCTCCTCACAGAAAAAAAAAATCTGTCATCCTGAAAGAAACCACCACAGTCAGAATACAAATATTTCATTGTAGGATGAAGGGTATCACTTGAAGTTTGAATTGGTTGTAAAGAGCTTCACCCTAAAAAGTGAGCAAAATATTATTTGTCATAACAAAGCTACCAGATTCCCTCACTTAATGTTTAAAGTAAGGCACTCGGATTATTAAACTGAATGCGTTACCAGTTATGTACCCATTTTTACTATACCTTTTTAAAGCTTTTATTCATAATATAAACTAAACAGCTAATATAAACTAAAAAAAAAAAAAAATATTACACCACTGGAAAGCCTGTTTATTTCCCTTCCCCTTATATGGTGCACCTCTGTAAGAAACCTGTATTTGTGGGATGAGCAGCAGTGTGGAATATGAGGGTTACGCCCATGAAAATTTGCAAAATCTTCTCTGGCAGAGCCAAACAGATTATTTTGCCACTGACTCTTGTTTGGTGGATTGGATGATTTGAAGTTTGAAGAAAAAACAAATACTGCTAATATATTGCACTGCACAGATGTCTCAGAAAATGAATTGTTCTGTGTCAGTCGACTGTCACCTTAAGAATTTATCAAGGTTAAAAGATCTTATGTCTCAGCAGGACCTGAAAAAACTATTCCATGCATTCATCTTTAGCAGGCGTGGTTATTGTAACAGCATCTTTACAGATGTACCTAAAAAGTCAGACAACTGCAGCTCATTCAGAACTCCGCTGCTCGAGTCTTCACTAAGACCAAAAAAGTGGACCATATCAGTCCAGCTCTGAGGTCTTTACGCTGTCTGCCTGTCCGCCAGTGGATAAACTTTACATTTCTGATGAAGACCAAAACACATCAGTGACCTCCTGTCCCAGTATAAATGTTCCTGACCCCTCAGGTTATCTGGATCCGTTCTTTTATCTATATTATTTAGAGTCAGAACCCGACATGGAGAAGCTGCATTCAGCTTCTATGCTCCACATGTCTGGAACAAACCCCAAGAAAGCCTAAGATAAACTGAAACACTCACTGTATTTAAGTCCAAGTTGAAGACACACCTGTTCTCAGCTGCATTTGAATAAAGCTCCACATCTGCAGTTCCAAAACGTAATAATATTTTAAACTACTGATTTGATCTGTTTTTATCTAATGTACTTATTTCCTTTTTTTTTTTATTTTAAATCATGCTTTTATTTATGTTTTAATGTCTTTGTAAAGTACTTTGAATCACCTTGTTGTTGAACTGTGCTACAGAAATAAACGTGCCTTGCCTTGCCTTTAGAGAATGCCAGACAAAACTGTGATTGGAGGGCCACGAGGAGCACACTCAAGTGTTCAGTGGGGTTGAGGTCACAACTGCTGGCAGGCATTTCCATCCTCTACACTCTGAAGGTAGTCTCTGATAAACCCTGCTCTGTGGGGGTCGAGGTTTTCATGTTGGAGGATAGAGTTCGGTCCCAGACTATGAAGATATGGGATTGCCACTGGTTGCAGAATCTCAACTTGATATCTTTCTGCATTGAGATTATTTTCAAAGATGACAAGCCTCATTTATCCAGAGAGGGAGATGCCACCCCACACGATGTTACGCTGTCAGTGCAGCAATCAGCATAGCGTTCTCCACGTCTTCTCCCTACTTTAAACCTACAATCCAACTGCTGTAGTCAGAATCTGGATTTACCACTGAGCTACCAGTGGTAAATCCGTGTTATACGTTATGCTCAGTGTTGTACCACTGAGCATAACGTTCTGACACAAGTGCAAAAGGGCTTGACGGTGAAGGAAATCATGGCAGGCGTCCTGGCAGCCCTATGAGACCGAAGATTCTCTGAGCAGAGAGCTGTCCCTGTCCCAAATACAGACTATGGTATCCAAGTGCTGACAGGTCGAGGAAACGTCTTCTTGGGGTGTCATCTACTTGGGGCGCCAACCTCGCAGCCTGTGTCTGACATCCCCCATTATATGGAACTTGGCCTTCAGCTTGGAGATGGTGTTTGGACCAGCTTGAAGCCCTTGGAATACCAGAAGCTCAAAATAGGAGTCAATAGCAACAGCAAAATAAGCTGTTTGGCTCTGGCAGAGAAGATTTGGCAAATCTTTCATGGGCGTAACCCACATATTCCACATTGCTGCTTATCCCACAAATATGTGTTCCTTATAAATGTGGCACCATATAAAAGGGAAATAAACAAGCTGTCCAGTGGGATAAGATTTATTGCTAAGAAGCATTGTTACAACAAAGAAATAATCTACCAAACACAAATGTCCTTACTTTTTGTGCTAAGTTTATATTATGAATAAAAGCTTTAAAAGGCTATAGTAAAAATGGGTACATAACTGGTAACGCATTCAGTTTAATAATCCGAGTGTTTTACTTTAAACATTAAGTGAGGGAATCTGGTAGCTTTGTTATGACAAATAATATTTTGCTCACTTTTTAGGGTGAAGCTCTTTACAACCAATTCAAACTTCAAGTGATACCCTTCATCCTACAATGAAATATTTGTATTCTGACTGGGGTGGTCTCTTTCAGGATGACAGTTTTTTTTTCTGTGAGGAGAAAAGAGTCTCTGAATGGTTTGATTAGTATGAAATCAAGATAATCATATGCTATGGTCTTCTCAGTCACTTCATCTCAACACACCACTGGGAGATTTTAGACTTACTGTACATGTTCAGACATTGTCTAAACAACTCCAATCACAACACAAAATGTAGATATAGAGATCAATTACTGTGATTAGTTATTGAAGACAGATATTGTAAAAAGTAAGCTACTCTCCTCTTTCACAATTGTTTATATGTTTTATTTTATGAGAAAAAGTCTGATTTTGAAAAAAAACTAATCCCATCATTAATTAATTTAAACAAAGTTTTTGTTTGTTTACCATTTTACCACTTACTTTTTGTAATACATGATTATTGATTAATTTATATTAATTGATAAAATGGATACAATTATGAAATTATATACTTAATTCATTTTTATTTATATTTAATTATAATCTGACTTCTTATTCTTTCAAAAGGCTTCCAGACAAATCCATTTATAAAGCATTTACTAAGAGAAGATGGATGAGTAGTTATTGAAGACAGATATTGTAAAACGTAGGCTACTCTCCTCTTTCACAATTGTTTATATGTTTTATTTTATGAGAAAAAGTCTGATTTGGAGAAAACTAATCCCATCATTAATTAATTTAAACAAAGTTTTTGTTTGTTTACCATTTTACCACTTACTTTTTGTAATACATGATTATTGATTAATTTATATTAATTGATCAAATGGATACAATTATGAAATGATATACTTAATTCATTTTTATTTATATTATAAACTGACTGCTTATTCTTTCAAAAGGCTTCCAGACAAATCCATTTATAAAGCATTTACTAAGAAAAGATGGATCATTGAATGGTCACACATAAAGCAAGACTAGCTCCACTAAAATATCCAGTACAACATGCAGAATTTTGATTTGTTGATATATTAGTGTAGATTAAAAAACGTGGTCTGAAACTCTGCGGTTGCTAGGCAACCCACACGTCCAGGACAGGTACAGGTGATTCTCGTTCACGTGAAAAAAGGAAAAAGAAAAAAGGATAGTTTCCTGTGTAACTATCCATGAGGGGCCATGCGCCTGTGTGTTACTTTTGTCAGTAATTTGATGGCAGTTTTGCCAGATTTAGCCATTTGGAAACTAAAACCATCGTGAGTTTTTAATTTTAAAACTTTATATTCACGTCATTAGACTGACATGCACGGCTCGTGTTGAAAAAAAAAACCTTACGTACAGTAGAAATAACTGCCGTAAATCTGCTCTAACTAATGTAGCGTTTACTAAGAGCTTTACACGCACTGGGGTGGACAAACGTGGCTCCTAAGTTACTTTCCCGTGAGTTAAAAGTGAATAAAAATGGAAAAAAAACGTACCTTTTAAAACTTTCTTATGTTGCTCGGTGACGCTTCCTCTTGAGGAATAACACCCTCTGACGCTGAGGATCCTCGCCTCCTATTGGCTGAGCGGAAACCAAGGTCCGCTCTGATTGGTCCAAACCGACATGCCGCATGAGTGAAAAAAAAAATCATGAGGGGCAGGAAGTACTTTTTTTTTTCCTTTATTACACTTTCATATTTAGAGCAAATGTATATATGAAGAGTTTATGTTGTTAGTATTTCTGACTTTTTGAAGCACGATCCTTAATATATTAGTAATAAAAATCAATCGGGGCTGAAATGATTAAACACCAAAGAGCTGAAGGCGATAGTTTGGTCAAGTGACCAAGTCAGTGGTGACATGGTGATTTAACACTTAAAGGGTTCATACTGATTATCTGTTACATCCTGATCATAACTATGGGGAATTCATATATTTTAAAAGAGATAGTGGAGAAAAAAACAAGTAATTCTGTGAAAGTATGTAGGCTTTTATCAGAGGTGTCAAAAGTATTCACATTCATTACTCAGGTACAAGTATAGATACTAGAGTTTAAAAATACTCCTGTAGAAGTTAAAGTATCAACTCAAGTAAAAGTATAAAAGTACTGGTTTCAAAACTACTTAAAGTATAAAAGTAAAATTAATGTAAGGGGGAAAAAAGCCATTAAGGACAAAAGCCATTGAAAATGAATGCATCTTAGTATAATGCAAATATATTAAAGAACCATATATGTGTACTATTGAGCATTAACATGTGTTTCAGAGATCAGCAGATATGATGACTAGTTGCCTATAAGTATTGTCATGGTGCAAAAAGTCAAACTTCAGAGGCATGTTATCATTTATCCTAATGTTTATTGGAATGTACATCCAAGTTTAGTTGCAGGAATCTGAGGGATGTAAGAACAAAACTGGACAAGAACATCTGTGCCACAACCACAACCAAATTCACTCTATCCGGATGGCGCAATTTAACTGGATAGTTTTTTTTTTAAAGGCCGAAATGAAATAGAGTAACAAGGCTGTTTTTAAAATGTAAGGAGTAAAAAGTACAGATAATTGTGTGGAAATGTAAGGAGTAAAAGTAAAAAGTTGTAATTACTCCAGTGAAGTATAGATAACCAAAATTTCTACTTAAGTAAGGTAACGAAGTATTTGTACTTCGTTACTTGACACCTCTGGCTTTTATTGTAAAGAATATTTCTAATCATTCCTTTCATTTGTCAGCCAGAGAAAATGTCTTGGTAGTTCAGAGATTATTTCCCCCCTGTAGGCTAATTTAAAAAAATAAAGTTTTATGTTCTACGAAGCAATCCCTTTTCCCTTTTAATGAGTTTTGTTAGGTTTATTTATGGACAATCATTTCTTTTTCATTATAATGGAAGGCAAAAAGGCACTTTTAGCTACTCAGCCAGCTCCGGATTCTTATGCAAACTCGTGGGCTTAGACTTCTTAAGAGTCTCATTACTTTACTTAGACACCGGGCCAAAAGAGACAAAAGTAAGAACAAACATGGATTTGTTTTGGGGTTTTTTTTTGTGGATGTCTGCCATAGTCATCATTTTGACGCTGCATCTGTGTGCATTCTCTTTTGATGGTTTACTTCTGTATGGCCATCTTTATACCCTATATAGTTCTGTTGTCTTTTGGTAGGTGTTTTATTGGGCTTAGGTTCTTTGCCTCTGTGGAGCTCTCATTTACTATAAACAAACGTTAGCATTCATGTCCTCTGAACAGGCCACCTGCTGTCATGTTGAGTATAAACCCCACTAACCTCATCCAGTAATCCTTTCATGTCCTGAAAAGGTAGCATCAACTACATTAACAATTTCAGTTCTGACAATAAAATGTAAGCATTATAACAACGCTAATTCAAATCCAGTTTGGATTGGCTGGTGTGGTTCATACATAATTGATACTTTGATCCCCAGCACATTGCTGCCAAAAGTCCAAATCTGTTTAAGCAAAAGCTGAAGACAAAATGTTTTTAAATAAGCTGGGCGATCGGCTTAGAAAAAAAGAAAGAACACAAATACTTGTTAAGAAACTCACAAACGTATACAAATGCTGTTTATTCATAGTAGACAAAAGAAAAGTCATATAACCCTTTGCAAGTAGAACTACCCACAGAGCAGCTTTTGTGGTTGACGTGTTTGACAAACTTGAGAGTTTCTTTGTCTCTGTAAACGAGGGCGAGGGAATTGTCTTCTGGATACACCGTGAGGAGCTGTAAAGTACGCAGAACCAAGACAGTTATAATATCCACTGAAGTGTTTACCACATATCTATTGTTAAACTGTATGTTGACCTCAATCATCAGTACTCACTTCTTCATCCTCTTCATTGGCAACATAAGATGTGAAACCCCCGAACTCTGACTGCCACTCTATGAAGGATAGTTAAAATAATCTTTCTGTAAGCATTAGAGAGAAAATCCATACTATATCCTCACTTAACCGTGTGTGCTTATGTGTGTGTGTCCTGACCTGTGCAACCAAAAGGCAAAACAAGGTCCAGTGCATACTCTGCCGACGCTGCCTCCCCATCATGCAGCAGAGTGTAGCTGCCGTGGGACCATCGACGTACTTCTCCACAACAAACAGGTGTGCTCAGTTCTATATAATAAATAATAATGTAAATAATAAATGGTATAATAATACATGTCATGATAAAAATAACCAAAATGTTTAAGTACAAAGGCACCTATGGCATTATTTTAAAAAGAGGCAGAAACCTTTCTCTCCGCTTGTAGTTGCTGATGATTCTATTGAGGACGTTGCAGCTTCTCCCTCTGCTTCCTCCGTCTTCTTTTTCTCATCTTCATCCTCATCATCAGCAGGACAAAGGTAATGCAATCGCAGGCCAGTAAAGTTGGAGAGAAGGAGGAAGAAAGCTTCTGAGTGTAGCAGCTCCCAACAGCCACTCACACACTCAGGCAAGGAGTCCAGAGAAGCCACTTCATAACACCTGAAACGACAGTGAACAGAGTCCTTACTGCTGCACGCGTCACGTCGGTGTGTCAGGTGACTTATTGAATGTTACCTCTTATTTGGTGGACTTTTTTTCCCCCATTGAATCGCAGCCAGTCGTAGAGCTTCTTTCACCTCTATGAATTTCTCCTCCTGAAGACAAACACCCAGTCAGTCTTTGGAAACAAGTGGGCCGGATAAAAAGGCAAATAAGAAGTTACCCTGAGAAAATCTTTGAGTTGGATTTCAGAATTATCTTCAAACTCCTCCTGAATTCTCTCTTGCTGGGAAATGTCCAAGTAGACAGGATTGACCCACTCCAGCAGCACTGTCTCCTGTCAGGAACATAAACACAGGCTGTCCATTAGACAAACAGAGGCTATTGTCTTCTTAGCATATGTACTTGTCAGATTTTTAAAATGTTCAGTACTGTGTATACTAAGTAAAGAACACATCAGAAACCGTGACATAATGCTAGCTGGTACTTTTACCCTTAATTTGTAATACCAGGTCAGACTAAATCCTAAAAATATAATAATAACTCTTAAAACACAAGCAGATGGTAAATATCCCCAGAAAAAATGTTAATGCTCACGTCTCTCGGTAAATGCGGATTCCTCTGGATGGGTGGTTCTCTGTAACGAGTGGGCCGTTCCAAACACGGTCCGTGAAACCAGCCACTCAGAGACAGACGGCACTTGTCCTGTGATAAAACTTCAGACACCTGGGGGGGGGGGACATAACGTAAACTCCAGATTTTCAGTCTCACTCCTTTCTTTGAGGTAACAGGAGTTTAAAACCACAGGGTCTTGTTCTCACTTGGTGAAAGGAGACTGGTGAAACCTCAAAGAGGACGAGTGTGTTCCAGGAGGGTACAAGTGACTTCACAATACTCTGTGGCTGGAAATTACCTGATGACAGAAATAAAAAATAAAAAAAATACATTTATTGCATATAAGTGTGCGCTCTCTCTCACACACACACACACACTCACACACACAAAGTGGGAAACTCACTGTCTGTTGTGTAAAGATCGAGGGTGCCCCCGTCGCTGCTCTGCCATGGAGGCACAAGATACAAAATGAAAGCAATGCGCCTCCCCTCCAACTCATCATCATGACACAAAAGAACATCTAGAGAGACACAATTAAACTATTGATAATCAAACAAAAACTCAAGCAAACATGGAATACAACAATATTCTTGCTTTCTTTAATTCTGCAGATAAACCTGACCTGTGTATTCATATTTAGCACAAGAAATATCCACCGTGGGTTCTAGTTTAACCCCAAAGACTTCCCCGAGCCAGGAACGGAAATGCCCAAACAGAGCAGCCCTGTAGAAGCATATAACATGTATACTGAAGTCTCTGACTGTACCAACAAATGACAGTAACATTTAACATCACAGAAAATATTAAATCTGGTTACCCCCCCACTGCAGACTGTTCTCAAAGCCTACCGTGACATTTGCCGCAGCATTAATAATAAATGATCACAAAGGGGGCTCGTTATTGTATATTTAATTGCAGTATTTAATCTCCAGGGCTGTTTTTCTTTAGTAGCTGTGTCACCACTTTGCACTGGAGTGTGTCACCACTGCAAAGGAGCATTTCCCTTTTAAATTATCAAAATAACTCTCCTTTTCTTGAATCAACACCTCTTTGAACTATTTATAGTAATTTTACTGATTGGTGACCAAATGCACATCCAGCACCAGGAGTCAATGGTACAGAAGGAAACAGATCACACCTAATGACAAAACAGCTCCATCACTTTGTACCATTTGAAAACTGATGCAAATGCTGAAAAACATGGGAACAGTTGTTGCTGTTTTAATTGCTGGAAGGTTAATGGAATATTTTTGGTAAACAACTTGAATTATAGGTAGAGAAACAAAACAGCACTATTTATTTCCATTACTTAATTTCATTTCCACTATAATAATACACAGAGGCAGTTACTCAAAGCACTTATGGACCTGACTGCTACTGCAATAACATTTTTACCTGAAATTAAAAATATTTTGCTTTTGTAAATACCTTGCTTCATAACTGTAACAAAAAAAAGGTTCTGTTTATGTCTTCTACAATCTCTGCATTTCTTGTTCATTGGGACGACAGGTAAGTTTAACAGGTGTTGGTCTGGATTCTAATTAGACAAAAATAATCATCATATGTAGACACAGGGACTAGTATTTGTTATTCTGGTAAAACAAAGGCTTTGGCAACCGCGGCTGCTCAAGGTATTTATTTTTACATTAAACAGGTTCATATTGTTGGGTTGATTTCCAGTATGTCAGTCTTACAATATCAGTGTCAAACCTACAAAACACTGAAGAGAAAAAAAGCCACCTTTTGCTTTAAAATGGATGAACTTGTGCTAACTGGTGCGTAATGTGTAGTTGTAGTTTTTGTTTGTTTTGTTAATTTAAATCACTTTACAAATTTTGCATCAAATGTTAACACTTATTTTTGACCCAAAAACACAAAATGAAAGAAACTGACTAATTATGAGACAGTGGTGATCTCTGGCTCCACCTGGTGGACGTAATCGTCACATACCACAATTCTTTAATTCATACTCTTGTCATATAAAATAACATCCTTGAGTTTACTTAAGAATGCAGACACTGGTCAAAGCTACAGCACAGATGATTTATCACTCATTTACTGCGGTGCATTGATTAGCAATGAGTAAAATTTAACAGAAAAGTCAAAGTATTTCAAAGAGGAATTTGTAAGATGGGATGTACGCTATCTACCAGGATTCAAAGCATCTTAACTGTCATAAAAATGTTATGAAGTCGATTACGTTAAGTTTGAGTTGCTATTTCAATAACTGAGCTACACATTTCAGCACTGAAGGCTAGTAGTTCTGCATGTAATCTGAGGTATAGTGCAGCCAAAGCTGCTCCTTATATCATTAATTCTCATAAAATTACACTCTAACTGCATTTCAGCACCATTTCAGTTGTCAGTGGCAAAACATCAGCAATAACATAACTACAATCTCTTCCAATTTTGATGCTTTGTATTTCGAATCCATCAAATCTCCGGTTTCAGTATGGTTTCACGGGTTAAATGATTTCTGCAGCACACGCTGTTTCAGAGAGCTGTCGCATTCATATCAATGTCCAACACCTGCAGGTATGAATGGGAATAGTCCAATCAGATCTTTACTCACTCAGATTTACATGTTTTGGATAATGTGACTGGTAGTGTGAATGTAGCCTAAATTAAAATAACTTACAAAAGGAAGTTTCACAGCAGACAGTCAAAATATTGCAAAAGCAGGAAAGATACAGATGTGAATATTAACATTAGTCATAGCTCTATTCCCATGTGTTGTAAAATTTCATCCATGAGACAGTCACGCACATTTCCATAACAAGGCTGTACTGAGTATAAAAAATAATATTAATTTATATTAATTATATAAAATGTATAATACATCAAATATATAAGTATTATAAATGTATAATACTTCTTGGTGTACAATGTATATACACACACATATATATATACATACACACATTAATAGGTCCCTCTGTGAGAGAGAAAATATTGATTACAATAAAAGCAGGTTTGTGTGTCCTGTGTCACAGATAAACTGCGGATCAGGCAGTGGAGTAGTAGATTAACGTGCCATAAATTGTTACGTCAGCAGCTCAACCCTAGCTCTGAAGAGAGACAAAAACATAAAAATGTGCATAAAAATAGGGCATCTGTTTTTAGCATGTTGTACCGCTTATCCATCGCCCAACAGAATAAGATCCCTCAACTGAAAGCACCACCCACATAGCTATATTACAGCAGCTCACACTAACTTCTATCACACATAACACACACTCTGTTACCTCAGTCCTGCGATATGAGGCTCTTCTCTCTTCCTCAAGTCATCTGACTATAGGGAAACAAGAAAATATATTCATAAAGAAATCATTTTAAACTATACATACATATATACAATAAATAAATGAAAAAAAAATGAGACAGAATTAGTGGGAGGAATAAATTAATTGAATACCTGTTTAAATTTGTACAGATCATTTGACTTCTCATGGAAGTTGAGTTCAAGCAGCTCACTCTGGAGATTTTCAACGAAGGTTTTGCTGCTGAGGAAGTTCTTGATGATGCAGTGAGGGAAAGGGTGGCAGTGCAACTCCAAATCTCCTGCTCAACAATTACATACACACAAATAAGTTTAACATTTATTACTGAAACAAGCCTTTCAAAAACACTACAGGAACATGAATTAGATACCGTTTGGCTTTCCCAATGCACACTTTCATTTGTTACCAGTGAAATAGAGAACTGATTTGAAAATGTTTGTATTTGTTTTCCATTGAAAGTAGCATTTAAAAACATTAATGCATCAGCTTCATAATGCATCAATTCACTCAAGACCTCTTCACAACAACTCCCTTTTCCACGTTCCCACTCTCGATCAAAACAAAAGACTACTGATCTCGTCTGTCACCCATTCACCAGGCTCTGGGACAGGAACCACTAACAAATTAACAATTATTTTAATGAAAATGAAAAACAAAAAGGAACGTTTTGCTCATCACTCTCTCATTTTCACTTCAGTCATTTCTTTCTTGAGTCTCTCTATCGCCTCTGCCACAAGCTTAATTGTAGTTTCTGTTGTTTATGTGTGATATAAGGCCATAAAGCCATGAGCAGATACGCTGTTAACACAATGCCAAGGAGGAACAATATCAGCAATGATCGAAGGCAATTGTTACTGACCAACAAACATTTCATTCAAACTGTCAGACACAATGATGGAGAGGTAATGTGTGGAGCTTATTTGCACTGCATTACATTAGATGATACCTCATTTTTAGTGCTTGTATGGACCTGAAGGGTCTTTGTTTGTTTGTTTTTAATCATTATCCTCCCAAGATACTTTAGACCAGGGATCCAAAGTCGGTCTTCGGGGGCCGGTATCCTGCAGGTTTTAGATGTTTCCATGATTTAACGCACCCTGACAGACATGGCTGTGTTATTAACAGAGTTATGCAGTCCTTGAGGACAAGCTGATGATGAGCATTAATCAGGTGTGTGGAAACAGGGAAACATCTAAAACATGCAGGACAGCGGCCTTTGAGGACCGACTTTGGACACCCCTGCTTTAAACATTTGCATTAAAAAAAAAAGAGATTACTTCCTTTCTTACACGACTCGATAGACTAAGGTCATGTGAAGTGAAGGAGTGGTTAATTAAACTAATTATGACTTACTATGATGAAGTAACAACTTCAAAGCACCACTTTTGATTTTTTTTTTATCATTTCTTGAAATCATTTTAAATAGGTGCATTTTGTAAAATCCACATTTTTCATCAAGATTATATGATACAATGCAACAACATATTTGAATTTTGGTTTATTTTTCTGTTTATATACTAGGAAAAGGTAGCCAATATGATATTACTTCAGTTTCTTTGGATATACCAGATGAATACAAACCCGTTTTAACATTACTATAGCATGCCAGATGTTTGTGGGTTGTTGTGGGTTGTTGTTTGTGGGCATATATATATATATATATATATATATATATATATATATATAATTAGTTAGTTAGTTAGTTAGTAACACTTTATCAGTCACAAAAAGACCCCAGGATAGAGATTTCTAACACTAAATAGACATTTCCTGATGGTTGTCGCCTCACACACTCAGTGATTGTGTAAAGTGGTATATATTTTAAAAAAGGGAAAACAAGGCAAAATTTAGGTTAATGTAGGTGAAGCTACTTGTCAGTATACAATGTGTATAGGTGTATGCGTATGTATGGGTGTATATATATATATATATATATATATATATATATATGTGTGTGTGTGTGTGTGTGTGTGATTATGTGTGTAAGTAGATATATACATAGATATAGAGCAACATGTGTATGTATGTATGTATAGGTATGTGTGTGAGTATAATTACAGTATATAATAATAATACTGTTATTTAGCAGTGTGAGTACAGTGTGTGAGTATTTATAAATACAGGTTAAATGATTAGTGAATGGGGGTAGGATTAAATTTACACTTTACAGTTTACACTTCTTCCTACTCATTTTTTGCACATGTAAATTAAGATATCAAGTGTGAAAGGATTCAATTCTTTGTTTTGTTTTCTTAAACTTCTCTTGAAGTGTTGTTTTTTTACATGTACAAAAATAAAATAAAATAAATCAAATCAAATCAATCATCTACCGCTCTACTGGCCCTGGCTGCAGAGCCAGTGCTCATATACCGACCCTGGCTGCAGGGCGTCCCCCGGCTCCAAGCCTCCTGCACGGTCCTCTTCACCTGCTCATCCCCCACACCTGCACACAGCTCCGCCTTCACCTCGCAGCTACTCTTCTTCTTCTTTTTCTTCTTGTCAGTGTTGTCCCGCTCATCTGATGCTCTTTTGGAGCTCATGGCATACACTTTTTAGTGGTGACAGCAACAAGCAATCACAAACTTTGACAAGACCGAATAAAGGGCCACCGCGCGTGGATCCAGCGTGAACCGTCTCAGGTCCAGGCGTGTTATGTCGCGGAAAAATGACGCTAGTTGGAACACGATTAAGCCCAGAGTGCGGACTGTCAGGCACAACATGCACAAACTCCAACCTCTCCCAATCTCTTCAAATGTAGGTCTTCTACCAAAGGTCTGGAGGTGAGCAGTATTACTGTTTCAGGACTGTGCACTTCTGTATGGAGGATTTTTTGTGCCAAAATTAAATAAATAAATACATCATTAATTAATTAAATTGGGAATGAAATACATCATTAATTAATTAAATGTGTCATTAATTAATTAAAATTAGAATGAAATATGTCATTAATTAATTAAAATACAATTCATTTTAAGTAAAAATATATATTTATTGTTTCAGCATTTAATTAATTAATGACACATTTAATTAATGATTTCGTGTTGCGTGTGAATCATGAAATGTAAAACTGCATTTAATTAATTAATGACACATTTAATTAATGATTTCGTGTTGCGTGTGAATCATGAAATGTAAAACTGCATTTAATTAATTAATGACACATTTAATTAATGATTTCGTGTTGCTGAATCATGAAATGTAAATGTAAAACTGTCAGTTTCACTCGTCAAACTCAGTGGGCGGATTCCAAACACCTCATTGGTTCCCCTGCACATCAAGTCATGAAGGCAAATCGAATCCACATAATGGATTGTTGCAGGGCTTCGGGACACATTCCGATAAACTAGGGCCACGTTCAGACTGCAGGCAAATCTGATTCATATCTGATTCCTTCTCATATCCGATTTTCAGGGCTGACTGTCCACACTGTTTTTAGCAAGTGTCCAAATCAGATCTGGCTCTGGTTCAGACTGGGCCACATCATTGACTGATCTGACGGGTTGCCGTAGCAACGACGTCGGAGCGGAGGCGTCACCCAGCGCGTGTATTGTGTGAAGTCATGTATTTCTTTTATATATATAAAAAGATCCCAAAATATCTGTACCGTTTCTGATTGGGTCGGCAATGCGCATCATTTTTAGACATAAAAATGAACGCATACCGCAAAAGTTGTGTCTCGGCGAGGGACCCGACGTCGCAGCAAAATGAGAAACAGAGAAAAGTGTTCAGAACAAAACCACCAGCAAACTAACAAACCAACCAACAAAGCTCAGAGTTAACAAAACGAAATATAATAATATATAATAACTATATATATAATAGAAAACATGTTATTATTGCAGGTTTAACATAGGTTTTGAGCATATGGGTATTATATTTCCATCATTAGGGAGAACCCCTATGACAGAATCATCACTGTATAATGTTCTATCTAATGACAGAATTATCACTGTTTCAGCAGGTCTCTTAGGTTTATAATTCAGATTAATTTTTGTTTACATATAACATTGTTTGTAGTCATTTTAGTGCAATTTAAAGCTTATTTCTACAAATAAAATCAGCACTGTAGGCAGCGATCTTGGACCAGCGGCCACTCTGATTGGTCCAGCACGCTCACGTGACAATGTCGAAGCACTTTGTGTCAACTCCGCCTCTGGAAATAGTTCCACTTTTAAAACGTCGTTGAGATAAGCGTGAGATAAAAAGTCGTGCGCACGAGATAACAATAATAATTTCCATGTCACCTCCAGGGCTCCGTACAGACCAAAGCAGTGGATTCCACTCCGCCCACTGAGTTTGACGAGTGAAACTGACAGTTTTACATTTACATTTCATGATTCAGCAACACGAAATCATTAATTAAATGTGTCATTAATTAATTAAATGCAGTTTTACATTTCATGATTCACACGCAACACGAAATCATTAATTAAATGTGTCATTAATTAATTAAATGCTGAAACAATAAATATATATTTTTACTTAAAATGAATTGTATTTTAATTAATTAATGACATATTTAATTCTAAATTTAATTAATTAATGACACATTTAATTAATTAATGATATATTTCATTCCCAATTTAATTAATTAATGATGTATTTATTTATTTAATTTTGGCACAAAAAATCCTCCATACTTCTGGGCCAAGCTCTCTCCGGTCCTCCCGGACCTGGAGCAACTTTCTTGGAGGTCAAAGCTCCAAGTGCCTCAACTGGCAGTGGCATCCATAGACATATATACATGTATGTCTATGGTGGCACCCCTGGTGCCTTCACCCTCCACAACCAAAGACATAGACATACATATATATATATATATATATATATATATATATATACATATACATATATACATATACACACATACAGGACTGTCTCAGAAAATTTGAATATTGTGATTTTCTGTACTGCATTACAAAAACGTCATACATTCTGGATTCCTTACAAATCAACTGAAATATTGCAAGCCTTTTATTATTTTAATATTGCTGATCATGGTTTACAGCTTAAGAAAACTCAAATATCCTATCTCAAAAAAATAGAATATTCTGGGAATCTTAATCTTAAACTGTAGGCCATAATCAGCAATATTAAAATAAAAGGCTTGCAATATTTCAGTTGATTTGTAATGAATCCAGAATGTATGACATTTTTTTTTAATTGCATTACAGAAAATAAAGAACTTTATCACAATATTCTAATTTTCTGAGACAGTCCTGTGTATGTAAATATATATATATATTTATATATATGTATGTCATTTTTCAAGCTTCTTCTTGGTATTGCCGTCACTTCTCTTGTTTGGTATTTATCCCTCTATCTAACCATCTTAAGTCCTGGTATTAAAGTTATGGACATACTTGGAAATGAGTTTCATGAAGCATCGGCAGCCTAGCCCACAGCAGCACCAATGTTCCTCAAAAACTCATGAGTTAGATTTTGAACACATTTTATGTACAAAAGGGCATATATAAATCAAATTAAGGAATAAGATACTTATTTATGAATGAGGACCAAAATATTTTAGGATTTCAATTCTTTTGGCATCTACTTCAATGAACTGGAGGTGTGAAACTTTCCACTAACAAAAAAAAAATGCTGTGCAAAAGCTTCACTTATCACTTTTATACATTTTAAGATTTTAATTTTGAGCACATTAGTTTCTTTTCTAGTTTAATGTAAATGGTTAGATCCTGCAGTTCACTGCTGGCAGCAATATAGCTGTACTTCCCTTTTGAATGCATTTCCTATAGTAAAAACTATATTATTTAATCAAGTAAAATATTACATAAATCTACACACTCGGATGGAAATAGACAATTTAGCTTATAAAGGAAAAACAAAAAGTCAGCATCTCTGATGTGGACAAATCTGTGAAGCTCTGCAGATAGTGTAAAATGTGCATGGTACCTGGTAAACGCAGACTTATCTAACAAATTCGAATTGCTAAATCTTAGCAAAAAAAAAATAAAACATTACTTAGTCAAACTCACCAGCTCTTTGAATTTTATAAAAAACATTCGCAAAAGACTGCTTTATTAAAAAGAAAAACAGCACTGTTACATGTTAAAACAACAGGAAATGCACTGTAATATTTTGTTTAATTAAACATTGGCATCCTTTACGCAAACATAAAATCAAGTTCCCACACACACTGGAATACACACCTGCACACTACAAAAGCTGCAGTTTCTCAAGTTAAAAAAAAAAAAAAAAAAAAAGGAAAAGAAAAATCAGACATGAAGTTTTCATTTTCTTGTGACAACAGTATAAACACCCCTGTGGACTCTCAGTATGTCTGACACGACAAGCTTTTCTTTTGTAAAAGTTGAGCCAGAGGTGAAAGTCCTTCTCTTCACCATGTTTCTGGCTGCGCTCACAGAGACAGCCAAACACACTTCTGCTCACTCGGGTTAGTTGTAGATGAAGTTGAACCTATGAAAAACAATAACAGTATTACCATTAAAAACTACTAAATAAAAAAAGTTTAGTTTCTGTAGCTCTAGAGAGAATACGTGGTGTGACATTGCATAGGTTTATAAAAACAACGTCACAGTAAGCAGAAGCTGTAAATCAAAACTAAAGGTGGTCCAACAAAATATTAGTGTGTGATTTTTTTTACATCTTTTTTGTAGGCCAGGCAGGCTGATGATCAAAGCAGTCCATTTACTGACCCACAGTTTTAATAGTCAATTTTCCACAATGCAGTTGTATTAAATTATTTCAAAAAAAATAAAAATAAAAAAAACTAGACTAAATTAAACCATTGACTTTTTTGGTTTTAATTTCTTTATGGTGTTTTCAATTTAAAATAAGGTTTAATATTAAAATTTGCATGAAACTGAATGAACTGAGTTTTTACTTACGTCTGACACATTGTCTCCACTTGAAAATTGACTTTTAGGATTAATTAAATATATCAAATAGAGGACTGTAATCCAATGTGATACATGTAGAAAACAGCTAATCAGGTCCATGACATATTAACAATTTGCAATTTTAAAAGACAGGAAAAACTGATAAAAAAAATATTCAAATTGTATGGCATTGTAGTGGCAAATGCATGGAGTCAACCTTACCTGCTCAACAGTTGAGGCAGACTGGATATGATTGGTCCGTATCCAGGAGCATTGTCGTAGAGTTCAAACAACGGTGCTGCCACCAGTTTGTAGTTCTTGGGAACAGCAAACAGTGCTGCAGAAACATCAATCACAGATGTTAAACCCACAGTCATGTGTTCCCCCCTTTTAAGCCCCAAACCTCTGCTAATTTGTAATGCATTGAATTTAAAAGTAAATTAATTTCATTGGTGGAAAAAAAACAAAACTGACCTTTTTCCTGCAGCTGAACCAGGAACAGTTTTTTATGCTCTTTAGGTTTGGTGATGTGAGCTGGAATATAAGGATACTACAAAACAAACAGCTTGAGATTAGTACATGAGTGTTCGGCCAATAACAACATTTAACACGTTAATAGATATTTTGGTCTTGAGTGTGTAAAGAAAAGAGCTAATGAGACTTCAACATGACCGATGCATTCTGTTTTCTGGCTTTAGGGTGAACAGAAAATATAAACCACCTGCATTTTGTTGAAGTCACCAACAATAATACACACAATGGACAACGCCCAAACAACCTCCCTTAACTCTGGTATAATTTGCACATCTGCATGCACAGAAACAGCACTTGTTCGAGTCACAAATGACCTTATGGCCTCAGATAATTGATCACTGTCCATACTCGTTCTGCAGGACTTCAGTGCTGCTTTTGACACTGTAGAACATGGTATTTAACTGCACAGGTTGGAGCATGTTGGGATTAAAGGGACAGCTCTAGGTTGGTTTAAATCATATCTATCTGACAGGTTCCAGTTTGTTCATGTACATGAGGTTTCTTCAGAACAGTCGAGGGTCTGTTATGGTGTTCCGCAGGGTTCAGTGCTAGGGCCAATCTCGTTCAGTTTATACATGAAGCCATTGGGAAGTATAATCCAGAATCACGGCATACACTTTCATTGTTATGCTGATGATACGCAGCTCTATTTGTCTATGAAGCCGGATGAAACAGAACCGTTAGTTAAACTTCAGGCATGTCTTAGGGACATCAAGGACTAAATTCAGATAAAACAGAGGTTATCATTCTTGGTCCAGAGCATCTTAGGAAGGGATTAGATGGTGTTGCGATGGCTTCCAGTGCAACTGTGAGAAACCTTGGTGTTGTTTTCGATCAGGATTTGCCATTTAAACATATAAATCTGGTTTTTCCATCTCCATAATATCAGAAAGATTAGAAATATCCTCTCCCAGTGAGATGCTGAAAAACTAATTCATGCGTTTGTATCTTCTAGACTACATTACTGTAATGTGTTGTTAGCAGGATGTCCAAGTAATTTTCTGAATAGGCTCCAGCTGATCCAAAATGCAGCAGCACGAGTGCTGGTGGTAATAAACAAGAGAGACCACGTCTCTCCGGTGTTGGCGTCCCCAAAATGTTTTTACTTGCGTATAAAGTTCTAAACGGCTTAGCAATATTTGCAAGACCTGATAGTACTGTATGTTCCTAACAGGTCTCTCCGTTCTCTGTCCTTCATTCTTTGTCTAATCTCCCTTTTCCTGCTCTGCCCAGCTGGCCTTCGGCAGGAGGCCCCCCCTTATGATCCAGGTCCTGCTCAAGGTTTCTTCCCTCTTAAAAAGGGAGTTTCACCGTGCCACTAATTAGCTTAAGGGTTTTCACCTGAGAGTTTTTACCTGTTATTGTTTATGTAATAATTGCTCAGGGATCATGTTCTGGTTCTCTGGAAAGCGTCTAGAGACAACTTGGGTTTTAATAGACACTATATAAATAGAATTTAATGAATGTTTATATTCAGGCTTTATACGATTTTATTATTTTAACATCACCCCACACATCAGCAATGTTGTGGAAGTCAGTAAGTGAAATACATTTATCTGCATCTCAGATGAAATAACCAAACTATGCAATTCATTTTGAACAAGTAAATATTTCCAAACTTCTGGCTCAAATCTTTATCTGACTAAATTAACTTGAGCCAACCATATGCATTGCTTTCAGTTAAAATATCTATCAAAATGGTATAAAAGTCAATTGGTTTAAAGTAGAGATGCACCGATCAGGATTTTGAGGGCCGATCACCAAAAGCAGTATGTGCCGATCCCGATATATCCCGATCACGGCGTGAAATCCATAAATATTGTTGTCTCATGTACACGACACTGATATTGTATTAGATAAAAATGAATGAATAAAAATGAGGAGATGAGAAAGTATCATGAATTGACTGTTTTATTGCAGGCTGAGGCAAAGGGCAATATTTCACACTCTAGAGACGACTTTGACTCAGCTTACAAGGAGTAAGTGTAGTTTACTAGCTTAAGCTTACCTGTGGTAATTATTACGTGTACAACACAACATGTGCAGTGCAGTGCAGTGCACCAACACAGACAACATGTCACTCTCTTAGAGTTAATAAACGTTGTAAACTATAAACCTTAGTTTTCCTGTGGAAAAAGGAATTAAATCTTAAAATAAAAATGAATTATGAAAGCTTTAGCGATAACATCCGCCGCGTGTGAGGAAACTCTTGTGAGTTAAAGGAGCATGAGGCTCCTTTTAAGAAATGAGACTCTATAGCGCCACCCTGCGCCACGACGGCCGTCGGGGGTACTGCAGCCAACAGTGAAGCCGGCACGGGAGAACGGGGAGAACGTGCATGCAGCGTCATGTGACGTCACATCCGCAGGACAGCGCGGGAAATTCCGGCCCCGAATTGCAGCACATTTTGCAGCACACAGCCTGTTCAAGGCAACGGAGAGATACACTAGAGGGCTCATTCTTTTTGGTTTGGAACGCTTCATCTGACATTATTACTAGAAAACTTAAAACGTATACGAATTTTTTTCATAAATCCTGTCTCAATCCTGCCTCATGCTCCTTTAAGCACAACTCTTCACACACTAGATATCCAAATGTCACTCGTGAAGCCGACTGACATGACTGTCGTCCTGCATAAGGCTGTGGATGTGACTGTACATAGTCTGGTATAACGCCGGCGGACATTAATCAGTGAAATATTTAACACTCGACAGCGCATAGTGTGGATCAGCTAACGACACATTTAAATCCGATGTCTTCTACAACAGAAAGCGGCTTATGATCAAGGCATATGAATCCATTACCGTGTAATGTATTTCTTTATTTTTTTGCTGCTGTTAGGTCTCTGTTACGTTCTGTACCGTTGCTGCACGCTCATTTTCTTTCTCTACCCTAGCAGCAGCCAACTTTGGACACTCAATATACTCCTTGATGTGAGAAACTTTCAAATGTCTTATCAAGTTCATTGTGTTGAAAATTATTCTGTAACATTCCTCTTTAGGGTATGTCCTTTGCACACAGCTAGCAAATTGCAGATTTGTTGTCCTTTTTGGACTTTGTAAAACTCCTATAACAACGACGCCATTTTCAGTGTTGATGCTCCGTAGAGACGGCCACGCCCCCTTAGGAGACCTGGGTCTGAGGTGTGGGAACGCACACGTGGCGTTTTGTTGTTATTATTTTGAGAACTCCAATCAAAACCGATAGGGACATTATCGGCCGATCCCGATCGATCGTGCATCTCTAGTTTAAAGTTAATTTTTTTTGTATTATTTATTTTCCAGTCATCTTTGTGTACCAACCTGGGGAGGCTCAAAGTTGGGGCGCCACCAGTTGCCGATACAATCATCAATCACCCAGTCCTGCTTCACTCCATCCTGACGTCCGAGGATCTAACAATCAATCACAATTTAGTAAACTTAAACTCCATACTCGACACATAAGACAAGACGTTGAGACTGTACTATGACATAGTTTACCTCAGTCATCAAGCGTTTTAGACCCTCCACCTCATCTTCTCCTGGATTTAACTCTCCACCAGGCCTGAAGTAGAGAAGCAAACTATCAGGCATCTGTGCAGCAAAAGTCATCTCTTCTGGTTCACACAAGAACCTCTGAGCATTTACTACTCACAGTTTGAAGAAAGTTGTGCCCAGCTGCAGTAGTAACACATGGGGCAACCTGTGTTCGTGGACAATGAGAACACCCTCCACTGTCCTGCGCATGCCCATCTTATCAAACTCTTCCCGCATCCGCTGGAACCTGGCAGCCACAGAGCCATCCTTCTCATACAGAGGCTCCTTGGTCCCAAACGTGTAGTTGGTGAGAGGATATCTAGGAGGGAGGAAAAAAAGGTTATGAAGTTATTTAAAAACAAAAATGTCAAACTTGGTGCCAAGTATTGATTAAACAGACTGCCAGCTATTGACTTCATTAATGGATGAGTTCAAACTGAACCCATTAATCATAAATAATAAAAGTAACAACATTTCACTTTGTTAAATCACTCTTTTTGAATAACCAACTGTCGATAATGATAACATTACGGTAATATATATTTATCATGGATAAGAACTGAGAAAGAAATTCAAGCATGAAAGCGGTTTTGGTCAGACTAAACCAGGGGTCTCCAACTCCGGTCCTGGAGAGACCTATCCAGCATGTTTTAGGTGTCTCCCTGCATGAACACACCTGATTCTAATCAATGGTCGTCATTAACTTGTCATCAAGGTCCGGACAGTTCTGTTGTGGACACAGCTCCTTGTATCATGGTGTGCTGAAGCAGGGAAAGATCTAAAACATGCTGGATAGGTGCTCTCCAGGACCAGGGTTGGAGAACCCTGGTCTAAACCAATTTGAGACGTTTTCAGCTCAATAACTAATAAGAAAATAATTCAACTGTATTTTAGGTTTAATATAACAATCAAAACCACGTGGTTTGTTCAAACGTGTATTTTGGTGAGATGATATCTAGGAGGGGGGGAGTTATGAAGCTATTTAAAAAAGAAAAAGGCCAAACTTTAATCATAAATAATAAAAGTAACAAAATTTCACTTTGTTAAATCCCTCTTTTTGAATAACCAATTGGCAATAACGATAACATTACTATATATTTCAGCCAAATAATTAATAAGAAAATAATCAAACTGCATTTAAGGTTTAATATAACAATCAAAACCATGTGGTTTGTTGCTCTTTTTGAGTAACCAATTGTCAATAATGATAACATTAATGTGTATCGTAGATAAGAACAGAAAAAGAAATTCAAGCATGAAAGCAGTTTTCGTCAGACTAAACCAATTCCAGAAGTTTTCAGCTCAATAATTAATAAGAAAATCATCAAACTGCATTTAAGGTTTAATATAACAAGCAAAACCATGTGGTTTTTTATTTGTTTTAAACAGACTTCAACGCTGCAGACTATTGTGTCTTAAGGCTGAATTATGGTTCTGCGTTAAATCGACGGCGTAGCCTACGGCGTAGAGTACGCGGCGACGCACACCGTGGTGTGACGCGGAACCATAAATCAGCCTATACGCTGATCATCTGCTTTCCTGAAGGGAGACGCGCTTTTTGCAGCAAACAAAACCACTTCGCTTCAGAGCAATCTAAAAGCTGCAGGATTATTCCTGAATGAATGAATGCATGCAGCCAGAGTGAGTTTGCCCCGGGTTTGGACTCACAGGTTGATGGTCCTCTCCAGCGTGAGCGGCTTGGCGGGCCCGCTGATGTACTTGCTCCCGAACTGGTCTCCGCGACGCGGCCAGCCGGTGGCCGAGCGGCTGGGAGGTACGACCGACATCTTTATCGACGACGCTAAATCCCCCTGGACGTGCACCACTGGCGATACCCGGCTAGTTAATTAACACGTTTACGAAATAACAAAAGAAACAGCGATAATTCCTCCCCGTTCCCGTCTCTGCCGTCCACTCTTGTTCTTCCTCTTCCGGGGGAAAATACTGCAGCTTTTGAGGCGGATGACCGTGACTAGCGACACCTGCTGGTAAGAAGGGGGGACGATTATTTACAGTACTCGAGTTGTAAAAGAAAATCAGGGGGGATGGTGGATTTTATCATATGGGGACAGATAATTTGTGGTGATTACAAATAATATAATATATTACAAATAATAGCAGTGACCAAAACACCTGCAGAAATACTGCAGGAATGACATAGCAGCAGTTAAATGCAGCCTTCTGTAAGCTTTAAATATCCACTGGGCTTACATCAAATACATCAAAACACAACAATAAAAAACAGTTTTCTGAACTTATCAATATGCCTCTGTCCTTCACAGGATAAGTCAAATGGATCACTGCAAAAACTCAAAATCTTAACAAGAATATTTGTCTTATTTCTAGTTAAAATGTCTCATTTTAGTAAAAAAAAATCTCATTACACTTAAAACAAGACTCGTCACTAGAAAAATACAAAAATTTTCACCTGTTTCAAGTAGAATTTCACTTGAAATAAGTTTTTGCTAGTAATGAGAAGATAAATCTTCTCCCACTGGCAGATTTTTCTACTTATTTCAAGTGAAAATGTACTTGAAACAGGTGAAAATTGTCAAATAAGTTATTTTTCTGGTGTTATTTTTCTGGTGATGACCCTAAATGTTGAAATAGCAGTAAAACCACATTCATTGATGAAATGACATAAGGGATGGAAAGGGGGGATGATTTTTACAGGGGGGATGATTTTGACCATTTTTATTTCAGGGGGGATGCCATCCCGCAGAACCATAAATCAGCCTTTAGGGTTAAAGCCATCAAATCACCTAACTAAAATAGTTCTGCTAAAAAAACAAACACATATATTTTTTTTGTATGTTTTTCTTACCCTGCTATATAAATAAAATCATATTCTTCTCTAGCGACTGAGCTGCGTGTCAAATGTATACTGTATATGTGTATAGCCAGTCAGGCTATGTGTGTATGTCTTTGCGTGAAATAACATGCATAAAAAGCTGAAAAAAACGACTCAGTCAATTGAATATTCCATTTAATAGCCATAATTATGTCTCTTATCCATCTATTGTAAACATGGTGTATTTTACCACAGTTAGATTTCTTATTATACATAATCATACGTGCAATGCAAAATCTCAAACATAAATTAAAAAAGGACAAGGACACTGCTGGATTTGTTTATTACATCACACCAAGGGGATCTCAGTTCTTTGGTCCAGTGGCCCACACTTTGTGGTGTGCTGCTGTGATATGGTGGTCCCTGTAGGAAGTGCCATGGATCATCCCCGCCCACCACCCCCCACCCCCCATGTACCCTTTACTGTGGCCTCTCCTGCATCACAGTAGTTGGTCCCATATTCAGCAACCTTTTCTATTTTCACTTATTAATCACTGGTGTAGTTTCTTCTTGCTTTTGAACCTCTTTTCCTGCTTCATCTTTGCTTCTCTCAGCTTCTTTGCTTGATTCAGCTTCATTCAGAGTGACTTCTTCAGCTTTCACACTTTCTCCCGGTGCTTCCTTTCTTGTCTCTCTACAGTTGTCGAGTGCTGGTTTACCATTGCTATCATTACTCTTTTTCTCATTGTTAGACATTTCTTTCTTCTCCTCGGGTTCATCTAATCCGCTGTTTTGGACCATCTGAAGCTCCTCGTCTACAGTGGAAAAGCAAAAGACCCAAAACATTTAATCTAACAACATGTACATTACTTAAAAGCATATATTACACAGTGTTACAACCAAAAACGTAATAACGGCCAATAACGTAATAATTTTGGCCATTTCAAATGTAATAAAGCCAATAGTGTAATAATGTGCCAATAATGTAATAAAACTTTTGAGCCAATAACGTAATAACTTTTTGCAGATAATGTAATAAGGCATTACATTATTGGCTGGTTATTACGTTATTGGCCTGGTATTAAAAAAAACCTTTCATAATGTAATGCCTTATTACATTATCGGCAAAAGGTTATTACGTTATTGACTCAAAAGTTTTATTACATTATTGGCACATTATTACACTATTGGCTTTATTACATTTGAAATGGCCAAAGTTATTACATTATTGGCAGTTATCACGTTATTGGCCGTTATAACATTTTTGGTTGTAACACACATGAACAGAGATTAAAACTTACCAATGTGTTTTCCTGTTGGCTTTCCTTCTTTTTCTGCCCCAGCTCTTTCCCCGTTGGACGTCTGTAATACCATATCTTGGCCTGAACTATCATTAGACAGTGCTGAACTGGTCAACTGGTGAGAAGTGGCACCGGATGTATCACTTGGGAGTGAGCTAGAGACAGATGGAGTGAGGGAAGCGTTGACTTTGTCTGAAGAACATGGCTCTGAGCCAGTTGTTTGTAGGGAGCTAATTGCAGCAGCACTTGCTGAATTGCTGACTGAAATGGCATCTATGTGGGTTAAACTAGTTGTGATGGGAGTGGTGTCTGTTGGTTTTAATTCACTGGAAGAAGTGGAAGGAATGGAGATATCAACATGGCTAAGTGTGGCTGAGGGTGGGGAGGCAGAGTTCATGCAGCCGTTGGAGGTTGGGCTGATGGTTTTATCACTGGTGGAAGAAGTTGAAGTTGTGGTAGAAATGGCTGCAGAGACAGTGCTGGAGGATGCGGTAATGGGGATGTCATGTGAAATTGTAATCGTATCACTTGAGTTAGGAGAACATGTAGTCTTAGGTACTGAAGAAATCAATCTTACAGAGCTACTGGAGACAAGTGTAGAAGTAGTTTTATCACCAGTTTCAGAAATTGAAGTGACGGAAGAAGACAAGTTTGATGGGGTATCTGATGTGCTGGTGAAAGGGGAAGAAGCTGTGGTGGTGTCAGAAATATCTGTAACGTTTCTGGATGTTGGAGCAGCATTAACTGAGAGAGCACCATTCAGTGACAGATTTGTTGACGTGGAAACTGAACATTGACTACTGGGAGCACAAACAGCTTCCTGGGTGGTGATAGAAGTTGTGGATATTGTTTCTGAGGTGGAGGTGACAGAGATGGCAGAAAGTGAGATGGTGCTGGGAGGCTGTGTTGGTGTGGTGGTACTTGGGAAGGTGGAGGTGGCTGGTTCAGAGGTAGGAGCACTAGGGCTGGGGATAGACGCTTTGCTTTCTAGTGCTGTACCACTCGTGGGTGTTGTAGCTGCTGCAGTGGGTTTAACTGAGTTAGTGCATATATCTGTGTCAGCAGGAGCTACAGTATTTGACGGGGAAACTGTAGCACTGGCTGAGTCAGGGACTGAGTTTGAGATTGTCGGTACAGAAGGAGGGACGGTAGCAGTAAAAGCAGGGGCAGCAGGAGCTGACGGAGCTGCATCCGGACTGAGTTTGGTGGGCGTGGGCTGCTCTGCTTCCTGTATCTGGGCTAGCTCGTTCTCAGGTGTATTACGACCAGATGTTGTGGGGGGTGGACCTGGTTTGATTACTGGTTTTGGAGGAAGAGCAGGCTTCCCAGCTGCCTCGTGTGCTGACACACTGGCTCGGATTTGATGCCTTGTGTCTAAAGAGGAAAAAAAAACAATGATTGATTGAGTTGATTTTTAAATTTACACATGACAAAGTCAATAATTAGCTGTGTTTTACCTGAAGACGCAGACATTGTTCGAGGTTTTGAGAAAGTAGGAGGGGGCTCAGAATTACTGTCAATAATGGTACCTGAATCACAAAGATTTACATCTTATTTTAATAATAATAATAATAATAATAATAATGATTCCTCAAAATAATAATATTTTGAGGAATTACACTCCAACTTTGCTTCTGTTATAAAGTGAGACAGCTAAATGTATTATCACTGTGCCTGCTATATTTGATTTTTTAATGGAAACCTGATTCACATGAACAAGTCTATCCTTTTAATACAAATCATTCAACTTGAAATATTAATCAAATTTAATTTATTATAAACTGAAGTGAAGATAAATGTAAACGTATTACACATCACACAGATGAGATGACATACCTTCAGACTCTGCCTTTTTCATCTCTCCCTCTTGACTCTACAAGAATGAAAGAAGTACTTTCACTCCACTCTTAAGGACTTGAACAGTATAGATGCCAAAACTCGGACACAAACAGTCACTCACCTGTGTTCCTCCTTGCTGAGGTTTGGAAACTCCAATACGCTGAAGCATGAGATGCAGTTTCTGCTCAAAGCTATGTTGGCCTTCAAACTGTTTCTGAAATCAGCAACACCCATGTGCTTTTTTCAATATATCTGTACGTCTATAAAGACTCACAACATTTTATCTATAGTGACACTGACCTTGGCTGCATTTCTGGCATTGGTCGTCCCTGTTGCAGCTGATCCTGACAGCAAAATGAGCGACTGGGATTTCCCCTCTCGGAGAGCCCGGCGGGGAGGCACCGTCTCGCCCCTCAGCGGTACATCACCAGTAACAGGTGTCTCCTGAACGGCCGACTCTCCCGTGACAGCACTGGGATGCTCCTTCGCTTTGCCTTTTTCATTTTCCTTGTCATGCTCCTTTACCCGGTCCTTATCTTTGTCTTTCTCTGACCTGGCAACCTCCCTGAGAGGGCGAATGAGATCAGCGATGGAGGCTTTTTTGGGACGCCCCTCCTGGCTCGTCTCTGATTTCAAACCTCGCCTCTTCTTTAGTGTAAAGAAATCGCCAAGCTTCCTCCTGAGTGTTTTTGTCGGTGGTGGACAAGGGACAGAGCTGGCAGGAGCCACTTCTTGTACTGTGATAGTGTCCTCATCTTGTTTGTTCCTATATGAAAATAATAATATCATTCAATGTCTAGTTGCTCTTGCTTTACCTAAATCTATTCACTATAGATTGTCAGCTACTCACAGTGTATCTGGGGGAAGTACTCTCTTTGTAAAAAACTCCTCAACTCCCTCATCCACTCGCCCCATGAGCTCGAGGACTTCATTTTCACTCTCAATTATTGTCTCCTAATTAGCCCGTACATACACAAAAAAACAGACACCAAAGATCAAACTGTTGATGAAGAGCAGCTTGCGTGACATGTAAGTTTACGTTACGCAATGATCGCTTTCAGTACCCACACACCAATGTTCCTCCTGCCTGTAAATGTGTATTTTGGTTTAATTCTCTCATCCATTTATGCCACGAACCAGGCCTCTGGGAGTCGGTTGCTCGGTAACATATATTGGGAGGGGGGTGTTGTCACCGGATTTCACATGCAGAATGAGAGCACGATAACTAATTTTGCCAATAAAGGTAATGTGATATCAGAGGTGCAGCTACACAATTTTGCATTACCATGATCATATCTGTGTCCACAAGTAACAATGAAAGTCAGGAGACTGCAGAACACAGATTAAGCAGAAGTCACCATTACATGCTATCCTGTCGGGGGAATTGCAGGATTTCTGTCTCCAAGGGAGAGACTGTGCTTCTACAGCCTATTTGCTCTGTGACAACATTATTGGCTCAGTAGGAACATGCATCACACAGACTCTACATTTTGAAATATATGAAAGAATTAAATGTCATCACCCTTTTCTTCCAATAGGAGCCAGAAAAGGCAAATCAGACAAAACTACCACCTGCTCTCATTAATGTCATGGTCACGCAGGCAGAAAATAGAGCCAGTGACCGGTAGAATGTGACAACCTTATTCGAGCAGGGACCGAGCATCTTTCACAGCACTCCCCATCCATCCTTTCCCTTCCCCCTGCCTCTCCCCTCCGTACCCTATTGCACATCTCTTCTCTCACTCTCTCTTGCATTTTCCCTCCTCATACACACATCCTTTCCCTCACACTCCATTTTTTTACCAAACCCCTCTGATCCTCCTGCACAGTACCTGCGGTCTGCTGGGACGATAGTTCAGTTTTTGTCGGTGAGGTCTCGGCCTGCTCTGGGTGTAGTGCCTGAGAGCTGGTCCGCCCAATGGCAGCTCCATTGGGGAGACACGGCACGCTGTTGCCGTGGAGCTCTGTTGCCGTGGCTCTGTTGCTGAGGCACCGTTGCTAAGAACATGAGCACCAGCAGTATGTAATGCTTCCACTGAGGTGGGAGGGGCCAAGCTGGCTAGACTGACAGATCTGACAACAGAACCTCGCCTTTCTCTGCCCCCTCCCATCTCCGAGAGGAAAAACCAGTGGAAAGCGATGGTGATAAAATAAGAAGAGGCATAGAAACAAGGATAAAGTCACCACACCCTGACATTTGCTACATACATGCATCCTGCCCCTCATCACTACACATTGACTCTGATACCTCCTCTTCAAGACACACTAATGTACAAAATGTTCTGTTGGTTATGTAACAAATTAATAATTTATTTCAAATGCAGAAAAGATGGTCTGATGCTGTAACTGGGAGGCCAGCCTGGTGTGTTCTGTTTTTGCAGAAAAAAACGGCACAACTACACAGTTTACTAGTAAATGTCAAAACAGCACATCACCAGAACTCGGGTAAACTGTGAGAGATGACCCAGGGAGGATGGCTGAGACAAGATAATCAACTGCATAATTTGTTCAGAAACCATAAAATATGGGACAAAAAACAAAACACCAGCTTCTACTGTGAATGTTTCATGCACCCCTATCATTGTGGGTTTATCAAATTTGTAATGACATCCAGATGTATTTTCAGCTCTCTCAGGTCTGATTATTGTGTAGTCTTATTTTGTTTACACATTTTTTTGAGGTTGATCGACATGGGCTTTTTTATGACCCATGTCAGTTATTGAAAATGGCCAATAATCAGCCAACTGATAAATCTTTGTAACTCTAATGTTAGAAATTAATGTTCTGTTTGCATCTTATGGAGACTTAAATATCATTATGGATGGTCATCTAAACTTTGATAAAACAGTGAGACTAGTGGTGTCAGAGACTTTAGCACACCTCTGCACAGTACCACATGTATTTTACAACACTGATTCCCCTGATAAAATATGTGACAAGTCAAAATATGTACTCAAAATATTGAAATACACAATTTGTATATGATCGTATTTCTTTATTAAGCCTGTCTAAAACAGTTTACATGTTTTGGGGAAGGTTTATGTGGACTGCTTTCTTATGGGGTGATTAATGCTCAAACCAGCATTACAACTCAGGAATAATGTTTAACTCTTGTTTATCCTGCATGTTTAGGCTTTCCACACACTAATGTGATATCAGCTCTTTTAGTGATGACCTGCAACAAAGGAGCAAGTTACATCACATGTGATGCTGTTTTCTGAAGCTTCACTTTATATATCTTTATGTTATGAACACATATATGTTAATTATAGCTTGTCCTTCTTTCCATCCATCCATCCATTATTTATACCTGCTTATTCCTGTTTAGGGTCGTGGGTGTCTGCTGGAGCCTATCCCAGGCCCCTTTGGGCAAAAAGCAGTGCAGTCCTTCACAGTTTGTCAGGTATATCACAGGGATGAGATAACAATTTCAGAAAAAAAAAACCCCACTGTCCAGCTTTTCTTAAGAAAAGCAAGGGGATGAAATTCCAAAACATAACCAAGTGCATATCTCAAAACCTGTGCGTATTGTGTACCGGTACATGTGAGCCTGGAGAACAAACTCACACTTTCTTGCTGACAGTGTGTGTTTGTGATTGTTATAACTGTAGCTTACCTGTAAACCTGGCTCCCTGACCACGATGCCCGGGGCCGGAGATGAATCGCTGCTAACAATGTCCCCTATTAACTGAAATAATAGAAAAAGATAAACATTTTTATTAAAGAAAAAATAAATAAAAATTAAAATCACATCGCAAAACTAACTAAAAAAACTGAAAGAATTGAAAGTAAAATTCATTTTTCCAATTACTAATTATTTTTTTCCAGTTATAATTACTCAAAGGAAAGAATAACAGATTTTTGATCTGTATGGCATTGTTTATGGGATTCTTTCATCTTAGATTTTTCATTCCAACATCTGTAAATCAATTCCTCAACAAATAAACTAAGACTATAACCAATATTTAAAAATAAAACTACTGATGCGCTTTTTAAACTAACTAAAACTAAACTGAAATAATCAAACAGACTGAAAAATGGATTAAAAATAAACACTATAAAAAAATTCTGAGTACCACAATGCAGTTATTTAATTCATAGCCTGGATATAAAAGGTGAGTGTTACAAACCAGAATCCCTCCCAGAAGGATAGATTGCAATAAATGTTTCCTTCCACACTCAAATCCAATATATCTTTTTTTGATATCACCAAAGCCAACATTCATTGAAATTACTTTATTTTACATCTTTCAAAACATTCTGCAAAACGTATCATATTATGGTGCAGTCAAGTATTAAAAAGGGCTAGAAGTGGCCCAAAGGTCAAAAGCTGGATCTAATGTGAGAGATGACATACAGTAGCCTATGTTGTGGTTGTGAACGAAATGTCAAGTCAGCTTTGACATGCGTTGAAGTAAGTGTTGTGACTGATCGAACCTCCAAAAATAAAAATAAAAAATCCAAATATAGTCCATGTTTGGTGGATGTGTGGCTGATTTTTGGCACCCACCTCGACTCAATGCCACAAGTGAGCCACAGGAAAGTGGCAGATGTGTCTTGTTTGGCCGACATACTTTGTCATCTGGGTGGATCTTTCTTTCTCTTGCGGTTTTAACTTGACAGGCCATGATTGATAAAGGGTAGCAACTCGCCTTTAATTCCGAGTGATTTAATATGCTGAAGTTAGCCATTACATCACCATCTGTTCACTCTATTAAGTTGATCAACCGTGACATGTGCCTGTGTCAACGTACCGACTACACCGCCCCCTTGTGGTCGACTTTGTGAATTGCTCGCCAACCATAACGTGACACACTTATCAGCTCAATCATGAATTGAGTAAAAAAAAATCATGAAAAAAATCCACGACAAAACATAGATGGGTTTATTGTTATAAACCTTTTTTTTATTGAACACAATTTATAAACAAAAACACACATTTATACAAACTGCCTGTGGAGGAAATACAATCCAATATAAGAAAAATAGATCATATTTTGGGAGGTATCATGAAGAAGAGACATACACACAAACAATAAGGTAAACATAAATAAAATTAATAACAAAAACAGTAAGGCATTTTAAGGCAAATAGCATCGACATTTCAGAAATAGGTTAAAATAAAAGATACTTTGATAATACTAATCATTTTTTTTGCAGTTATTTGACTTAATTTTTTTTATAGAGACAAAAAACATTTTAAATTATTTAAAAAACATTGGAAAGAGGGCTTCATTTTTCTCCACTTACAACAGTGTATATGATATTTAGCCAGTAATAGAATGACATTAACCAAGTGAGACACTGATTTGTCAATTGTATCTATGTAAAAAATAATATTTGAGATTTCTAATTTTGGGATGTCGTTCATTTTTAAAGATAGCCAATTTCTAATTTCACGCCAAAACGTTTGTGAGACAGGACACAATAGAAACATATGATCAGGCGATTCTTCAGATTCATTACAAAAAGCACAGGGGTCGACTTCAGAATTAAATCTTTGTCTCAAAAATTCAGCGGTTGGATAAATGTTATTGATCAATTTAATGAGTTTCCTTGACTTTGGGGGGAGTTCTTTTTAGAAACCTGGGGATTCACAAAACATTCTTTAAAAAAAAATCTTCTTAAGTGTTATTTTTTTCGGTCTTAAGAAGAAAAAAAAAAGTCTTAAGTATTTTCTCAACTTTCTTCTTAAGAAAAAACTTAAGAATAAATGGTATTCTTGAAATAAAAGTTCTCAAATTTGTTCTTGACTTTTTTCTTAACTTTAATACAACCTTGACCTGTCTTAAAATTTCTTCTGTGAAAAGGTAAGCCTCTAATATCACCTTTTTCAACACATTTTAGACAAGTTTAGACTAGTAGGTCATAGTTTGAGGATATACTTTGTAATTAATTACACAAAGAGCCTGTTAACTGTTTGTTAGCATGTTATTTAGCGTGGTAGTTAATTATTTTTAATTTTCCCCAATAGTAGTTTTTTTCGCACATTAATCTCATCCACCATAACCTTGAAAAGTTCCTCCATCTCTTTTTCTCCTTCTCCACGTTTAGTGAGTGACTGACGGTTAAGACGCAAACTACCTGTATAAATGTTGTTTGTTGGCGCGTATAATGCAATGACATATTTTAAGAAGTTCTTAAGTAGGAAAAATAAGAAATTCGTAATAAATTACAGTTCTTAAGAAAATATTTAGGAATTTCACTTAAGAACTTCCTTATGAACTTCTTAATTTTAGATCTTAAGACATTTCTTAAGATCGTTCTTAAGAACATATTGGTGAATCTGGCCCCAGATTAGTGTTAGTTAACAGGCTCTTTGTGTAATTTGTGAAGATTTTTTTTCTTAAGAATGTTTTGTGAATCCGGCCCCTGACCCCTGATTCTGATTCTGAGGGTTTAGTTTAGTTTAGTTTAGTTTATTGTTTTGCACAGTTTTTTTTAAATATACAGGAAATATCAATGATAAACACTATAGGTGCAGGAAGAGGCAAAAAACCCAATGGGCTTATTTGAAGCCTCCACCGAAGATATTAAAATTTCATGTCAAGATTAACATACAAAAAACAGAAAGTAAAACTACACAAAAGTGATGGCAAACTAATAAAGCAATATATAAATAATAGAGAATAAAGACAAAAAATAAGTGTGTGTCAGTGTGCATGGGATATTGTTTTTACAACTTATATTATATTGACTCCTGAGCAAATAAGATGGTACATGTCACTATGAGTGAAACACAAAAAAAACAAAAAGAACATGGATACATGAACAACAATACTTGTGTAGGGTGTTTTGGTTTTGCTGATCATCGGTCTGTTTCCGGTGGCCACGCCCACACCCCAGTTCAAATCTGGCGCCATTCTGGCGGGGCGGCGCATCGACCCCGCCCCTTTCCTCCCCCGGGTCCCCCATGTGCGCATGCGCCTTAAGACTTACCCGCCGCCATTTTGTGTCAGGCCTGCTGCTCCAAAGCGGGAGAAAACTATCAGCTCGCTGCAGCTCACACGCCCTCTGCTGCGGCGCCGAGACACGCACCCGCGGGGACCAAACTTCTTCGTGACTGTAAGGGGAAAACGAAGCGACCAGGAGTAAGTAAAAACGCTATTTGGGGTGCAAACACGGGGAGGTTTTTGTAGGAGCCGTCGACGGCCTCTAGGTGTCACGGTCGGGCTGCGCGGCCAGGCTGGCGGGGGGTGTTTGTCTCCCTCTATCGTTGTCCAAAATACACCAAATCCGGCTATAAACCCCGACTCCCCGGCCCAGGCGAACGTGTTGGTGCTTTTCCTCCGCTATAATCGCGTATTTCCCCGGGATGGCCATAATTAGTAATCATTTCTCTTAACTTTGTTGAGGCCTGACGTCCATTTTATCGTGCCCTTTGTTTCCTGTTTTCAGACGCGCTTCACGACTTAACCAACTAGCTGGTACTGGACAGGGTTTAAGTACCAAGGCGTGTTTAAACTGGAGTTTATCTTGTTTTTAATAAAATAAATAAATAAAAAAAACACTTTTCAAGGTATTTATATAAAGGTGGAAAGTGCGTGTGTTGAAAAAAGCCGGGAGTGATTCCGCGTCATTGACAGATTGAGTTGAAAACAAACCCAATAAATGTGATCAATATGGGAAACTTCACACAATAATGCACCACAAAACTGGTCTCATATTTATATGTGTATATTGTGAAGTTGTTGCTTGTTTCGCTGTGTTTTACTCAGATTTTCCTCCATCGCAGCTTTGCTGCTCGGATATTCAGTGACTCAGTTTCCCTAGAAAAGCGGTTTTCTATCCCAGCAGAGGAAAACTACTCTACACAAGTGTGCCAGCAAACATGAGCAACCCCACATTACTAGGACTCGTGGTTTAAGTTTCAAGTTTGTGTAGTTTAATAACTATACGGCTGAGCTTTTGTAAATAGGAAGTAATGTTGTTGTGATCTGCACATCTACCCATGCTGTAGTGTTTTAGTTTAAAATCTGAATTAATAGAAAAGTTAAGGTTGGGTTTCTCGCCTTGTAAGCAAACACTTAAAATGGGTCGTTTCTAACATTTTTGTGTGAGGTTTTCTTGTCCAGACATGTTTGAATGTATTGAAAGTCTTTTAGGTATTTCAACCTATACCAGTTGATGGGTTCTAGGGATGGGCGGTATGGACTAAAACATTTATCACGATAATTTCTGGCATTTATCGCGATAACGAAAAAAATACGATTTAAAAAAAACAATAAAACTCCACCTTTGTAACTATAAATCTATCACCGCATTCAGTCTTTGGAGCCCCCAAAACACTGCTCTAAAATAATACTAAATGCTACTAAACTACACCAATTCAACCGAGTTAATAAAAACCAATTAAATTAGTACATCTGTACTGCAAAACTGTAATGACTCAAATGAAACAAGTTTGAAATGTAAGAACAGATTCAACATTTATTCAAACTGTATGGCTTAAACAGTGGGATAACAGTGTAAACAGCAAAAGTACCATTGTCCTTCAGGTTTTCTTAGCTTATAAAATCACAAAGTAGAGAAAAATAAAACCTGATAAATAAAGAAACAGTATTGCCATCCTTTGCACTCACTGTTTTTTTGCAGATGATGTTTGCTCCTCGTCACTCTTTTTAAATTCAAACCAGTTCCAGATAATGGAACTGGAGCCTCGTTTAACAACGAGCTCCTCGCTCTCAGATCCGCCTTCCGCCATGTTTGTTACACAAAAACGTCATCAACGGGAATTTATCGGTTTTACCACGAGATGACAAATTCTTACCGTGGGGAATTTTTTGACGGTATATCGTGAACAGTAAAATATCTCCCATTCCTCATGTGTACAAACTGTTTATTTTACCATCTGTGTATTTCTGCGTAAAGCGATGAAGATCATTTTCCAAGTTCAAATTTGAATGTTCATACATATTTTTTTTAATCTGTACCTAGAGCGGTTAGCCCATTGCCATGGAGGGCGAGGTTATTTCCATGGAGTCTGCTCAAGCGGCTGCTTTGGCCTCTGAAGGAAAGGTCCTGCCAGAGGGCGGAGAGGCCCTAATACAAGCGACGCAGGGTGAAGTAACTGGCAACATGGAGATGATGGTGATGGATGCTCTGGATCCAACTCTGTTGCAAATGAAGACAGAAGTTTTGGAAGGAGGTGGCACAGTAACTGTTACTGGAGGCGATGAAGGCCAGATTATCACACTTCAGGTCTGTATAGAGCACATATTAACTAAGTGTCGAATTAGCAGTAATTGAACATTTGAAAGGTCTTGCCCTCTGATTAAGGCTATAAGGTTGTCTCCTTCTTTCCCTTGTAGGTGGTGAACATGGAGGAGCAGGCAGGCGCTGCGCTAGGTCTTGGCCAATTGCAGCTGGTGCAAGTACCAGTCACCACAGCAACGGTGGAGGGACTCCAGGCCACTTTTGTTGAGGCATCGGGTAACAAGGATGCAGAGCCAGTTATCTGTCACACCCTTCCCTTGCCAGAAGGCTTCCAGGTGAGAAATAACTCTACAAAACACTTTTTTGTAATATCCTCTTTAGGGCTGGGGATCGATTCAAATGTCAAGAATCGATTCCGATTCTTAAGATTCAGAATCGATTATCAAGATTCGATTCGATTCCGATATTGCTCTGGGTTATTGTTATTAAAACTGTTTTTTGAGTTGTTGCATGAATTATATGACTGTAGTTATGCAAAATATGAATACTACTATTATATTGAGATTCAACAGCAAGCATTGGCAGCTAATGATGCTGTAAGGACCAATCAGCTCCCAGAATGCTGATGGAACTGCTTTCAGAAACATCACCAATTACCAAACAGATCCAGGGCAGCAAACAGGCGGATGAAATCGGTTTTATTTTTTCCCACATTCCGTTTTTATTTGTTCCATTTTTGGTCTATTTTGGTTTTTAATTTTTGAGCATTTAGTTTTTAGCATTTTTTGCAAATGTAACCCCAAGACAGTGTATAGAGTAATGAAATATAGACAATTTATGCAATTATAACTGAAAACTTTAATGTTTTCATAACTTTAAACATATTTAAAGGCAAAAACATGGCACCAGTTATTCTCGTGTCCAACAAAACATTACTTTTTTGGGGATAAACAAAAAATAACCAAAAGTTGTAATGTAATGATGAAAAAAAAGAAAGATCTTTAGACATATTAATCGATTTTTAAGAATTAATATGAGAATCGATTTAGAATTGGGAAATCGATTTTTTTCAACACAGGCCTAATCCTCTCTTGGTGTATTGTTTTAAAGGATACCATCACATTGAAACAAATTTGTAATGTTTCCTTCTAGGTTGTAAAAGTTGGTGCAAATGGTGAGGTGGAAACCGTGGAGCAGGAGGAGCTCCAGGCTGCCCATGATGAGTTACACGGGGCAAGGGAGGAGGGGGCAGATGAAGAGGCAGGAGAAGTAGAATCCTCTATGCCTCAGCAAGAAGACCCAGAATGGACCAAGGACCCAGACTATCAGCCAATAACCGGTATCCGTAAAGGGAAGAAAGGAAAGAAGAGCCGCCTGCGTTATGGAGACGGCGACCGTGACATGGATGTTTCTGTGTATGATTTCGAGGAGGAGCAGCAAGAAGGGCTGCTGTCAGAAGTGAATGCAGAGAAGGTTGTGGGCAATATGAAGCCTCCAAAGCCTACAAAGATCAAGAAAAAAGGTTAGAGGTCCCCTCAGTGTTTGGATATTACCCACAGGGCAAATATTTTAACCACATGTTGGTACTGGAATATTGTTACGTTGTTCTAAAATGAATGACCTCTGTGTCCAGGTGTCAAGAAGACTTTCCAGTGTGAACTCTGTAGCTACACCTGTCCGAGGCGCTCTAACCTGGACAGACACATGAAGAGTCACACAGATGAGAGGCCACACAAATGCCACTTGTGTGGAAGAGCCTTCAGAACAGTCACTCTCTTGAGGAACCACCTCAACACACACACAGGTAAATCAGAAGCCACAGTCATCAAATACTGATGATGGTACTAAAATAATCAGATGGTTTTGTGGTTGGGTCGTCATCAAATCATGTCAAGTTTGTTTTTTTCTTTAAAATCTCTTGGTCTCAGCATTAATGCAAATGTATACTTTTTTATATTTTTTAAAGGCACTCGGCCGCATAAATGCACAGATTGTGACATGGCATTTGTGACCAGTGGCGAGTTGGTGCGTCATCGTCGTTACAAACACACACATGAGAAGCCTTTCAAGTGCTCTATGTGCGACTATTCGAGTGTGGAGGTAATATGTGTATCTTTTTTCTTTTTTTTTTTGTTGTAATTCCAATTTAATCTACCATTGTGTTGGGCAATTTCTAATTCTACGGTCTTTCCAGGTGAGCAAGTTGAAAAGGCACATCCGTTCTCATACAGGGGAGCGGCCCTTCCAGTGCAGTCTGTGCAGCTACGCCAGCAGAGACACATACAAACTGAAGAGACACATGAGGACACATTCAGGCAAGATACAGTCGGCTTCTTGTTTACGTCCAGTTTGGGAGGAGTACCTCACTCTCAATGGTCTCTTTTTTTATGTTGCAGGTGAGAAGCCGTATGAGTGCTACATATGCCATGCTCGGTTCACTCAGAGTGGTACCATGAAGATGCACATCCTGCAAAAACACACAGAGAATGTGGCCAAGTTCCACTGCCCACACTGTGATACTGTCATTGCGCGGAAGAGTGACCTTGGTAAGTTCTGTGTGACTCTTTCTGCTTCATAGTGAGTGCAAGTGAAATGGCAAATGTCTGAAAAAAATTGGAGACGGCCCGGGAAGACCTCATTCTTATGCAAGTCTTACAATGATCTTACTACTTCTCATATCCTCTTCAGGTGTTCACTTGCGGAAACAGCACTCATTTATTGAGACGGGGAAGAAATGTCGTTACTGTGACGCTGTCTTTCATGAGCGTTATGCTCTCATCCAACATCAGAAGACTCACAAAAATGAGAAGCGTTTCAAGTGTGACCAGTGTGACTATTGCTGCAGACAGGTTTGTGTTAGAAGGAATCTCTGCTTCATGTTCTCTTACCCCATGTGTTTTGCTGCTGAGTGTTTAATTACTTTGATTTGGTATCCTGCAGGAACGCCACATGATAATGCACAAACGCACGCACACTGGGGAGAAGCCCTTTGCCTGCAGCCAGTGTGAGAAAACCTTTCGCCAAAAGCAGCTTCTGGACATGCATTTCAAGCGTTATCACGATCCCAACTTCGTACCCACTGCCTTTGTCTGCAGCAAGTGTAGCAAGACATTCACACGCAGGGTAGGACAGACTCTTCAGATTTTACTGAACACACCACTATAAAACTTATTTTACTATTTGTGTGTTCAGAATGTAATTTGTGGTTCATCATTTTTGTCTGCTTCACAGAACACCATGCTGCGTCATACTGAGAACTGCAATGGGGAAATTATTGGAGAGGAAAATGGAACTCCCAGTCCCGCAAAGAAAAGCCGCCGTGGCAGGAAGAGGAAGATGCAGGCCAAGAGGGAAGATGATGATGACGACGACGATGATGATGAAGAGGATGATGACGACGATAACACAGGTACTGTAGACGTGCATCTGTATCAGTTGTCATGAAATCAGTTGGTTTTATTTTAGTTTTCAGAGATCCTCAGTACTGACAGCATTGTACTGTTCTAAGTTTATACAGCCCACTTTTGCTCTGCATTTTAGATTTGTGGCAATTTAGTAGTAGGGCTGTTCGATTAATCGATTTTAAATCGTAATCGCGATTATGTAATTAGAACGATGTTAAAACGTGAAACTCGTAAAATCGATTTTTCACTTTTTTTTTAATTTATTTATTTTTTTTTTAATTGGAAATATAACTTACTGTATGTTTGCAAGTGCTGATTTGCTGATTTTTTTTTTTTCAGAGATAAAACTTTATATTTTATTATATTTTTTAAAACTTTTTTTCAACTTATTTTACAGAGTTTTGCACTTTATTCATTCATTTTGGGGCAAATGTTCAATAAAAAAACAGCATATTTGAAATCATTTCTTTGCCTTTTGTCAATTCACAAAATAATCGTAGTCGAAAATCGGATTTTGAGAGAAAAAAAACGAGATTTTATTTTTGGGCAAAATCGAACAGCCCTATTTAGTAGACATTGAAAGGCATGCCTTGATTAGACATAATTTTGTCTTTCCCCATGTGTTGGTGCCCTCTAGTGAAATCTTTAGGTAATGCAAGAGCACCACTTGAATCTGCTTAACACTCCACTACTGGCACACTAACATCCACCATGATCAGATATAACCGTATTTTTCTGAGAACGTTGAATTTTAGAGCGCTAATGTGAAAGGCCACTTAAAGTAAAGGCTTTATTCCCTCGTTTTATTTTTTATATTTTATTTTGTTTTTCAAGATCATGATTAAGTCTGCAACTTGTAATGTTACATTTCTTAGGTTGGATTCACTTATAAATCTGCAGACCAACTTATGTGAACGTAAAAGTGCTGGAAATATTAGTGTAGTTGTCCCAGCAGTTTCATTTTTTAAGTTTGCTATCAACCCAGTATTTTTAAGTTTAAGTTTGGACATGTAATTACATGTGCATGTATTAATGCCGTTGTTGCTCCTGTTTAGAGGGTGAATTGGATGACATAGAGGAGGAAGAGGAACTCCTCCATCAAATTGAGATGGAACAGGCCGCGTCTGTTGTCCCCATCCCAGCCCCGGTGGAGCCCCCAGTTAAGAGGAAACGTGGCCGGCCTCCAAAGAATAAGCCTGATGGTAAGTTTCTAGATGGTCATGATTTTTATCATTTATGGCCATTTGAGAGCAATTCCAGATTAGGGATGCAAATTATCGATTATTTCATTAATTGACAGTTGATAACCTTATCGATCGATCATCGATTAGTTGATAAGCGGCGTTTTTCCCCCATCTGAGATACAAACATAATTTTTTTTTGCTTATATAAAATACAAAGGACATTTTAATGTATTCCTTAATCAAATATTTATTTGATACAAAAGTAACAAAAAGACATTTTTGTACCACAAGGAATATAATATAAAGTGCACTTCAAGGCTATTAGTAGTAGCAGCAGCCATAATAGTGTCATTTGTGTCAAGCAAATTTTAATTTCTAGTTACGTTTTAAGTTAGAGTTTTGGCAGTGTTCAAAATAAAATTATGAGACCTGCTGTATTGGAGCACATTTTCTTTTAGTTAAAACTGTAGCGGGGACAGATGTTTAGAGAAACTTATGTATGTACCGGGTGAAGGCTGATTTATGGTTCCGCGTCACAACAACGTGGAACGTAGGCTACGGCGTAGGCTCTGCGTCGATTTAAGGCGGAACCTTCAGGCTTTAGGGGAACATATCGGAGAACAACCAGAAGAATATAGAGTGGATTAAAAATAAAAGTTAAGCACTGAGCTACATGTGTCTCCCGTCTGGGCCAGTGCAGACTGTCTGAGCATCATGTTACTAAAACCAAACATATCCACCGTCGCTTTCTTCTAACTTTATGTGCGCGGGGCACCGCGTTGTGTCGCATTAAATGTGGTCCGGGCGTAACCTGCTTTGAGCTGGTGAAATTAAACAAAAAAAATAAATAAATAAATAGATTAATTGTAATCGTTAATTTTTATCGGGTAATTTCATAACGGCAATTAATCGAAAATAGATTAATTGTTAACATCCCTATTCCAGATTTAATCCAGACTGGGAACAGTTTGGCTAAATTGTCAGAAACAAAACCGAAAGTCTGCATCAGAGTTGAACCTGAAATTGTTTTCCAGCGGCCGCCATCATCCGTGTGGAGGACGAGGCCACTGGAGAAGTAGATGACATCATTGTGAAGAAAGAGGTCGGCGCAGACCAGGACGACGGCGCTGCAGAGGAGGTCGTGGTTGGCGGCGTGAAATCAACCATTCAGATGGAGGAGTTGTCCCAGGAAGAGGAGACGACACCGGGAGTTCAGGGGGCGATGTCCGAGGCTCCTCCTAACGGAGACCTGACCCCTGAGATGATCCTCAGCATGATGGACCGATGATGGGCCCGAGAGTTGAAGCTGTAAAAACACCCAGACCCTTGATTTTAAATCATTTATTTTAATTCTTGGCATTTAGGATAACAAACACTTGCATCCAGCGCGTAAACAGACATCACTGTTGTAATTTAAGATTTACTTTTTAGACATGTAATCATAAAGACTTGGATAAGTGGGGGAAAAAAATTTTTATTAAGAAATTTACCAAATGGAGAAAAAAAATGCATTTCAGTACATTTGAATGTGGGGTGGCTGTAATTTATAGCAGTATTTTCTTTTTCTTTTTTTTTTTCCTGTTTCCTGCCTGTCCCTTTAGCTAAAAGCTGACTAATCGGTTAGGAAATCATCATTCTTGTTCATCTTTATAAACAAATATATCCTGGCCACATTTCTGCAAATTTGTCTATACGAGCATGGTGACCTTGTTGATCTTTTCTTGTAACATTTTTCTTCCCACTTTTTACTTGTTTATATACCTGTAATCACAAGGATAATGTTAGACTACATTTTGATAATGGCACCCGTTGTTTGGACAGATGCTAACGGAAGAGGTTTCTGCAATTTAGTGGACAGGAAGCTGTTCACTACTAAGTGTCTAAGTCGACAAGTAAATTTGAAACTCAAGTCACAACAGAAACGTGTATAAACAAGCATTTTTCTGGAAGATATTGCCATTAATTACAGCAGCTTCAGAATATCGATTATTTTTGTTTTCTTGTTTTGTGGTTAGAAAATCCTTTTTTTCTCCTTTTTTTTTAAAAGCATTTTCTAGTTTTTAAAAGCTTAATAGACTGCTTATCTCATGCTCTTTTCCTACTACTGTAACACCTGTAGAAGATGTGTTTGTACTAAACATTGTCACAGATGAGAACAAGAAAAAAAACTGTTGTTTTGCTCTCACGTGTAGCCATTCCACTTCAGGTCTATGTTTTCCTTTTGTACCATTGGCAAAGCTAAGTAGCAGCTTGAATGACCTTTTAAGTAACTGTGTGGCAGATGGGAAAGGATATATGACTGTACAACTGGGGGGGGGGGTGTAGACATGATACTGATGTTTTAGTCTTCTGTAGCTGTAATAATTCATCATGGATTTTTAAAAATGACTTGTTTGGCTCAGCAGCTAACATGTTACTGGTACAGTTACAGCAAGAGCGTTTGCTTGACTCGTTGCTTATTAAAATTGGCTGAGAAACTACAGATTGATAATGCCAGTGTATTTTGCTTGCAAATATATTTTATTAAATGAAAAAAACAAACCTTGAATATCTTCTATTTTGAGTATCTTAGATACTTTTGAACTAACCAGACACTAATAGGTGATCATGCAGTTGAACAAACCTTTTCTGCATCCTTCACTTTACACTTGATGCTTTTGTTTTTTTTAATATGGCAACTTTTATTCTCATATGCCATTAACTGAGATGTGACTTACCTTTAAAGCCCATAAATTGCACCTAAACTAAGATAACTTGTTTTTGTAAACATGAAAACTAAATCCAGCTGCTTTGATGTGGTGTATTCACTTCTGATCTTTCTGCTGTCTATAATTTTGCTCACTTTTGATAGATAAAATGTTCTTGACTATACTTGGCAGTTAGCGAGATCATTAGGCATCTGTTGGGACAATTCCCGGTTCTTCAGTAGGATCCCATCATGCCAATATAGAAGCTATGAAGGAAAAGAAACGTGACTTCTGCATGACATGTCACATGAGTTTCCATCATGTGAGTGAAGTTCAAGCTAACTCAAAATGCTATATTTAGCTTTTTAGTTTTTCCATTGTCTAAATATTTCCACATAATTGGGCTCTTATGTCTTTTGAAAGGGAAAAATAAGAATAAAATTTATTAAGCTTTGTGAAATCTTGATTTCAATTCATTTTCAGGCTGCAGATAAATCCGCTTTACGTTGGTTTTAATACAGGTCACATGGTGCTGGCACAAAAACGAGGATTGAGGAAATTCTGTGTAATGTCATTACTTCTGCCATCTTAGATATTTACTGTTGTGAAAAATATAACTTCTAGTGTGCTATGCTAAAGTGACAAAACTGGAATTTGGTAGTAGTTTTAAATAAATTAAATTAAATAGGGACGGATCACTAACTAGTCTGAGATTACAGTCAAAGCCGCCACCTCAGACAGAAAGGTTAATGGGTCAAATCACCTCATGCTTGCCTGGGTTTTCTCCGAGTATACAGTACCTGCTGCCTCCTACAGTCCAGAAACGTAACACATAATTTCAGAAGTTCTCCAATTTATTTATCAAATATACCTGAAGGCATAAACTTTAACTGAGTGCAACTTTTACCAACATGGAGAACATGTAATGCAATATTAATTTTCCATGAAAAACTACATTTTTGGAAAAAGCAACACATGCAGGTGTTTGTGCAAAAGTACTTGTGTGGAACTCTCCCAAAAGTAAACCAGAGCAACTAGTTTTTCAGTTATGTGCTGCAGTCTTCTCGACGAATAAAATTAGATTAAATGAGTTTGATGCAGTCTTCAGACATTGTTAAAAAGAATCCAAAAGCACAGAGGTGGACATGCTGTGGTCCGTAGTCCCTTCACTGCCATCCAAACTGGGCAGCTTGTGGTCACCTATTCATTCATGTTGTCTGAATCCTATCAAAGAGTGTTTGGAGGTGTAAAGCACTCTGAACACTGCAGTTGATCAAATACTGGTGCGGTCAACAGGATATTGTTCTACATTACACTAGAAAACTAGTGGCTGTAAAAGAGCAAATGCAGGGTGATAGGATGTCCTTGTGAACGTTCAGACCTGAACTTCAACAGCCAACTAAAGTTTATCACTATATCTGCCTATTACCACCTAAAAAACATTGCTAGAATTAGGGGTTCCTGTCTAAACAAGACATGGTAAAACGTATTCATGCATTCATTTGTAGGTTGGATTATTGCAATGGCATCTTTACAGGCCTTAACAAGAAATCTATCAGGCAGCTGCAGCTGATCCAGAACGCCGCCAGAGTCCTTACAAACACCAGGAAACTGGACCACATTACACCGGTCATGAAATCACTACACTGGCTTCCAGTTAGTCAAAGGATATAGTTTAAAATCTTACTGCTGGTCTACAAAGCACTGAATGGTCTTGGACCAAAATACATGCTTGATCTGTTAGTTCCTATGAAGCTCCCGGACCCCTGAGGTTCATCTGGATCTGGTTTGTTGTGGTTCCCAATAACCAGAACCAAGCAAGGTGAGGCAGCGTTCAGTTATTCTGCTCCTCACCGGTGGAACAAACTTCCTGTAGACCTGAGGTCTGCTCCAACTGTCAGCTCCTTTAAATCAGGACTAACAACATTACTGTTTACTGAAGCGTACTCTTAAATTAAATACTTACCTGCTGTACTCTACTGCCCTTACTTTTTAAAAACGTGTTTTTTATTATTTTACCTCTTTTCTTATCATTTTATTTGTTATTTACTGTTTAATTGTGCCTTGCCGCTTTTAATGTTGATGTAAAGCACTTTGAATTACCTTGTGTTGAAATTTGCTATACAAATAAACTTGCCTTGTGAATCCCCTTGAGTTATTTGACAGGACTGGAAGCAGTAAATGTCAAGACCCTTTAAACAGGGTTGGACCAATGATACTCAGAGGTGGGAAGAGTAGCCAAAAATTGTATTCAAGTAAAAGTACTGTTACTTCAGAATAATATGACTCAAGTACAAGTAAAACGTAGTCATCCAAATAATTACTTGAGTAAAAGTAAAAAAGTACTTGGTGAAAAAACTACTCAAGTACTGAGTAACTGTTGAGTAACGTCTGATTTATTTTTCTAACACAACCATTCAAACAGACAAAAGTACAAAATAATCATCTTCAGGCAAATTAAATCAATAAAATAATAAAATTAATTAAAATTAATTAAAAAAATAGCTTAAATTAAAATAATCTTAAAGTAAATTCAAGTACTTTAATACATAATAAAATGAGAATAAAAAAAATAAATTAAGCACAAGTAGTACAAAATTTCAAGCCTTTGTACTTTTCTTTTTTAACCAGGCAGAACTAGAACAAGCCCATGAACTCATAGAAACTCTGTGTGTTTGAGATATATGTGACAAAACAGGCAAAAACAAACATTTTTCCCAAAGAATCACCCAGTGATGTCATGAGATTGACGCGATAAAAGGGATAAAAGAAAAGTAACAGCTCAATGTAGCCTAATGTAGCGGAGTAAGAGTAACAGTTTCTTCTTCACAAATCTACTCAAGTAAAAGTAAAAAGTATAGTGATTCAAAACTACTCCTAAAAGTACAACATTTCCCAAAACTTACTCAAGTAAATGTAACTCGTTACTACCCACCTCTGATGATACTGTTGTACATAAAATATAGATTTTTCTTTTTTCTTTTTAAAGACCTTTATCAAGATCTGATATGTCTAATTTATGGTGTATTCATCATACCAATCTACTTAACTAAGTGTGTCATGTTGCTCCGGGAGCTCGGTGATTTTCATCATGACTCAAGACAACACAGATGTTTTAATTGGCTCATGCTTCACCCACGTGCTGCATCAATAACCCTCTTTGTTTTCCAATCAGTTTACTAAACTACTACTGCCTTATCTTTTTTACTTCTATTTACTTGTCGCAAGTCTTTTCCACTTCCTTTATCTAGCTTTTGTAAATCCCGTTATCTCTCCGGAGAACAATTAATTTAATCTCGGTCGCAGCAAGTAGGACTTTACTACAGTTTCACATGCTCACAGCAGGCGTCTCCTTTTATAAACCTATTTTTTCTTCTTCTTTGTTTTCTTTTCAAATGGGTCTTCTGTTGTGGGAAGTGTGGTGTAGAAGTGCCACATGCTCTTCCTCATCGACCCCTCCTCCTCATCCTCCCCGGCTTGATCATACTTGGACATATTCGGCTCTGGGGAAGGCTTAGCCGTATAGCCTACTTGGTAAAAAGAAAAAAATGAAGCTAAGCTTGTAACTATGGAATCCTGGGATCAGCATCACTTTTATAAATAAAAAAGAGAGAGAGAGAGCTTTTCTTTGTCCCATGATCCCTCGGAAACATCATGTCCATCTTTTCCGTTTATTTGATGGTGGCGTCGCCAGCGAGGCAAAAGCAACAGTGGAGAAAACAGCGGCTGAGGCTGAGGGGCATGCTTGTTGCCACAGCAACTAGCTACACAATTTCCGGTCGTTTGACCGTCGTTTCAAAATAAAATAAACCTACACGCCACGAGGACTCCTCGTCATAACTGACTTGAAAGTCATACTGGGTGCAGAAGAGGTGTCAAACGTATTCACATTCATTACTCAGGTAGAAGTATAGATACTAGAGTTTAAAAATACTCCTGTAGAAGTTGAAGTATCAACTCAAGTTTTTTACTCAAGTAAAAGTATAAAAGTACTGATTTCAAAACTACTTAAAGTATAAAAGTAAAAGTAATGTAAGGGGGAAAAAGCCATTGAAAATGAATGCATCTTAGTATAATGCAAATATATTAAAGAACCATATATGTGTACTATTGAGCATTAACATGTGTTTCAGAGAGCAGCAGATATGATGACTAGTTGCCTATAAGTATTGTAATGGTGCAAAAAGTCAAACTTCAGAGGCATGTTATCATTTATCCTAACCTTTATTGGAATGTACATCCAAGTTTAGTTGCAGGAATCTGAGGGCAACGGATGTAAGAACAAAACTGGACAAGAACATCTGAAACAACCACAACCAAATTCACTCTATCAGGATGGAGCAATTTAACTGGATCGTTTTTTTTTAAAGGCCGAAATGAAATAGAGTAACAAGGCTGTTTTTAAAATGTAAGGAGTAAAAAGTACAGATAATTGCGTGAAAATGTAAGGAGTAAAAGTAAAATGTCGTCTGAAAAATAATTACTCCAGTGAAGTATAGATAAGCAAAATTTCTACTTAAGTAAGGTAATGAAGTATTTGTACTTCGTTACTTTGACACCTCTGACTGGGTGTAAGCTTTGACACGTTTCTGCTGGATAACATATACAGAGTCTGTTCAAACCTTTTCCAGTTTTGGAAAGATACAACAATGTTTGCCTATTTTAGTAGAAAATATCTGTGTCACAGAGGAAATGCCCTCTGTCATCAGTGTTGCGTGTGTATAACATGATGGTTTTATTAGGATTTTGGTTTTTAGTGTATTGAAAATTGCAATAAGTCACCCAACAATCACACAGTCTCACATATAACTCTTGTAGAAATTAAACGTTGCTCAAATATTTATATATTTTGCGTCAAAACAGGACTATGGCTTTCACGCAGAAATAAGTTGGAGGTCCAGGTCATACAATTTAAGTCAATTACATTTTATTTATATAGCATCTATTACACTACAAATTGTCTCTAGGTGCTTTCCAGAGAAGCAGAACATGACCCCCAAGACATTATCACATAAACAATACCAGGTAAAAACTCCTCTAGTGGGAGAAAAGACTTAAGCCAAACAGTGGCAAGGAAAAACTCCCCTTTATTACTTTATTACTTTATTACTGTGTACAATTACAATAAAGAATTTCGATATGTTGTCAAAGGTACAAAAGATAAGATATAGTAGCTCTGTGATCATATGACCAATACATTGCAAGCTGGTGTACTACATAGATGATATGCTGTAGTATAGATAGATAATTGGGACTAACCTCCCATCTATCCAGGACCAGGAAACGGGCAGGTATCATCTCTGCAGACCCCTCACACCCAGGACACAGTCTGGTTGAACTCCTCCCCTCTGGACGGCGCTACAGAGCTCTGTAGCCAAAACCTCCAGACTCAGAGACAGTTTCTTCCTCTAAGCTGTTGCTCTGATGAACTCTCATCACTTCGACCGGCACTTTACTACAGTTGAATTGTATTTGATGCTCTTTTACTCTTTCATACCACTGTTTTTACCCCATCCTTTTACTTAACTAAAACTTCTACGTAGTCACCACCATTCAAAACCAGAAACTTGGAAAGAAAAACTTGCATTTACATTTACACAGAATGATAATTATCTTGCATAATCTGATGTCGTCATCCTCCAGATCTAGAAGCTGGACATGACTGCAGATGTAAGAGGGACCATGTTTAAGAAAAACAGTCCATCCCGGGAGAAGAGGTGGAGGACTACGCCAAAACCTCCAGACACAGAGACAGTTTCTTCCTCCAAGCTGTTGCTCTGATGAACTCTCATCACTCATAGAGTCTCAGAGTAATCAATCACCGTGCAACAATAATAATAATAATAATAATGATAATAACCACGGGCAGCACGGTGGCTTGGTGGTTAGCACTGTTGCCTCACAGCAAGAAGGTCCCCGGTTTGACTCCCAGGCCCAGCAGGGTCTTTCTGTGTGGAGTTTGCATGTTCTCCCCGTGCTTGCGTGGGTTCCCTCCGGGTACTTCGGCTTCCTCCCACAGTCCAAAAACATGCGTAGTAGGTTGATTGATGAGTCTAAATTGCCCGTAGGTGTGAGTGTGAGTATGTCTGGTGTGGCCCTGCGATGGACTGACGACCTGTCCAGGGTGTAACCCCTGCGTCTCGACTGAAAGTAGCTGGGATAGCAGACCGCAGACAGCAGACCCCTGTGACCCTGCAAAGGATAAAGCAGGTATAGATAATGGATGGATGGATAATAACCACAATCATATGCTGCACCTTTCACTTTTTTTTTAAATTGTATAAGATAAGATAAGATAAGATATTCCTTTATTAGTCCCACAGCGGGGAAATTCGCAGTGTACAGCAGCAAAGGGGATAGTGCAAAACAAGAGGCATCAATAGAAATAATAATAATACAGTAATAATATCAGAGTATGACACACTATAAACAGTACTGGTATATACAATAATAATAATGATAAAAAATACTGGTATATAAAATAACAGACAGATATTTACAGACGGATATTTACATAATTGCACTATTGCACATTGCAGTGAATGATATTGCACATTATTTTCCAGTATTCAATTCAATTCAATTTTATTTATATAGCGTCTAATACAACAGATGTTGTCTCTAGACGCTTTCCAGAGATCCAGAACATGATCATAAACATAAACCCCCGAGCAATTATTACATAAACAATGGCAGGTAAAAACTCCCATAGTGGGAGAAAAACCTTAAGCCAAACAGTGGCAAGGAAAAACTCCCCTTTAGGAGGGAAGAAACCTTGAGCAGGACCAGGCTCATACGTATGTACATTTATTGTCAGGTTGTTATGTTTGTGGTCTACTGTGAGCAGCTGGTTGTGTAGTCTCACAGCTGCAGGGAGGAAGGACCTTCTGTAGCGCTCCTTCACACATTTAGGCTGAAGGAGCCTGTCGCTGAATGAGCTCTCCAGCACTCTGATGGTCCTTCATGGGGTGAGAGTCCTTCTCCATCATGGATGACAGCTTAGCCATCATCCTCCTCTCTCCCACCACCTGCACTGTGTCCAGAGAGCAACCCACGACAGAACCGGCCCTTTTGATGGTTTTGTCCAGCCTCCTTATGTTATCAGAATCAGAAAGAATCAGAATCAGAAAGGGGGTTTATTGCCAAGTTTGTTAACACACACAAGGAATTTGTTGTGGTGATTGGTGCAATACAGTAAAAATAAAAATAAAAATATAAAAGCAAACAAATTATAAACAAATTATAAACAAGTTTGTATAAACAAATTATAAACAAAGTTATATATGTTATATATGTTAATATATGTTATATATGTTAATAAGAGCCGTCATTTGCCTATTTACTGTACAGTGAGCGAAAATAACCCAGACAAATTCCCTGTCTTGTTTGACCTGACCAAATAAACACGATTCTGATTCTGATTCTAAATCCTTGAGCTTTTATTGTGAAACTTCCCAACCGGAACTCGTTGGGGTGTCTGCCGCTGTTTTGACTGAGGACTCGAACAACTGCGAAATCAAGGAGAAGGACAGCGCCCCGAGAATAACCGCTCCTCCGCTACAGAGCCGGGGCTCGTCGGGAATGGGACTCCGCTCACACACGCCGGCTCGTTGGACATTAAATCAGAGGTAGGGGCTCCTAATCCTCATCTCTATCACCAAGGTCACAACCAGAACCCTGACAAACGCTCTCTTCAGGGGCAGGAGTCTGTCAGGATTGGGATTGTTTCGCTGTGATGTTGTCGAAATTAAAACACACTGGTCTTTCCCCCCGGGTTTCTTTATGTGTTTGTTGTGAGTTTGTGGACTGGTGTTTGGAGGATGGAAACAGGGCGCTTGGGGTCCTGCCGTGGTCGGGAGTGGACTTTTTTCTGTGGCCTGTGATGGATCCGGCGGCTCGGGTGGGATATGGACGGAATACAAAATATGGCCCGACGGCGCCTCACAAGTACGCAGAGCCTACGGCGTAGGGTACGGCGAAAGGGTACGCGGCGACGCGCACCGTATGGTGTCTGTCGCCGCGTACCCTACGCCGTAGGCTCTGCGTCGGTGTAACGCTGAACCATAAATCAGCCTTCAGTGGCCCTGCTGCCACCGGGTCAGGCTAATCCAGTAATCTGGACTGGAGCTGCTTTCTGCTGCTTTTGTCATTTACTTTTTATTGGTTTTGATTTTGCATGTAAAAAACAAACAGTCAAACAATCAACATGAAGACCTATAAATCTGTACAAAAGTATCAAGGGGAAAGTAAAAACCTACATAAGGGGACTGGTAAAAACCCTCCAGAAAAAAGTGAGTTCATAAAAAATATTCTGATAATCCAGTCTGATATTACCTGAATCCGGTCTTGTGATAGAGACATATGTAATCCACTTTTGCCAATCATCAATAAATGCCTCTTTTTTTGTTCTTAAATTAAAAGTAATTCTTTCCATTACATTACATAGATGCTGTACAATATCAACCCATTCATCTACACTAGACCTCCCTCTTCAGCCATTTCTTTGTTATTGATTTCTTACAAGCCACTAATAATGTTGTCAGTAAATGTTTATCTTTATTCAGGTTTCCGCTGGGTTTTAAAAAGTATTAAAAAGTGATAAATGAAAATTGCCAAATTTAAGGCCATTAAAAGTGTTAAATTCACTGTCAGAGGTATTATTTTTTTTTAAATTGGTATTATTTTTTACCTTTTACATTTTAAGCAGTCTATTTTATTGTCATTCACAAAGTGAAATAAATGTGAAACATCTGGTCAACATCAATGAGTCTATAAATCTGTTCTGTATAGTGTTCTATAGTTCAAAATCTGTATTAATGTTAAAAGGTCCGTGATTAACACTTAATGTGACAGTTTTTTAAAAAAATCTGAAGGTAGTGAAAAAGGTATTAAATTGGTATTAAATTTAACATAAGGATTGCTGTATAAACCCTGTTATTCCTCCATTCCAGTTCCTCTAGATCCAAAAAGTTATTTTAGTTGAAAACACAGTCTCAAGAATTTGATGTACTCGCAACCAAAATGTGGTCACAACAGGGCAACACCGGAATATATGATAGTGATTCGCCTCTTTGCTTCCGCAGGCTGCTGCGTTTTTATTGTAACACCGCTTCCCCTTGTCCTCCTCTTCCTCCTCCTCCTGCTCCTCTTCCTCCTCCTCCTTCTCCTCCTCAAACAGATCCAAAGTATCGATGAGCATCACAGATGCTGGTGTCTTTAAAAGCAAATATCAATAACAGACAAGCTCTTTAGATTCTGTCCAACAATTGTACATTCATGGTTTTCATTTCACCCAGAAAGGCATTACTCTAGCAGCTTAATTTGCCATTATAAAGCTATAACGCACATACTGATTACTGATTGATGTGTCAAAGAGAAAATACCACAGATCCACCAACTACAGTTTCTTATCTGTTCTTTATTATTCCATCTTACACAATTTATTCTTCTTTTGAGGACAAATGAGGTAAATAATATCTTAATTTAATTTAAAAAAAGCTTGTGATACTAATACTGATGGGCCTTGGCCTTTGTCAGCTGAACTAATTTGATAAAGAATCAAATAAATAATGAAAACTGAGATTATTGTTGTGCTTGTGTATGCAGCAAAGCTTTTTTTTTTTTTTTAAAGAAATTGTGGTCTTGTGAGGTGTTTGCAAACAGTGTCCTCTTTGTTCATGTTGCTCCACAAAGAGGATTAATCTGGCTAATGAACTCTAATATGAGGGAAAAGGGATGAAAGCACAGAGGAAACTAGGTGATTCATTCACATAATTATCTAAGTATGTGACATCTGCCAAGGACGTGTCATCCCGAGCTGTTTATATGTGCATGTGGGCCTTGCTTTTGCTGTTGTGGTGACTTTGCACTTTCACAGCAGTGCAAGCCTCCCTCCACATTTGACACAAGTTGTGGGGTATGTAACGTGTTAGAGGTCTTACGGTGTGGCGCCTTCACTTTTCAGTGGTCTAACGTTGACCGGCCACCCTTAATCCTCCCATGTGGAGCTGAGATTGTCAGTTTCAGCGGACCCCCGAGCCCCTTTCTTTCCTGCGCAGTAGGGGATCTTGGAAAGGCAGCAGGGCGTGGGGAGATTAATCTCAAATCAGCAGTGTTGCCGTTAATGCAGCTATGATCATGTGAAATCATAATCTGTGTGTTTTTCTGTCTCAGCAAATCCAACAGGTGGAGCACTTCCCATCCCATCTGTTAAAATAAGGCAGTATTTCTTATGTCTGCGTAGCAGATGCCACCAGTTGCTGCATCTCTTATGGGTTCTTTCACAGATTATGTGGGTTTGGGTCCTGCTTGACAGATTTAGTTTGGTTTAAATCCGTAATCTCTGTTGTGAGTGGATTATTAGTTTTTTAAGCGACTCTGTCTCTTATTGTAGTTTCTCCGGGCTGCTGCATCACTCAGGTCTGCACATTGTAAAGAGAAAAGGCTTGATTTTTACACCCTCGCACTTGTGTTCCTGAGCCAAACTTGAGTGTAGAATTTCCTGTGTAGAGTCAGTCATGAGACTTCCTGTTCTCTGGTGCTGGATGTGGAGGGGTAAGGGGGGCGGAGAGGCAGGGAAGGAAGGGGAAGAGAAGCAAAAGCAGGCTGTACTCCCTGCTGTTGTCAGCCGTGGCCACTGTGGTTACTGCTAGCATGTCACTCGCCATCTCAGACTTTCAACAAAGCAGTGTGGATAAACTGAGGATGTGAGAATAAAGTGGCCTTTATCCTTTTTCTTTTTCCACCCCGCAGTCTCCTCTGTGATTATCAGAGCCTTTGATAAAGAGAGACTTGCAAAGGTTTTGTCAGGTATTGTCTAGTATTATAGAGGAGAGACGTCTTTTGTTTCTAATGTATCCCTTTTTTGTTTAATTACAGGACATGTCCTTCAGTTTGTTAAAGCCACAGTGCTGCACACAACTCTCCAAGCATGCAGTGATAGGATTTCTCCAAGCAGCAGGTGAACACCCATCTTTATGCCCCTTTCTCTTTCGTCTTGTTTCTTTTATAACCATTTGAACTGAAATAATTATGGAAGCCTTATCAGAGATGATAAAGCTCACTCAATCTCTTCCTCTCCCTCCCTCAAGCCCCATTTCATCCAAGAGAAACGTGCCTTGTAAGGAAGCAGGATGTTCACAGGCTCCACCAAACTGCCACCCACTAAAACCCCCCAACCTGAGCGGCTCGATGAAGTGTACGCCGCCTTACGCAGAGGCTTACAGTACGTAAACAAACCTCATGCACTGTTTGCATTAATTCCCGTGGACGGCTGCCAGGTGGAACATCACTGAACATGCAGCTGGCTGCAAAATAAAAACAAGTAAAGATGTCTGGGTTTTGTCTTCAGGTCGTACTTGCAGGTCCACCAGCTGGAGCTGGACAGCCTGGGTCAGCAGACCAGAGAAAACAAGCGGAACGGTCGTCTGGTAAGCTCGTCCAGTCTAACCAGTCACACCAGTATTGGCTGTCATTCACTCCCATTGTCTGCAGTCGTCTTCAGTCCTCAGTGAGGGGGCTAACTTGTTACATTGTTATCCCAAATGTTATTAATCTCGTTTTCTTTTCTTTGCAGGGGTCTTTGTATGAGTTGGATAAGGTGAGTTTCATTCAAGCACGTTGTGTAGTAACACAAGCAATGAGAAATTGTACACAAATAGTAGAGTCTTTTTCTCTGTGTCATTAAATATAATCTTTGTTTTATTTATAATAGCAAGTGAAAGCCATTGAGAGGTTCATGCGCCGCTTGGAATTTCACCTGAGCAAGGTGTGTATGTCTGTACAATTGATCAGAAAGATTAATAATTAATTTTAATGTTGAAAACAATGAATCAAGGGGTTTTATGTTACCTGAAAAGTCAGAAAGATGTCATTCTTTTTTTTTTAATATTAGTTTCTTTCAGGTTTTGTTTTACATCTTGGAAATATTATTTTCATCACCAGCAGGAAACATACAGTACATAATATCCTGATATTAAACAATAAAAAACTAAGTTTGCACAATTTGCCGAAAAAGAAAAAACAAAAGTTTATAACAGTTGATAAACACAGTTAAGCATTTGGGCTCTTAAGGGCTTCACTGTGTTTAAAGCAGCTGTCAAACAGCGAACCTGATGTTTTCTTCATGAGATTTTTGGAGAGCAAATGATCTATATACATGTGTATTGATTTAAGATAATTATATGGACACAAACACAACATTACGTCAATGAAAAAGTTACTGGGTGTGTTTCTTTGATGCAAAAGCATGTAACGTTTTCATTTCCAAGGGGGTTCTGTTTCTGATTTTGATCTACAAACTCTGATTTAATTATTAAATTAGAAATCTGACATACAGTAAAAGCAAAAAAAAGTTAATTTAAGATATACTGTTATTATTGATTATATTCACGTGCTGAAGTATGTGTTATATTTCCAGGTTGAGGAACTGTATGATGCTTATTGCATACAGCGGCGACTGCGTGATGGAGCAAGTAAGATGGTGGCAGCGTTTAACTCTGCCACCGGCAGCAAAGAGGCCCGAGAGAGTCTGAGTGAAGCAAACAAGGGTTACAGAGAATGCACGGAGGCAAGTGGCTGATCTGATGTCAGAGTTTATCTGCTGAATATGTGCACACGGGCTCTGGTCCCAGTTTGGTCCCTCTCGGGCAGAGCTGGGCGGTTCTGATCCTTGAGGGCTGCTGTTTCCCTGATTCAACACCTCCTGATACCGACCGTGGCTTTAATAGATTTGTGCAGACCTTGATGACATGCTGATAATGATTCCTTAATTTGAATCAGGTGTGTTAAAGCAGGGTAACATTTAAAACATCCAGGACTTGCTCAGCCCTGCTCCAGAGGCAGGTTTGTTATTTCTTTGCATGTACACAGTCAGTACTCGAGTTGAGGGGGGATGAGGGGGGATGGCATCCCTCCTGAAATAAAAATGGTCAAAATCATCCCCCTGTAAAACTGCCATCCACCCTTTCCATCCCTTATGTCATTTCATCAATGAATGTGGTTTTACTGATATTTCAACATTTATAGTCATCACCAGAAGAATAACACCAGAAAAATAACTTATTTGACAATTTTCACCTGTTTCAAGTAAATTTTCACTTGAAATAAGTAGAAAAATCTGCCAGTGGGACAAGATTTATCTTCTCATTACAAGCAAAAAAATCTTGTTCCACTGGCAGATTTTGTTTTAAGTGTCTTGTTTTAAGTGTAATGAGATTTTTTTTATTAAAATGAGACATTTTAACTAGAAATAAGACAAATATTCTTGTTAAGATTTTGAGTTTTTGCAGTGATCCATTTTACTTATCCTGTGAAGGACAGAGTCATATTGATAAGTTCAGAAAACTGTTTTTTATTGTTGTGTTTTGATGTATTTGATGTAAGCCCAGTGGATATTTAAAGCTTACAGAAGGCTGCATTTAATTGCTGCTATGTCATTCCTGCAGTATTTCTGCAGGTGTTTTGGTCAGTGCTATTATTGGTAATATATTATACAATTTGTAATCAGCACAAATTATCAGGCCCGATACGATAAAATCCACCATCCCCCCTGATTTTTTTTTTTACAACTCGAGTACTGTACACAGTGATTCATGTTCTTGGTCCTGTTGCATGGTTATTAATGGGAGTTTCATGGGGTGATTATAGTAATGATTCTCCCAGATTGATTAATTATGCTTTGCACTGAAAATTTAGCTACTATTTACCTTGAGGAAAAAAAAGGGATGTTTTAACTTTGGTGCTTGATGTGGCTGCAGCGTTCGCTCCTTGGAGGAGTAGAGATTCTCCACACACATAGCTCTGATGTTTGTGTCTTTGTTGTGATTCACACCTCTTCTCATACACTGCTTTAGTCATTATTAAAAGATGCTGCGTCCACATTAGTGCAGTTACAGTTTAAACAGTGAAACTTGTGTCAGAGTCTCTGGTGAGAAACACTTAGAATAGAAACTTTTGATCAGCTGTTTCAGTTTGAAAATGCTGGGGGTTGCATGTAATGTGGGCCGGCAAAACCAAAAGCCTTTAGACATGATGATATCACTTTCCAATTTGGTCTTCTGGCGCTCCACATGTCCCTCCCTGATCATCCAGCCTGTATCATATGACCATTAATGGAAGATAACACACAGATACATCTTAACAGCAGCGTAAAAACAACAACGTGAAGTTAGGAACTGTGAGTGCTGTTGACTTTGTTGTCTGTAGTTCCAGCTGTTATGCAGCCAGAGTCTGCATTTAATAACTCTGCAGCTGCCTACGTGTGCATGAGGAAAGCCATTGTAACAACAATCTGTAACATTTTTACTCATGCGTGTTTACCCAAGGGAGTATAGATGGCAGCGGTGTTTAAAACAATAAACAAACCAACAAACAGAATTGGTCACCGCCATTGGCTTCTTTTCCTGTTTGCAGCCATACACATGTTTATCCAGTTTAATAATTTCGCCCTTAGGATTGGCTAAAAATAGAAAAATTTAACAAACATGTTTTAGTTAAATTTAGGTATCAACTATTGATCATTTTATTGCAGATTAAATTAGCGTCAAAAATCCTTCAAATTATCAGTATAATTGTGGACAGTTACCTGACTATTTACTGATCTTAAATCAAGTACTTTTGAAGGCAAGTTTATTTCTATAGCACAATTCAACAACAATGTGATTCAAAGTACTTTACCGACTTTAAAACATAAATAAAAAGCTGATTTAAAATTTAAACAAAAAAGAAAGAAATAAAAACAATAGATTTTTACAAAGACATTGAAGAATAAAGTGATTAAAAAAAATGTAAACAAAAAAATAATAGATAAAAATCGGATAAAGTCAGTAGTTAAAATATAATTTTTAATTTCTAAACACATTTAAAAGTAACTTTTTGCTCAAATGCAGCAGAGAACAAGGATTTAAATACACTGAGCGTTTCATCTGATCTGAGGCTTCCTGGGAGTTTGTTCCAGACATGTGGAGCATAGAAGCTGAATGCAGCTTCTCCATGTCTGGTTCTGTCTCTGGGAACTGATAAAAAACCAGATCCAGATGACCTGAGGGGTCTGGACGGTGACAGTGTAACAGAAAATGACACAAACCCATCACTCTCTGTCTCTGCAGCACATGTGCTCTCTTGAGAGTGAGTTGGAAAGCCAGATGGGAGAATTTCATGTCAAGATGAAGGGTGAGTCACTCTCTCTCTACGCTTTTACGACTTCCCATTTTCTGCACTCTCTTCTGAAGCCACTTCTCATCTCCCTGCTGATTCCTGTTTCAGGCCTCGCTGGATTTGCACGGCTGTGCGCTGGTGACCAGTATGAGGTAGGACACACAAGCGCATAACAGTACATCCCCCCTCGTTTTTCCTTTTAGTATTGTTTTCTGCAATATCTCCTGGAATACCTTTGGCCTCATTAGGTCCTGATGCGCTACGGACGGCAGCGCTGGAGGCTACGAGGCCGCGTGGAAGTCAGCAACAAGCAGATATGGGATAGCGAGGAGTATATTTTTCTTCCACTCGTCACGGAACTGCTGTCAATCAAGGTAATGAAGTGAGCCTTTGAATCTCAATGGAACCACATTTGATGCTTTTTGTGAAATTACCCTCACTTTACATCATCTATATACTCAGATACGGTTTAACAATGATATTAGTAATTTGGACAGTATTCTCCTTGATGAAAAGAGGAGACTGTGATCAGGACTCAGGCGAGATCCTGGAGAACTCAGAAACAATCAATGAATTAGTCTTTGACTTAGTAAATACTCAACATAGGGATGTGCGATTAATCGATTTTAAATCTAAATCGGATTTATTAATCACAATCGATGTTAAAAAAAGGAAAATCGGAAAATCGATTTTTTGCAGCTGGCTGCATTACAGACAGAGCCCGTCTAGTCATCTTTGTTTGGTCAAGAAAATTGTAAATGTCACTTTACTAAACTCAAGGAGGATTTACAGTATCTTTCAATTGCACTTCATTCCCAATAGGGAAATTTGTTTGCTTTTTTTCTTTAAAAATAAAGATAAAATATTTGAAACAATTTATTCCATTGTCTTTTGTAGTTTTACCAAAAAAATCGAAATCGAAAATCGGGTTTTCAGAGAAAAAAATCGGGATTTTATTTTTGTCCAAAATCGCCCAGCCGTAACTCAACATATTGAAAATATCTTCTTACGTCAGACGCCACGCTGTCTGTGCTCCAAGGCTTTATCTAAGTTTTGCCCAATGTTTTCTTTGCATGTACTCATCAAGCTTTGCTTGTTTTTGTTTTGTCAAGGTGACGGAGCTGAAGAGCCTGGCCAATCACGTGGTGGTGGGTAGTGTGTCCTGTGAAATGCTCGACCTGTTCTGCCCGCTGCCCCAGACACTCGCCGTGGACATCAACGACCTGGGGACAGTGAAACTGAACCTGGAGGTCACCTGGAGGTACGTACGCCTCTCCGGTTCCCGCACAAGATTTTTTGTCGTGATGATGTCCCCGTTCTCACCCTCGTTTTTTTTCTTTCAGTCCATTTGATAAAGATGACCAGACCTGTTCCTCTAGTACGGTTTCCAAGCGGCTGCTGTCCAATCAGAGCCCTCCTGACACGCCGTCTATGCGAGAGCAAGTTTTCTATGTGAGTCACATTTCTTCAGTGCTTTCCATTGAAAACGACTGAGTCCAACTTTTTCTGTGAGATTTCTAGTTCACGATTTTTGTCTAATAAATCAGCTCTTCACAGTAGGGATGGGCGGTATGGACTAAAAAATGTATCACCATAACTTCTGGCATTTATCCCAATAACGATAAAAATGACGATAAAAAAAATACCAATTCAACTCCAGCTTTTTAACTATAAATCTATCACCACATTCAGTCTTTGGAGCCAAAACACTGCTCTAAAAGATACTAAATGCTACTAAACGTCATCAATGTGAATTTATCTTTCTTTCTTTCTTTCTCTCTCTCTCGCTCTCTCTCTCTCTCTCTCTCTCTTTCTTTCTTTCTTTCTTTCTTTCTTTCTTTCTTTCTTCCTTCCTTCCTTCCTTCCTTCCTTCCTTCCTTCCTTCCTTCCTTCCTTCCTTCCTTCCTTCCTTCCTTCCTTCCTTCACGTACGTTGTGCATGGATTTAACGCAGAACCATAAATCATCTTTACACAAAAACGTCATCAACGGGAATTTATCGTTTTTTACCGCGAGATGACAAATTCTTACCGTGGGGAATTTTTTTGACGGTTTATCGTGAACGGTAAAATATCGCCCATTCCTACTTCACAGTAAAGCCTTTATCAATCATACTATTGTATTTCTTCAATTTGATCTCACTGATGACTATTATTACTGTAATTTCATCGCCTTGCTCTGTTTCAGCTGCTCCCCAACTGTTTTGTGTGTAGCGGTAGCACCGATGCGTGTGAGGACTTTCACAGAGGGCTGTGTGTTCGGCCGTGTGCTTGTGGGAGTGGGATGTCCCATGTGAGCGGAGTGAATGGGAGTGGTAGAGGCTTGTGTGGCAGCAGCAGCATGTATGAGCGCAGCTGTGGCTCTTGTAGCTGTTTAATAGTGGTTGAGTAGCGCTCCAATGTGTCCCTCCTCTTCCTCACCTCGATGAAGAGCGTGCCTCGTACTGGGCCCAGGCAGTGCCGCTTGCTGGTCGAGGCTTTTCCCAGCGCGACAGCGGGCAGGGCGGCATCCTTACGCTGGGAATCCAGCCGTCTGATGCCGCAGTTTATTTCGCCACAGCCGGTGTGTTGGGACGTAGCTGTAGATTAGTTTGCAGTAGTGAGATCAAAGTTCAAGTATTTTACTAAAAGTAATTTAAAGGGGACCTATTATGGCATCTAATACCTATTTTAAACAGGCCTTGAATGTCTTAAAAACAAGCTTTTGATTGTTTTTGCTAAATAAATGAGAAAATCAGCCTCTGAGCCATGTCTTTATCTTCCCATTCTCTAACCTCATTATCTATACTGGATTCTGAGTGGGTGGGGAGGTTATGATAATGAGGCTCTGTGCTGATTGGCTGCCTGGATGACACGATACACCGCTACGAAAAAATGGCGGAAGCTCCGGCCGGCGGAGTTAGTTGTGGGCGTGGTTTCACGCATCGGAGGCCAACCGATGTAAATCACAGAATCTGAACGGCTCGTAGAAGCCACATCACACTGGATGGCTCATCCGGGCGGCTGTACAGACACTCCTTCTCTGAGTTGGCAGGCTGAGGGGAGACCACTTTATATATGTTAAAGCAAGAAAAAACGTGTTTTTCATTAGTGATGCACCGATTGTTCGGTAACCGAATTTGTTCGGCCGAAAATGGCAAAAAAACACTTTCTGTGTTCGGTGGAATAAGTGGGGAAAAAAACCGAACAATTAATAACGGCGTTGTAAAATAAGGAAATAGACTGGCCGCTCCGTCCCGTAACGTTGCGCACTACATAAATCGTTAGCCAACCAAAAACTAACCCCATAAGAATTTTACCTAACATTCACCAGGAGGTGGAACCAAAACAACATAATGTTGGGAAATTAAAAAAATTAAATTTTTTTATGTTCAATAAATATTTTCTACCTTGTAATTTTGTAAAAGATTTTTTTCTTTGAAAAGCATTCCTAAATCAAATGTATTTGATTTATGCAATGGTGAAAAAAATGGCTAAATAAATGAAAAACTGCTGAAGAACCATGTTCGGTATTGTTCGGTATTCGGCCAAGTGTTTATTATTATTTTCAGTTTCGGCCACAAATTTTCATTTCGGTGCATCACTATTTTTCATAATAGGTCCCCTTTAAGTTTTGATATTGAATCAGATCTGGTTTGTGCCTAATTTGAATGTAAAATAATCTGTGATCATTTTGTCACGTAGTTTATTCATGTTATGTTTTTTTTTCCTTTTTAAAATCAGTAAAAATAACTGACTCATTCTACATCAGCTCACCCAACCAACCCTCCTCATACGTGTGATGGGTCTCTTTGGTGGAGAAAAGAATGATTTTCCACACACATGTTTTTAATCCTGTTTCACATGTCTGACACTAGTTTGAGGGTGCTGATAATCTCTCACTTCCTCTTTAGTCCCTGCTGAAGCGTCAGGGGGAAATGGAAAACGGCACGGTGTGGTCCAACTCCTCTGAGTCGTCCGATGACTCCTCCAGTCCCGCGATGGCTCATCATACTCAGAGGCTGACGGCGTCCAATGTGCTGCAAACCACCGTCGCCACTCAGCTGTCACTCACGCCACACAAGTCGAGTGCGTCAACGCCGTCACTCTCCTCCAATCAAGAGGAGGATGAGACAGAAGGCGGGGATATTTTCCCTCAGACAGACGCAGTGCTCAACGGTCATCAGCGGACTTCCTGCGCTCACAGCCTCGCTGGAGAGAGCGGCTCAGACTGTGGTTTGACTGACAGGGCATCTGTCCAATCAGAGGACTTTTCTGAAACCTCAGCAGAGCTGAGCTGTTCTTGCCCCAATGAATCCTCCGTACCCACAGTGTCTTTGGAGACTGCAGGTGTTTCAGTTACAGACGCAATCGATAATCCTTGTGAGGACTCGTCAGAATGTGCTGATCAGACTGGTGCAAAAACGGAGGACGCCACGGCCGAAGCTGCAGAGGGACACCAAGTAGAACAAAGTCAACCCCATCTGCCGGTCCAGAAGTTAAAACAAGCGGGGAACGCACCGCCGGTGAGCTGAGGAATTAATTCAACAGAACAACCCTCATGTGTTAACATCTTTTTTTATTTTAACTCCAGTATTCGTTTCTTCTCAGGTTCCTTTTCCTACTTCTGCCAGTTTCACTCAGGAAGTTGAGACTGCCCTTGAAAGTTTTGACTTTCTCAATTACTCCGATCTTGATGAAGTTGAAGAGGAGGAACAAGAGCTGGAAGAAGAAAAAGAAAAGCAGTATGAGAAACATGAAGAGGACCAACCTAAAACAGAACAGGAGAAAACAGAAGAAGAAAAGAATGTGGAGAACCTGTATCCTGGAAGGTCAGTGTCAACGGGACAAAATAATTGATCACTCTGGATAGTTTTTTCTTCCACATGATTCCAAATAGGCTCCTCTTCTGATCTTATCAATATTTTCATGATTGTGGAGTAAAAACAAGAGGCTGGTTGCAGTGATTTTTACATTTAACATGTAAATCTGGAGCTCCTTGTGCTTCTGCTTTCATTTATTGTTTGCTGATTTTGGAAAGAAAATGGTGCTTTAAAACTCTTCACGGCAAATACAGACCATCAGGCAAAGCCTCGCTGATCACCACAGTGGAGCATTTAGCAGCCAGTGTAACAGATATTTCTCTGAGCAGCTAGTAAAGGCCAGAAATAATAGAACTTTTATAAATAATATTACACTTTTTTAATCCAACAACTTACCCCCATGAATAAATATTTGAAGAATCTTTGCTGTTTTAAAGAATTTCCTGATATTTTTCCAAAGCAGAATATGTGGGAAGCTGAAAAAAAAATCAGTACTAGGAGTTCACAATTATGTTCCAAGGATCATGAAATCAATATCATCACATTATTAAGTTAAACGTTTTGAAAAGCAAAAGCTGAATCTTGGAGAAAGATGTCTAAAATAAGGATGCTCACATTTGAAGAAAAGGTGTTTCAGGTTTAATATTTTACTCTTTAAAAATATTACGTTAATGAAAAGGATCAACAAGATAAAACTGTGTCGTACTATTTGTGTTTTTGTCTCCCAGCAGTGATGAAGACGAGGGAGATGCTCTAGACATCCTCATGGAAGCTCCAGAAGGATTTAGAAACTCAGATGAAGACTGTTGTTCTGACTCGCAGGTAAAGACTCACATCAAAGCTTCTGATAGTTTGTCGCTTTAATGTTGTTTTTTTCAGCGGTTAAGATCTCCTTTGTTTTTGTTTTCCTTTTTTTAAAGGAGTCGAGTGTGGATGATGTGCCAGATTTGGGTCAGGTGATAATTCCTGAGGAAAAAGAGGAGGCCATTGAGGAAAAGGGAGATGCACAACATGGTGAGAAGGGTCTCAGTGAACGGGGATGTTGCTGTACATCTAATGGCATGTGGTAGACGTTTAATTTTCTTTTTTTTCTTTTTCAATCTTTCAGAAGAGGAAACTTAACTTGATCAGCAGGAGCTTCCCCTCCCAGTTAGTCGGCCTCTACTGTCTTCTAATATCTGAGTGGAACCGCACTTAATCTATTTGTCCCCTTGGACAAACTGGTGCCATCTTTCGAACACTGCAGAAATGGAGGCCTTGAGGAAACGTCATCGCTCAGACAAACAAACTCCTCCATCACGGCGGAGTTTGTGCTAATTTTTGCCTTGTTTACCACAAATGATTAGCCTGGAAGTTCCTGCGCCCGTCTGACAATACACAAACACCTCCATCGGTAATAATTCTTCTGACACACACTCCGTTAAGTTGCCTGTGTTAAAATGGGACACCACCTCCGTTTACACTCTCATAAACTGCTCCTGCCATGTGAAAATTACAGTGCCCTAAAACATTTCAGGAACAGATCAGAGGCCTTGTGTCTGGATTAGTGCATTTTTCAAAATTATGGTTTTATAAATTTTAGTCTTTTTTTTTTTCTTTCAAAACTCAGCTGTATTAGGTTTTTTTTGTCTTTTTTGAACAACCAGTGTTTTGTGGATATGAAAACCTACTGAGATTGTGATTTTCAGTGTTAAATCAGTCCACAGCCCAAAGCTCTTTCGTTGTCAGAGGAAAGACTTTGAGCATGTGATGTTTATCTGCACACAAGAAGTCATTTTCAAACCAGGAATGTACCCTGAAAACAAAGAGGATCTTTTCCTTTAAGACCCTTTTCATTTTGGCTGAATGGACACTTGTGTAAGAAACCAAGACAAACTCTTGAACAGTGGTGCAAAACTCACCATGTGCAGTTTCTACAAATATGAAACCCATTTCCAGTGTGGGATTTTATTCAAACCTGCATGTGTTGCTGCCTCACGCTGCCAAAACTGTCTGTACAAAAATAAAAGCTCAAAAGATCAGATTTAGCGTGTAAGCTAGGTTCTCCAAGAAAGCCACTTGTTCTGTAACTGTGTAAAAAGAAAAAAAAATCCTGCCTCGCAGGGGCACCGTCGTCTTTCATTGTTGTGCTTTTACATATTTTTTTATTTTTATTTTTTTTTCAAAAGCCTCGTTATTCAGAAAGTGCCTCAAGTGACATGATGTGGCTTTAACGCCACGACAGGGGAGGTCTGGCAGACGGTAACAGTGTTTATTTTCTGAATCACCCTAAGAGTGTGCACAATAAGAGATATTTACTGTTTCATATAAAAAAATGGTATGTGTCTTGAAATGTTAAAATGTTTATGTTCAGAAATGTCTAAACTTTATAAAGTTTTCTTTAAAATTAACATCTGTGTGTTAACTGTCTGTGTCTTGTTTGATGCAGAAAACATCAGAATAAGACTTTTATTGAGACATTTTCTCTGGTTGAATTTATTGCTAAAGCAGCATAAAGGAGTTTTTCATGTTTATGGCTCATTTACATTCAAAGGGATATTATTCTTGCCTTTAGGAAGCATCCACTGGCCCTTTTGGTCTCCCATTTGCTAACAACAAAAAACAACCAAAGTGACTTTAGACTCCCACACCGGTCATGTCTTGCGAAAACTGCGTACCACTTTTACAATACTGTGCCGACCACGATGAAACTCGCCCACACAGCTGCAGTGGACATCACAGAAGAGGACGAGAAAACAGATAAAGGAAGAGACCAAATGAGTCTTGTGTTGTAACGGTGAAAACCTCCACCGCCTGCAGGGGGAGCCACTGAGCAAAAAAAAGTATTTTTGTGCTGCTTTAAATTGAAATGCATTCATACAGACACGAATGCTGCTTCTGCCTTTTAGATTTTCAATTAAAAAAAAAGGAAACACTGAACTGCTTTGATATAGAAATATAGAAATTTTATTTTTATCAATCCACAGGTACTGCTTATGCATTTTACATTTTCAGAAGCATTTAAAACAACAGTGCTTTTTCATTCCTATATTCATACCAACAAGAAACACATGTAAACTATTTACAGCCCAAAAGTGAAAACACTAAAAGCTCAAACTTAAGAAACACTAACTGCATTCAACAAAAAAAAGTGTTTGTCACCCAAAGTCTATCTGAAATGCCACTTGCCTCCCCTGTTCATTAACATGCAAAAAAAAAAAATACATTTAGATGAGAAATGTCAATGATAAAATGAATGATTAAAAGTATGACAACATCCCATATTGAACTCTAAAACACAAGGCTTTCAGTGCAATTAAACGTCATAGATAAAAGCAGAATAAAAAAAAAAAAATTTAGTTCTTGCTATGGCTTTATTTCTGCAAGAGAAAAAAAAGTATAAATTAAAGTTATTGCAGACTGAAATGGTTTAAGATTCAAATACCAATCACCCAGAGAGTCATTCGCACTGAATGTAGGAACATTTTTACAATCTGAAAATAACTTAAAATTCCTCCCACAGATGTCCTTCAATTATGAAATTATGAACACCCATGTGCTCAATTCAGTTTTGTCAGTAATTTTGTAGATCACCTGCAGTAAGGACCACATTAACTTTGCTTCCCTGAATGTTGATCATCAAGCTACACACACAGCCTTTTGGCATCATAATATATTAGACTTGTGGAGGTTGAAAAGGAGACTTGGACTCCTCTAGCCTGGAAAGTCATACGACTCTCCCGTGCTTTTTAAGGATAATACCAAAGATTAACTGAACACAAAACCTGATTTGCACACATAAACGACAACATTAAAACCACCTGCTAGAAGAGAGAGCTCTAAGTGAAAACCCGGCACTGCCAAACTAGAACATGCTGGCATCAGTGTATAAAACCGAAGTGCATGTGAAGATATTTGACTGTGAGCTCCGGGCGGCGTGTCCTCACCTACAAACAGAGCGGCAGCTCTACCGACCCTCCCAGCTGCTGTAAACCATCCGTGAGTCCTGCTTTCAGTGCTGAGTAGTCGGGCTCCTCCGAGTACTCCAGAGCCATCACTGCTGTCAAGTAAGTTTGAAATGGACCTAAACCATGACAAAGAGAGACATGTATCATCATACAGCAAGGCCCTCAGACTTGTTATAAGTTAAAGCAAAACAAAAAACAACAAAAAAAACGCAACACTTCAACTCACATGAAACTTTCTTCTTCCCAAAGCAGTACTTCAACAGGGCAGAAACATCTTCCTTGTATCTACAATAAGAGCCATAGCGAAGGTTAAAGGCACAGACACATTTGAAATGGGACAGAGCCAATCATATATCAGTATCAGACTGTCAGTCTGTGATTGATATGATTCAGCAATCAGATATTGAAATGATGGCATGGATTAAAAAAAAGAAAAATAAGAATACATTTTAGCTGTTTTAAAAGCCCTACTTAATTTATCCTGTTGAACATGTTTGTTTTGAACATATTTGAAGGGTTAAATCATGTGTGTGTTGGTATTTTTTCATTTCTTCTAGGTTTTGCAATTTTATTACAAATAATCAATTTGAAAACAACACACACAAATGTTGGGGATATGTATGGGGATCAATATCTGTTATCAGGATGTAAATGTTAGAATCAGATCAGATAATAAAAAAAAATTAAAGCTGCAAGCAGTGATGAACGGGCAACGTGCAATTTTCCCCAATAAAGGTCAAGGACTCAAAACTAAGTCCGATGACACCACCCACGACTCTTTATGTCAAACCATTCAAAAGTTATGGCAGAAAGTAGGAACTATCACATATGGACCAATCAGATGAAGGGGGGGCACGCTTTTTGGCGTCTATCGTCGCCACGGTAACGCTTTTGGCTTAGAAAAGTAATGCCCATCGTCGCAGGATCTAGACGCACATATATACACATGTATAACACACCTGGGTGCACGTTACGGTTCAGGGGAAGAAGCGGCCGAAGAAATGGCATAAATTGCGCCAAAATTACACGATTAATTCAAAATGGCCGACTTCCTGTTCGGTTTCGGCCATGGCGCCAAGAGACTTTTCTTTAAGTTGCGACATGATACAGGTGTGTACCGATTTTCGCGCATGTACGTCAAACCGTATTGTAGGGCTTGAGGCAGGCAAGTTTTCTAGGGGGCGCTGTTGAGCCGTTAGGCCACGCCCATTAATGCAAACCATTAAATATCAAATTTTTCGCCAGGCATGCAAAATTTGGTGACTTTTGGGGCACGTTTAGGGGGGCAAAAAGGCCCTAATTTCGTCGGAAGAAAAACAAGAAAAAAAAAAATTCCTACTGATACAATAGGGCCTTTGCACTGTCAGTGGTCGGGCCCTAAAAAATAAAGATGAGGATCAGTGAGACTCCAAAAAGCACGAGAGTGAAATCTGACATTTCTAATGTTGGAAGTGGTGCGTGTGCCAGTGTTGACGAGCTCTCACTCACCTCTGTTTCTGTGTAGCCACCTTGTCTGGCTGAGTGACTTCGGTCCACGGCAACATCCCTGTGTGCCAGCGCAGCATGCAGTAACCCAGAGACTGCAAGTCGCTGCGGCAAGACGGCGCTGAAACAGTGAAGACGATGAGCGGATCTTACATTTGAGGTTTGACGATAGTTACAGAGACACTTGGTTTAAGGAAAGTTGTCATGGCAGCAATTAACAAGATAGCGCACCGACAATGCAAAAGAAAAGATATGCAGAATATTACAATTGTAAAAATAAAAACATTTTTTTTGCAATAATTGATGAAGAATAGAGAATAATAAAATAGGAGTGTAAATAAGGGTGGCTCTGTAATAAGGTTATATTATACTGTCAACATAATCCAAAAAAGGGAACAAATGATCAAACAGGAAGAAGTTTTAATATCTTTCACACATAAATATATGAGGCCTGATGTACCGGATGGAGAACTAAAAGGAAGAAAATAAATCAGCTCATGTTTGGCTAACAGTAATTTATATGATGCAGTGATGTCTCATTTGATTGATCACACTGGTGGGAAGAGACGCACCTGCTCCCTTGTGCGCCTCCAAACTGATAAACTCCAGCGTGCCCTCGTGTGGTGTTCTGCTGGCTTCACGGTACTCCACATGCTGGCCCGCGGGACGGTACCTGAAGGCATGACAGTATCCTACCAGATACACCTGACAACACACACACGTTATGAGGGGGACGTAACGACCGACGACAGCAAGACCAAGATAACATTTCAGAAAACAAAACACACTTAAGTTAACTGAGAAGCATTTGGTTTGTTATTTTACCTTTTCCTTTTTTAAAGTTTTTTAGTGACCTTTTGTCACTAACATTTATTTTTCTGTGTGTTCATTTTAATGCCGTTTACGCTGTTTAAAGCTGGGAGGAAAACATTTTGGCTTAGCCTGTGTATGTTGTAATCACCCAGCAAAAATGAAAATAAAAGAATCTTGAACAATAGAGATAATTTTCAGAAAACATGCCTTTTAAAATAATAATCACAAGACCACAATATATACTGAAAAATAACTTTCAAAAGTGTTCAAAACTACAACAATTTTTCTGGAGAAAACCCCCTAAACATTTACATTCCTTTTTGGTAGATTAACATTTTAATTTTCTTTGAAACATACAGTACATTTGCATGTTTTTTTTCCCCTGTTGTTCCATTTTCTGAAATATTTGTGCTTTTTGCATCTCACGTGCAGAGTACAGCGAGTACTTGAGAACATGTCTCACCTGTGATTTCTGTCCTGGTTTGATGTAGATGTTTTCTGCGTTGATATCTGCATGAACATACTCGTGTGAATGGATAAACTGTAGCGCGTCCAGCTGAGGGGGAAGGGAGAGGTTAATGTTTATTAAGATGGTGGTTTCATTTGAATGAAATCCTGTTTTACCGAATAAAACAGACAATACTCACTAATCTACAGGCGAGCTGAAGAACGGCCTTTTCAGAAAGAAGCTGGTCGTTTTCTTCCATAATAGAGTAGAGAGAGCTACCAATGTTAGGGAAAATAACAAACCTACGTAATAAAAAAGGAAAATCTCAGAGTCAAGCTAAAATGTTGTCATGAAAAGTATAAATGTGCAGATATTGAATTCACACCTGTATGAGTCTGCATGAGGACCAAAGCCAGCGCAGGGCGGGATACCCAGAAAATCCATCTTGTTTTGTTTGATCCACTTGTCCACTACAGAGACAAGAGGAGGACAATCATAAAGAATCACATCCTGACAGAACTGTATCTAGAAACACTAAATAATCCTCTAAATAAGTTATGAAATCACATTTTTACATAATGTCTCTTATCTCAGTCCATTTCAAACCGGTTCTCTATCTGATTGCTGAGTCACTCATTTTCATCTAATCATATTAAAAACAGGACAAGGAATAAAATGCAGTAAGGTCATCTCCTCGCAATAAAAGACATCACAACTGCTCTTGGAGACTACAAATACAAAAACACCCTGAACCCTCACCGGATGCAGGTTTGGCTGCTCTCTGCAGAAAGTTCTGCTCATTGAAGATTCTTCCGTCTTTAGCTCCCTAAAATGTAAGAGACGTAAATTGAACAGTTTCTGCCTTATAAGCAAAACTAAAGACAAAAATTAAAAGACGAACAAGGATTACAAAAAAAAGTAGTATTTCTATATTGATGACAGCTTTGAAATAAAGGAACGTCCCATCATAAACAGCAAACTCAGCGAACTCAGAAAACGTATTGATACTAACCAGTTTGAGGATGTGGTCTGATTCCTTTGAATTGGGTCGTGAAACTAAGAGGACGACAGGACAATATTATTGAATTTGGATAATAAAGTGTTCTCTTTCTCTCAATTTCATTTTTCTACGTCAGTTCAGAATCATCCATTATACAACGCTGAAGTCAAACTATGGCCCGATCATCTAAACTGCATTAGCCGTCTGAACCACGGCCACAAAAATCTGGTTTAATTCAGTTTACTGGAACCAGAAGATGATAAAACAACAATTCAAACCAAATGCACTGAGCAAAACAAAAGACTGATAAGGGGGGCCACTAAAACACAATCATTTAAGTTCTTGTACTCGTACGTTGTTTTCATTTTGATAAATAAGTGAATCCAAGGCACAGCTCGGATTAAATAATGGGTTGCTTTGGATTTAACAGTAAATGGGAGTTCTGTGTTTTTAACTTTTACTACAACTGTCTTTTATTCAAAAGCGACACCTTACATCTGAGAGAACAACACAAGCAAGAAATTACATAGGACGGTGCAGCACGGTTTTAGGGCCTAAAACCTAAAACCTGCATTCTAACAATCACAGAAGACTTTTTAACCAAACCACTATTTTACTTCTTCCTGACCTTCGTACAGCAGCTCCGACGTGCTCTGACTGAGCAGCTTCATCAGCTTCCACTTGTTACCCGTCGTGTCCGTCAGCGTCTCGCCCTCCTGCAGCGGCTCCACTGCGAATGCAAGCTTTGCTCTCTTGGCTTTATTTCTGCCTGTCACTACATATTCAAATAAACATTTCAGATTTAAAATGTCATTTCACTTTGTAAGTATACAGAAAATGTATAAAAGTGAGTATAAAAATACCAATTTATTGCGATGTTGTTTGATTCACAACAAGTGCTTCATTCAAATAGTTACCATTTTACCACAAACATGAATTCAGTTCTCATTCAAAACTGCTTCAGTTCATGTTGTTTCAGTCTCTTCTCTTTTTGAATAATATACAGTTTAAAAATTGTGAGAACATTTCAAATTTTACTTGATAGGCAACATTTCTACTCCACCGAAATAGCAGTCAGAGTTGATCATATCTCACTTCCTCAGAACTGAGGCCCGGAAAAGTAGTTGAAAAGACGTACCAACATGTTTCACAATATGACACATATGAAAACCGTGTAATGAAAACTTTGTATGTGTATGCACTTTATTTAGATAGTTTCTTCATGTAGCTGTCACTAATTGGTGAATTTAATCTACAGGTGGGTGAGTTTTGTGATGGCATCCGCTGTTGTGAGGTGACAGAGACAGTTGTACCTCACCTTTTACAGGAGACTTGGAGATTGGTGAGGACATGGGGGAAGAGCCATCCACTGCTGATGTCTGTGATACGCCACCGGTTTTATCCGATGGGCTGTCTTCTGCTTCCTTGTTTGGGGTACTGGAGAGTTTAGATTTTCCCCGGACTACGCAGTAAAAAGGTTTTTGCAGCAAAAATTAGAGACTACAAATGTAAAGAACTGTATGTATTGCTCTGTGTGGATGAATGAATAGATGGAAGCACTACTACACTCACCAAGTCGAGAGGGTTTTACAACAGACCTAGAAGTTGGTTCAAGCTCTGCACTGACTTGTGTAGCAGCTGTGCGCCTTTCTGGTGAAGACACTCCATATCCAACACCAATATCTGTTAATGCAAATCAAAAGTGAGTGAGTGAGAGAGAAAAAAGAAACTCAACAAAAACTCAAAACTGCTTCTAGACCATTTTAAATACCTTTGGGTTCGGCATCTCTAGCACGAGGGGAGGGCGTTGTGTATTGACGGACATCCTCGATGCTGAATTTAACAGCTTTGTCCAGGCGCAGGGAGTTGCGGCCTTTTCGCAGTGCAGGGCGAGGTGAAACCGGAGTTGTATTAATCGATTCATGAACTGTGGAATAAAAAGATTCAGAACCACAAAAAAAAATAAAAAAGGTATCAAACAGATACCATTTATGAAATTATTGCAAAGATATTTTGGAATCCTTTCCATGGACTCACAACTTGAAGAAGGGCCTGTTTCAGCTTCAGACACTGATGCTTCATCCTTTGAAGAGGTAGGTGAGCTAACAGGTGAAGGTTCATCAGCAGCGCCGGGAAGTTTCTCCCCACATGATGGGCAAAATCTGAAATCGGGCTGCAGCTTTGTCCCACATTGGGGACAAAAACGGAAAGGCATTCTGTAAAACTGAAAACACACATATGGTGTGATTATTCTCCCACCTTCATCACCCTGCAGTGTTTCTCTGAAACTGAGCCTCCATATCAATCTCTACCCCCATACATGAACACACATAGACAAGAAAGTACCAGCTGAACTTTACATGTGTCTGCTTGTGACGGAGTTGGACCGCCACTAACACACACATCCACTTTGGAGCAGATGAGACGTGGCGGGCAGCGCATCCACACGCACGCGCACGCATAAAGTTATGGTAACTGAAACACATATTTCCGTTCGTTTTGTTGCGCTTCCAGGGATGCACACTTGGTCGCGCTTCAGGATGATAAACATATTACTACTTGCCTCACGAAAGGTGCAGTTCATGCTGGACCTATAGTGTCCCGGTGCAGAAATAGGTGGGGAGTCTTTTACACCTAAATACACGTCAACATCCTGTCATGTGAGCTGAATATGTTTTTGTTTTCAATTTATTGGTGTTTTGCTTTTGACAATTTTAATGATGTCCATAATGATGAGTTATGAATATAATATAATTATTATCATATAATATATATAATATAATATAAATAATGAGGTATTGACCTCAGAAAGACAGATTAGCTACATCTAAACCATTTTGGATATTATTTCTGAGTTATGGAAGGAACTTGTTTGTGAACGCTTGAGTTTTGAGTTTGAATTTTTCTTTGTAGTTTGTTGTTTTGTTTTTTTGTTGTTGTCACTTTCTACCTTGCCATATGGAAGGCCGGCAATAAAGGCCCCACCACCACCACCAGAGTATCCTGGCTACACCTGTTTGTTGCCTCGGGGTCTGACAAGAACATCACTTGTCAGTTCTGTTACTATGGAGGATGTTTTAATTAAAAAAATAAAACACACAAAGAGCCCAAAATGTACATTCTTAACTTTGTGTACAAAATTATGTTAAGAAGTTTATCACCTACGAGGAAATCTGGAAACCATTTGATCAATTTATTAAAAAAGGAGATATAAGGGTGCTTCTACAGGAGGAAAATGCAGGGCAGGATACCTACATTTCAGTAACAACAAATCAATAAAGATATTGTTAAAAAAAAGAAGTTTATCACCAAGGTTTATAATAGTGTTTTTCATATTTACTTTTAGGAGATGATTTAAAAAAAATTCTCCTTTCGGCTTTTCCCTTCAGGGGTCGCCACAGTGAATCAGTTGCTCCATCTGAGCCTGTCTTCTGCATCCTCTTCTCTTACCCCAACTACCTTCGTGTCCTCTTTCACTACATCTATAAACCTCCTCTTTCATTTTCCTCTGGGCCTCCTGCCTGGCAGTTCAAAACTCAGCATCCTTCTACCAATATATTCACTATCTCTTCTCTGGACATGTCTGAACCATCTCAGTCTGGCCTCCCTGACTTTATCTCCAAAGCCTCTAACATGTGCTGTCCCTCTGATGTTCTCATTCCTGATCCAGTCTGGTCACTGCCATAGAGAACCTCAGCATCTTCATCTCTGCCTCCTATCTTTTCCTCAGTGACACTGTCTCTAGACCAAACAGCATGGCTGGTCTCACCACAGTTTTGTACACCTTTCCTTTCATTCAGCTGAAACTCTTTCATCACACATCACACCTGACACTTTTCTCCACCTTTTTTTGTGATTTAAAAAAAATCTAAAACTGTTATTTTGAATATGGCTTCATCCCATTATCAGATTTGTTTCTTTTTCAGGGACATTTTGCCCCATTTAAAACGACTATATCGTTTCATTATTTGCAAACAACAAGACCCTGTTGTACATTACCTGTACTTTTGTTTCAGACAGTTAGAGTTGAAAGTTTTAGCCACTTCATCAGTACTGCGAGTCTGTCTAACCAACCAAAGAGGAAAACAGCTAAACCTAATGTATGATATGAAAACAAGTTAGAGACTCGTAGCAGTGCATTTGTATTATGACAAAAAGAAATGTCGGAACCCATTTTCCGAAGACAGAGTTGATATCTAAAAACATGATAAAAACAGAGAGTTTTACCTGAAAACAACTATTTCTTCAGTTAGCTGGCTGGTGGGCGCGTCTTCTTCTGCTGATCAACAGTGCTGCACTCGGCGGTGTCTCGACACAGTGCTGCCCCCCTGCGGACGTTTACAGCAGCTGCAAGAAAGACCCCAACCTCGCAATAAGTTACTTCCAAGGCCACAAACAACTGCTTCAAAATAAATTGTATTTCATTCATAAAAATAATAATATCTACCCACATGTAATGAACAGGGTTGTGAAAAATTTACCCAAATAGAAAAAACAAAACAAAAAGAAAACGGACAGTGCAGAAGAACTTCCCAGACCTCCCATCAAAGTCCATTGATTGATTTGATTGATTGAAGAATTTATTAGAAGAATTGCATAGGATCAGGTACAGTGTCATGACAGTACAGATTCGCTGATACAAAGTCAACTAAAAGGCATTATTCCAAGAAAGCATTACACTTGTTTACATTGAAGACCTTTTTAAACTCATATAACATTGAATGACATACAGGTAAGAAGCAGTACTTTGTAGGGAAGATTGTAAAAAAAAAAAGAAAAGGGGGGAATTTACTGTTATTTTGCACCGAGAGAGACTAAAAAGGTGATGAGACAAATAGAATAAGCTAGGTAAAACAAAACAAAAGCAGAAAACAAAACAAAAAACAAAAACAAGAAGCAATAATCAGAAGGAACAGCGGGATGTGCAGTAGAGGCTTTGATTATTCCCAGTTACGAGTAGCAGCCTCCTGTAGGTGGCTTTTTAGGGCAGACTTGAAGGAGATTAGGGATTTGCTCTCTTTTATGGCTGTTGGTAAGGAATTCCACACGTTGGTAGTATAGGATGCAAACGAATTTGAACCTTTCTTGGAGTTTACCCTGGGCTGAAAGTGATTTGTGGAGCTGCCTCTAGTGTTATGGTGGTGAACATCTTTTACATTTTGAAAGTATTTACACAAGTACAAGGGTATTTTGTAGGTGTAATGTGATGTGGTGTAATGACTCTGCTTGAACTGCTTACTTTCCTCCATGAGAAAGAGCTCGCAGAAATCTACCTCAATCTGTGGACTGCACTCAGAATTGGTCTGACCCTTCCAGTGAAAGTAGCAGAAGCAGAAAGGAGTTTTTCCAAGCTGAAGCTAGATACTCTAACTCCACCCTACAACTAGCTGCTAAATGCCCTTTAGTGTTTTCCCTGTTACTGCTGTGCAGTAACCACAGGTTTCTGACTCCAACTTTCAGAGTAGAGTACTTCCTTTTTTCCCTGGAGTGGGATTTGTTTTTTATGACTATACATGGTGGAGTTTTTTTTTAAATACTGCCTGATATAATGTATGTGAATTGGTGTTCCTGCACTAGAAAAACAATGCAATGTAGCTTTAAGATTCATATAATACATATAGAACAATATGGTCATTCACACCATCATTTTTACTTTTTATTTTTTTGCAGACATTTCTTTATTTTCTTGTCTGTCTCTTATCCACTGAAGCCACTCAGTGCTTCTCTTAAACACACTTAAGCATCTGTGTGTTAGAATAGAATAGAATAGAATAGAATAGAATACTTTATTGCCATTATACATGGCTACAGTGAGATTAAAAGCAGCCTTTCCGGTGCAAGACAGCGCAAACAGATACAAGAAATATAAATAATATAAAAAGGCTAAGGTGCATTTTTGAATAGTCAAATCAAGACCTGAGATCCTATCTACAGATAATAACATACAGTATTACTACACATGTGGTGGAATATTGCACAGATAGGCCGGGAAAAAGTATTAGATTTTTTAAAATTCGATTTGATTTATTTTGTACATGTAAAAAATAACAATTCAAGATATGATAAGAAAACAAAAGACCAGAGACAAGAACATGAACATAAACCCCCGAGCAATTATTACATAAACAATGGCAGGTAAAAACTCCCATAGTGGGAGAAAAGCCTTAAGCCAAACAGTGGCAAGGAAAAACTCCCCTTTAGGAGGGAAGAAACCTTGAGCAGGACCAGGCTCATAAGGGGGGACCCTCCTGCCGAGGGCCAGACTGGGGGAGTCGGGGACGTCAGCAGCACACAGCAGGCATGTGGAAGCAGCAGGGGGATGACCAGAGGGGGGGGACACCGCAGGCATGTGGAAGCAGCAGTGGGATGACCAGAGGGGGGGACCGCAGGCCAGCACGCAGCTCCTGAAGCTCCGGCCTGCAAACATGCACAAAAGAGAAAAAAGGGGGCCAGCACAAGAAACTACAGGAACGATGGACAAAAATGATAGCTATGAGGTACTTATAATACATAAAAATGGAAATGGAGAAGAGAAGAAGGGTGAGGGGCACCGCCCAGTGGATCAGGTTGTTGTTATGGGTCGGACTGCAGTCATTGGTGTACAGGCTGTACAGGAGGGGGCTCAGCCCACAGTCCTGTGGAGAGCCGGTGCTCAGCATGCGGGTGGAGGACCGGCGGGGGCCGAGTCTCACAGTCTGGGGTCGAGTCTCACAGTCTGGGGTCGGTTGGTGAGAAAGTTTTTAATCCAGGCACATGTGAGAGGGGGCAGGCCGATGGTGGTCAGTTTTGTGATGAGGATGTCTAGGATTATTGTGTTAAATGCAGAACTGTAGTCCACGAAGAGCATCCGGACATAGCTCTGCTGTTGCTCTTTGCACTTGTTAGGGCCCGAGCACTTACAGTGCGAAGGCCCTATTGTATCTGTAGGAGTTTTCTTTCTTTCTTTCTTTCTTTCTTTCTTTCTTTCTTTCTTTCTTTCTTTCTTTCTTTCTTTCTTTCTTTCTTTCTTTCTTTCTTTCTTTCTTTCTTTCTTTCTTTTTCTTTATTCTTCTGACGAAAGGAGGGCCTTTTTGCCCCCCTAAACGTGCCCAAAGAGTCACCAAATTTTGCAAGTAAGCCAGGCCTGGCGAAAAATTTTATATTTAATGGTTTGCATTAATGGGAGTGGCAAAATGGCTCAACAGCGCCCCCTAGAAAACTTTGTGCTTCAAGCCCCCAATACGGTTTGACGTACATGAACGAAAATCGGTACACACCTGTATCATGGCGCAACTTTTTTTTTTTTTTTTTTTTTTTTTTACCTTGTCTGCACACATATTAATGATTGATACCATGACGGTAGAAACCAAAGGCATATATATGTGCATTATTACTATATTTAATATATACGCATACATATGCATACACATACATAAATATACACATAATAATAATAATAATAATAATAATAATAATAATAATAATAATAATAATAATAATAATAATAATAATAATAATAATAATAATAATAATAATAATAACCATCTTTGTATAATATAATATTGATAAATTATTAAGTTTTGTTGTCCTGCCAATGGAGGCTCAAATCCTCCATGGCAGGACCCTTCCACACCGCATTTTCACTGACACAGACACACAGTCACGCACCGTTTCCCCCTCCCCGGGGGGGTCCAGCACCGCCAGAAGGCACCCCAGGCTGCACGGCGAGCCCCGCCAGGCCCGGGCAACACGGCCCACCTATCCCAGGCCGGCGAAGGAACGCGGGTGATGTGGGCCCCCCTCCCGCCCCTGGTGTTGAGTGCATGTGATTAATGCCATAAAAACAGGGAGGGGGAGGGCCAAGTATCGATTTGACACCGACCCCCCCCTCCCGAACTACGTGTCCTTGTCAAATGTATTTATTAAGTGTTGAATGTGCAGTGTCTATATTGCTGTTAAAACCGTGAGGCGGGGAGTGCCGGGCCACGCGGGACAACGCCCCCCACGACCCGGACCCCCCGCCCCTTCGCCTATGTGCGTATGAATCGTGTAGGGGGGGAAGGAGGGGGAGAAGAGGCCGAAGCCAGGAAGCAGGACCAGCAGAGCCGGCCCTGGTAAGACACCCATGTTCCCCCACCGGCCATCCAGTAGACGGGGGCCGGCCCTCCGAGCCGGGCCAGGGCCCCACCGTACCTCCACGGGCGCCCCCGGCGCCACCGGAGCCCCCAGACGGAGGGGGAAACGGTCCAACATCCCCCCATTCATACTGACAACATAAGACATAGACACCTGGGAATGGTGCCACCCCGCCGCCGCGCCCGCCCGTGCACCCCCCGGCCAGGGGAGGCCCGATCCCCGGACCCGGGCTTTATTGTCCTTCTGCAATAAAGCCATCTGGAAATGAGAGGATGAAGACGGGAAGAGAAGAGATGTTGGGGAGAAGAATTTGGAGAGGAGGGGGAGAGGAGGTGAAGTCGCTGAGCTACTGGTTCCCAGCAGCCTTCTCTCTGCTGGACTTTTTGAAAATCCAGCTGAACCAACTTTTTTTCTTCACCACCTTGTCCTTCTTTTTGTTCTCTCCCCTTTCCATTTCTTTAGGATGCTCTTCATCTTTTTCTTTGACGTCATTCCATTTTTTCTGTACTTTTTCATGTCTTCTTTCCTCATCTCCCCTTTGTTTCTTGAAGATCTTTAAGAAACATCTCTTCTTTTTCTCCTTTTTAACAATCTTCTCCTCCTCCTCCTCCTCCTCCTCCTCTAGGATCCTCTCTTTCTCTTCCAATTGTGTCTCCAGCTGCAGTTTCTCATCCTCCTCTTCCAATTCTTTCTCCTGTGCTGCTTCATCTTCCCTTTCCTCCGCACTTTCCACCTCTCTCTTGAGTTCACAGTCTTTGTCTGTTTTTAGTTTGGTATCACAGATTTGTGTCTTTTCCTTTTCCAGGTCCTTCTCTCCCCTTTCAATCTTCTCCTCCTCTTCCTTCTCCTCCTCCTCCTCCTCCTCCTCCTCATCTTCCTCCTCCTCCTCATCATCTTCCTCCTCCTCCTCCTCCTCCTCCTCCTCCTCCTCTTCATCATCTTCCTCTTCCTCCTCCTCCTCCTCCTCCTCCTCTTCATCATCTTCCTCCTCCTCCTCCTCCGCCTCTTCATCATCTTCCTCTTCCTCCTCCTCCTCCTCCTCTTCCTCCTCATAATCTTCCTCTTCCTCTTCTTCATCATCATCTTCCTCTTCCTCTTCCTCTTCCTCCTCCTCCTCCTCCTCCTCCTCCTCCTCATCATCATCATCATCTTCCTCCTCCTCCTCCTCCTCCTCCTCCTCCAGGATTCTCTCTTTCTCTTCTAATTGTGTCTCCAGCTGCAGTTTATCATCCTCCTCTTCCAATTCTTTCTCCTGTGCTGCTTCATCTTCCTTTTCCTCCAGACTTCCCACCTCTCTCTTGAGTTCTGCACAGTCTTTGTCTGTTTTTAGTTCGGTATCACAGATTTGTGTCTTTTCCATTTCCAGGTCCTTCTGACCAGTTTCCATTTCTTTCTTTTTCTCCATTAAAATCTTGATCTCTCCCTGCAGCTTGTTCTTCTCATTCTGCAAGTTTACAGCATGTTCCTTCATTTGCTTCATCTCATCTTTCTCCACATCAATGTTGCACTGCAACAGTTGCAGGTTAGACCTCTTCTCCTCCAGATCAAGCTTTGCTGCTTGCAACACTTCCATCTCCATCTCCTGTTTTTTCTTGCCCTCCATCACTATCTTTTCTTCTCTTTGCAAGCTTTCCTTCTGCTCTTTCAGATCCATTTTTTCCTTCTCGTATTCTAGTTTTATTTCTTCAGTCTGTCTTTTGAGCTCTTCCAGGTTCATTTTCTCCTTTTCAACCTCGACCCCTCTTTCCTCGAACCCTTGCCTTTTACTTGTCAGTTCTGCCAGAGCCTCCTCCACCCGGACCCAGGATTTTTCCTGTTCCTGCTTCTGCTGGGGATGGATCTCCATGTTGTACTCTTCCAGATTTTGGTTTTCCTCGTGGAGGGCTTTATTTTCCTCCTGCAGCTGCTGGAGTTGCTCTCTCAGGTCAACTGTGTTTGAGTACATTTTCTGGTTGATCGACAAGATACTTTCTATTTCCTCTTTGCGACCAACAAGTTCACACTCCAGTTTGTTCCTGTATTTGGTCAGGAAATCATGGTCTCTTTTGCACTCTTTTAACCCCCTTTGGAGTTGGTGGAGTTGTTCTGAGACCTGGGACTGAGCTCCATCGCTGGGAGAGCTCACAGATCCCTGTTTGGGTCTTGGACCTCCGTTAGGAGCTCCATCCCTGGGAGAGCTCACAGATCCCTGTCTGGGTCTTGGACCTCCGTTAAAAGGCATTTCTGCGATCAACACGGTAGGGAATGTGTCAGTAAATGTAGGTTTGAAGTTCTGAAGCGTTTTCTGAGGTGTTTTCCAAGTCGTAGAAGTGGTTTCCACCAGAGAGTCTTGCAACAGGTCGTGTCTTGAAGGATTCAAGATATATACGGTTTGAAATGTGTCAGTAAATGTAAGTTTGAAGTTCTGAAGCGTTTTCTAAGTGTTTTCCGAGTCGTTAGACGTGGTTTTCACCAGAGAGTCTTGCAACAGGTAGCGTGTTGAAGGTTCAATACACTATGATTCTGTACGGAGTTTTCAGAATATTTGCACAGTGCAATAGAATGTTCTGTTGTGATGTTGTCATGGTAACCTTGGTGAGCGCTGAACTAATTACGTCAGAGGCCCCGCCCAACATGAAAAAAGATCTCTTTGATGTACGTGATGACGCCCCCCCCCCCTGAAATAAAAACGGTCCAAATCATCCCCCCCTGAAATAAAAACGGTCCAAATCATCCCCCCTGTAAAACTGCCATCCCCCCTTTCCATCCCTTATGTCATTTCATCAATGAATGTGGTTTTACTGCTATTTCAACATTTAGAGTCATCACCAGAAAAATAACACTAGAAAAATAACTTATTTGACAATTTTCATCTGTTTCAAGTAAATTTTCACTTGAAATAAGTAGGAAAATCTGCCAGTGGGACAAGATTTATCTTGTCATTACTAGCAAAAATGATGGCTGGATCGTCTCATAGTCATGATAGATGTACCTATATTTTGATTTTAATTGGAAAAATCCCTGCTCATTTGCAACCAAAAATAAAATGTAATGCTACAATTATAAAAGTGGCATTACAAATGGTCCGGTATCAACTCAATCAATATTTGTAAAAAAAAAAAAAAAAAAAAAAAAAAAAAAAATGCTAGTTCAAGGTCATACATAAATAAAGCATTACAAATGGTCCGGTATCAACTCAATCAATATTTGTAAAAATGGTAGTTCAAGGTCATACATAAATATAAATGTTTATTTTGGACATAATTTACAAATTTCTTGAATGAAAGCAAGACAATTGACAGCATGATATACCTAGTCCTGATAATAAAATCAAATCCAATTTTAGAGACAGACTTTCAGATATTTGAATTTCTGGACCAAAACTGTGATGAAAAATGTATTCATGCATCTTAAAAACATCAAACATACCCTTTAACACAGAAAATAAAGACAGTGTGATAAAAATGTGCATTTCTGTGTGATGCTATTAAATACAAGGTAATTCCAGTGTTTTATGAAATATGTAAATATCACAAAAATTATAAACTAATCTGAAAACCTTTAAATGCATTTTTTTTAAATGTATACAGTGATGGTAAACTTATGAAGAGGCTCCTTTTGTATTGTCTTATTTAGAAAATTTAGTAATACAGCTTAGCTCAATTGTTTTCAAGAATAAACCTATTCAGCTACCCAAAACAGAACAGTTGTCATTGGTTTCCAGTGAATCATGTACCTGTGTTCATAATTCAGCAAAAAAAAACAATTACAACTAGCACCTTAGTGCAAAGTTGCAAAGGAAATTGATTTTTATAGGCAGGAGGCGTCACGCATCTGTTCATCTGATAACAACAGCCGCACTTATCTAATTTATGACATTTATGAAGAGGCATCCTCTAAGGGAAAATATATTACAAATATTCTAATAATGACAAAAGCTAGTTGATTTAAAAGATTGAACACAGATTTATTTAAAATACTCTTAGCACCATCAAACCTGCTAATTCCCAACCGTAGGCCAAATGACAAAATGTCTACAAAGTTTGGCTCTATAAGAGGTGAAAAGGACTGCATTGTGAAACCATTTCACATCATTTCTGCAAAACAAACTTTACTTCTGCAATCTGAAAAGTCTTAGGGGAGGCATCTTCACCGAACAGTCCCTGATACTGAATATAAAGTCATTGCAGACGTATTTCTTTTATAGTGGGATCCATCTTGCCATGTTTTAACTTTAGATACAGACTTAACACAGGAAATCCATACACCAATATTTTAGTTTAAAACATAAATCTGAGTGATGTGTTAAGCTTTTTTAAAAAAGGGCTTTGATTAAACATTTGTGTATCCATCTTATAGGTGCAATACCTGAATTAACTGGCTTCCTGAGTTACTGCCTTGTTTTTTATTTAATTGTTTTAAACTTCATAATATAGATTAAACTGTAATCCTAAACCCACATTTTTGAGGGTAGCTAGTGAAAACATTACTAGAAGGAAGTATGCGTTAGCTGTTCTAGTCAATACCACAGTCGCATGAGCTGTATTTTCTTCTGCTTTGGCTCCAGTAAGACTGCAGTATTTAACAATTAAAAATAAGACATTCAGTAAAGATTAGTGGCACAGAAAGAGTGACATAAAGGTTCCTAAAAGTACATCCATCATCAATTTTTCTCTCAAAGGCCATATGTCTATAGCACATGTAACAAGGGTCCTCATCATTCTGTGGAGGAAAAAAGTAACGCTTGAAAATATGCACCAAAAGTGGAAGAAAATGTAAGCCAGAAAAAATAAATTCACCTTTCAACTAATTTCAATGTATTATTGTATGAACTAATGACTAAATAAAAGTAAATACAAATTAAATACCCAAATTAAAAATGCATTTAAGTCCGTACTGACTGATCAACCAGCATGTCAGTGAAAGTAAATCTGCATTACACTGGTTTGTGGAGCACACAGATAACACTGAAGGTGATGAAGTTTTCGCAACCACACGATGTACTACACAGAATTCCACTTTGTTTGGCTGTCTCACTCTTTTTTCACAAAAAACATGTGAACACAGATGTGTGACGAAATTCTTTCTAACATCCACATTTGCCTCCATCGGAGCGCTCTGACATGTCTGGGTTGGTGGGTCCATTCGCCCGGACAGTCCCATCTGGGATCCAGGACTTGTCAACACATCGCTCCATCCTCTTCATGATGAGATCCAGCAGAACGTCCACGGCTTCACCGACATTCTGCCCGTTTGCAGCACTGGTCTCAAAGTATGGGATCCTGCATGGAGAAGAGATCATTTTAACTGGTTAGAATGTGATATTGCTTTCAGAAATAAAATCTCACTTATTTACATAAGTTTGCAACACAGCAGGGGAGAGAAAATGTCTCTATTCAGACTGACCTTTATCACCACTGAAAATAACATCACCCACCATTCTACTGTCTCTTGCCTTCCTGATCCAAACTATTCAAAAAGTTGTGTGACTAATAGACTGCTGCCTCATATGACGATCACGGACGTCATGCATTTATTTCAAATTGATTACAACCTATGAATCGCTTGAGATTTGCTTTTGTAGATAACTCTTTTGCACTATTTCAACAATTTTATTGTAAAGGGCCGCATCCCTGAACAGTATCAATACTGAGATGAGAAATTTCATCCTCAGCGTGAGCAACTTCACTTTATTGTCATTCCAGTTTTCTGTTTTCTCTTTTTCCAAAATTGTCATCTTCCTGAATGACTTCTCAGATTGATTGTGGTGCTCTAATGTGTCAGTGATGTGTGACACGGTGACTATATCGTTACATTACCACTCTACCCCTCTATTTCAGACTCGACACACTCCATTTATCATGCTAGGTGGCTCCCAGGTCTTGAGTCATGCCCACGTGAGTGTTTTAAACACAATCACACTATTTAAAAAAAAAAAAACTTCATCTCTCAGTACTTTCCAACTTCTAACCTTCTGAGGATCTGAAAAGGTGCTCAGTTATTGCATCTTCAAAGAAGAAAAAGAAAAGAAAAACACAAGATGGAGACTGTAATGTTTGAAAAGTAATTCTGCAACAGGCAGTTATTAGGGAATATTATCAGCCATTGGTTAATCTGGTCTATTTGTAAGTATTTATTAGAGGGAGATGATACCAATGGTAAATTAAATCTCTTCAGTGTTTCTCACATCCTCATAATATAAGCAAATGTCCAAGTGTATTAAAAGTTGTCCAAAACTATGTGGCAACCCACTAACACAGTTACATTATTTTAAACCCAACATACTTAAATGTACTACTGTAGGGTTGCGCTTATTCCACTGTTACCAGATAAATGGCTCAAATGTCTCAAATACAATTTCAGACCCTTTCAGCAACTTTTTAACTTTTTTTTTTTTTTTTTCCATTGTTTGTTGAGCCCGAGAGTCTTTTTGTGGCACTCTGCTTGTTACTATGTCTTGCCGCTTTTAATGTCAATGTAAAGCACTTTGAATTACCTTGTGTTAAATTGTGCTATATAAATAAATTTGCCTTGCCTTGCCTTGTAAGATTTAGTATCGCTGCACTGACATGATTATAAGTGTGATCCAAGGTTAGCAGGAGTTAATCTGACCAAGTAAATGTGTCAGCTGTTCACAGTGAAACAGCAGGAGCAGGGAACAGCAGCACAGGCGCCAAGGACATGAAAGGGAGTTAGACATGGGCTTTAGTACTCTAGCACTTGTAATACAAGTTATATATATATATATATATATATATATATATATATATATATATATATATATATATATATATATATATATATAAAAAGGAGAATTGGGGTCTCCAGGAAATATCTGGTTTAGAGCGGCAAGGTATGGATGTGTGCCCAAGTTAAAGGACACGGATACGGATTTCCAGGTCAAATGAATTTAATTAACTGTGGTCTGTAACAATACAAACAAGAGAAAAACGTATTACCGTAATATACCGAAACCAGAATACAAAGTAAATAACATAACTTACATGTTTCATTAATCATTAATGTATTCATTAATCAAATATTACAGCAAATTACTAATTAATATTAACATACCAACTACAAAGAGGTTTATAAACTATAGAAATGAACAGTAGTAGCATAACTAATATATTACATAAAAGCAGTTTAACTGTAGCTTCAACAAAGTGTGAACGGATAAACATGCTGATGTTCAGTTCACCTTATAATGTCATTTAAGCTCACCTTTAGGCATCTACGCACAGTAAAAACTCAAAAACACAGGCGGATGGTTAAAACGGACGAGGAAAACAGCACCATCTATCGGCAGCCACATGAAGGAAAAGTAAACTGCCTTCGTTTAACGGCGTCGGAACGTAACGGTTGTGGTGCGTTCAGGGACCGTTGGTAAAGTCTGGTGAGTCCAGTAACGTAGGACAATTAAATATACACATAGAAAAAACGAATAATATAAAATACTATGAACTAGTAAACATAAGCAGTGTGGGCTTTCTAACACAGCCGCCCCCGAGTGTCTGCATGGACAATCGAATCCAAGGTAGAAAGGCCACTCAGGTAAGTGTATCCCCGACTTCATCATCTTCAAGCTTAGGGAGCTGGACTAAGCGAGCTACTGGTCGGATGTAGGTCCGATCTTTGACCTTCATGGTAGCAGTCTGGAGGCTTTCTAGGAGGTCTAAATGCACACATTGAGTAGTCATGCATTTGAACACTATGCCCCAGCGATTCTCTGTCCGACGTCCAATCTTGACAGAAAGGGGGCCGAAACAATCGACACCCTTTGACTGCTTCCCTCCCCCGCATAATCCAAAACTGGCGACACAGTTCAGCCAGCACTGTCTTTGGTCCAGGATGAAGGGGAGTCTCTTCAAAATCCTGGATGATGAGCTTAGTCGGAGGATGCTTTTGGTCTAATACGACCGGGTGGATAGCATCCGATTTGAGCTGCTCAGCTCGTCGAAGTCTCCCTCCGACTCTGAGGAGTCCTGTCTCCTTATCATACTTGGGACATAAGGATCCCAAACGACTGTTGGTTGGTAGGGGTCGGTCAGACATGAGTGCCTTGACCTCCTCCGGGAATGACCCGGACTGCGATTGGTTTAGAAGGAGATTCTCTGCCTTGATGTAACCAGCTGCTTCAGGTGAGCTAGAGCTTGGATCGGCCGCCCCATGTAGGGATCGTGCTGTTGCCTGCATGAGGTTCTTCCATGTGGAGAACGTGCTGACATCAGGGAGTTGAGGACTGGAATTGCATGTCCCGTGGCCACAGAAAACTGATTTCTTTATTTCGCTATCCTCTGGTTCTGGATAGGCTGACGGGCTAGCAGGCCATTGATCCTCGGTGTGACGCAAGAACTTCGGGCCTTGGGGCCAGCGGTGTGGTCGGGACAGCTCCTTCAAGGTCTTGCCACGCGTGATATCATCAGCAGGATAACTTTCCTGGTGCCTCCAGTTGCTCACAGCAACTGGATACTGCCGGAACCGAATGAGGACGTCTAGCAGCGATGGACCTAGGGCAGGTCCAGGGAGAAGAATGTCATTGAGGGAAGTCCCTTTGTACTGGAAAGAGCAATTAGAGACAATCCTCTCTTTGTTGTTATGCCGCACCATATGGTGAGGTATAAACCACGATTCTGTGGTTGCTGTAGCTATCTCAGATGGCACCACCGCTACATAGCTCGTTTTCTCCCATTTCTGGATCTCCTGACAGTATACTTTGGCACGGTCAGAGTCTTTGGCGAGCCTCCGTTCAGTACTTCGAAGGCTCGGCAACACTGCCTCCATAGGAGCCTGGAGAGTTGTGGAATTGGCTCGACGAAGCAGCGGTGTAGCGTTTCTCTGTGTGCCATCAACAGTGACCCTGACAGTGGATGTCTGGAGTAGGGTTAAGGCTTGCTGATCCTGCTTCGATCGGGTTACCTGCCTCTCGCTCACGTAAGGCAGCGTATCGACCTGCCAAGGATGCTCAACGTTCTTGAAGAGCTCACTGGTCTGTGAGACTGTTGAGGTGAATAGACACTGCTGCTCTGACCCGGGAACTTGGTCAGTGCTGGTGGGACCTTGAAGAGTCCAGCCAAGCTTGGTGTGGACTGCAATGGGTCCCCCTGGTGGGCCCAAACGTACCGGCTCTATAGGTGTCAGGAGATGAGGCATGTCAGATCCGATAAGCAGAAGGGGTTGGACGTGGTCCACGTGAGGCAAAGGTAGGTTGCGGAGGTGTTTGTATCTCCGTTGGAGAGTTGTCACTGGGTAGGAGTGCTCGGAGAGACCCAGGGTATCACATGTAAATGCCTGACGTATGTGATACTTCTCACCAGGTTTAGGCAGGGAGGACACATGAAATGCAACTGAAGCACCGTGAAGCTGCACTACCTCTTGGTGAACAGTCCGAAGGTTGAGCGTTTCAGGCTCTGAGGTGAGATTGAGGTGTTGCACGGCTTGTGGCAGGATGATGCTTCGCTCCGATCCATCATCAAGTACTGCATAAGTCTCTAGTACTCGATCTCCATTATGAAGAAGGACTTTCACGACCTTCAGCATCACCTTTGGGGACCTGTTCGGTCTATCTAAGTACACTCTTGTACTCGGAGTGGTCACCATGAGCACACTCTTCTGGATTTGCTGGACTACATCATGCAGTACTGTCAGATGCTGCTCTTTGCAGGTGTTGCAAGGTCGCTTGAGGGTGCAAAAATCAGGCTTGTGAGATCGTCCGCATTTCCAACACCGCTGTCCATCAGTTATCCACTTCACGATCTGTCCTGTGCTCAGTTTCTTGAACTCTGTACAGGCGTTCAGGAAATGCTCTTTAGTGTCACAATGGGGACAGTAAGGTTTAGGTTTAGATGAGGGCATAGGTTGTGGAAACCGTCCCTTGGAGCCTTGGTCGTCATTGGCAGTGAGGAAAAACGCTGTAGGTTTCTCTTTTGATTTATGGAAAGCCCGGTAATCTTTATTTGTTGGCTTGGGAGATTCGTAGTTGTAGAGAGCAGCAGCTCGACCTGCTATGCGCTTAGCCTGGGATTTCCTCTGTAACCAGGAGCCCAAGTCAGATAAGGTATAGGTTTGGTCAGTACCTGTCCGAAGTATACCTTGGTTCAGGCAGTATTCCACGAACCCATCGCGATAGCTTGGCGGCATCTTACTCATTAGTCGGTCGACATGAGATCCACATCTTAATTCATAGCCGTTCTGTCCCTCCAGAGTCCTAAGCATGCCTACCAGTGATTGGATAGACAGGGCGAAGGCATCAAATGCTTCGGAGTCTCCGAACTTGAGGGCTGGAGTGTTCAGAATGGCACCCAGTTCACTTTGGACAAGCTGACGGGGTTGCCCATACTTGTCCTGTAGAGCTTGGATGGCCATGGTGTACGGCCTTGGATCGTGCATGTAGGCCTTGGCCAGCTGGAGTGCACTTGGTAGTTTCAGGTGTCCAAGGAGAACTTGGTACTTGTACTGCTCGTTCAGGTGCTGATGACAGTTTAACAAGTTGTCAAGGGCCATCTTCAGTAGAGCAAAGTCACTTTCTTTATCACTGTCGAAGAAGGGGATCATAGGCTTTGGAACACCGTAGGATGATGCAAGGAACAAATCCATACCAGCTGCTGGGACAGGGTAGGAGAAAGCTGCACTAGGTTGGTAGTGCTGCGGTGGGTGAACTGGATATGGTGTATGCTGTGCCTGATATAATGCAGCACCTATAGGAGCAGGCTGATAACTCGCAGGTGGTAGATTAGTAGGCAGGGGTGCTGAAGGAAGAGCTGAATGTGGCGCTGGAGGCTGAGCTAGAGATACTGGAAGCTGAGTCATATGGAGAGCTGGATGTGGAGCCAGCGCCGCAGGGGGTGGAGCTACAGACACTGGAGTCGGAGCCGCTCGGAGAGCTGGAGGCGGAGCCACGATTTGCGCTGGAGGTGGAGCCACAGACACTGGAGTCGGAGCCGCTCGGAGAGCTGGAGGCGGAGCCACGATTTGCGCTGGAGGTGGAGCCACAGATGCTGGAGTCAAAGCTGCGTGTACAGCTGGAGGTGGGGCCACAGATGCTTGAGTCAAACCCGGGTGTAGAGCTGGAGGCGGAGCCATAGACGCTGGCGGAAGAGCTGGAGTCATGCCTGCTTTTCCATCATCTGAGGGAGGAGGTGAGGCGCTGATGTCATGAGTATCCTGTGCTTTCTCTTTAAGTAGAGAAGTAACCATTTTGGCTATCACCAGTTCATTCTCTCTCTTCTTTAGTTGTCGCCGTTGTTCCAGTTGTCTGGTTAATGACTCTCGGGCTCTAAGGGCTTCCTCCTGTAGCTGTTGGGCCTCTCTGGCTTGATCTTGTAGTCTCTGACATTCAAGTTCGGCCTGTCGGTCATCTTCCAGCTGCTGCTGCATCTCCTCCAGCTCCATCTGCTTCAGTCGCTCTTCGAGCTGGGCTGTTTCCAGTTCTGAGAGGACCCTGGAGGAGAATCTGCTCCCCGACGAGCGTGTTGAACGTGTTGACCTGGAACTGGAGCTCCTCTGGGATGAGCGTGTCAGTTTACTGCGTGCACATTGGGAGGAAGGAGCCCGCTGTGTGGTTTGGGTTTGTCCCTGAAAAGGGAGAGTTGCAACCACATAGTCATCCAGGTACGCTGGAAGGCATCGTTCTCTCCGTGAGGCACGTTGGGGTTCAGATTCAGCTCCGGCATCCGTATGTGTAGGTTCCATACCTTGGTTGGTACTCTAATCCGGCTCGAAGGACCATAAAAAGGAGAATTGGGGTCTCCAGGAAATATCTGGTTTAGAGTGGCAAGGTATGGATGTGTGTCCAAGTTAAAGGACACGGATACGGATTTCCAGGTCAAATGAATTTAATTAACTGTGGTCTGTAACAATACAAACAAGAGAAAAACGTATTACCGTAATATACCGAAACCAGAATACAAAGTAAATAACATAACTTACATGTTTCATTAATCATTAATGTATTCATTAATCAAATATTACAGCAAATTACTAATTAATATTAACATACCAACTACAAAGAGGTTTATAAACTATAGAAATGAACAGTAGTAGCATAACTAATATATTACATAAAAGCAGTTTAACTGTAGCTTCAACAAAGTGTGAACGGATAAACATGCTGATGTTCAGTTCACCTTATAATGTCATTTAAGCTCACCTTTAGGCATCTACGCACAGTAAAAACTCAAAAACACAGGCGGATGGTTAAAACGGACGAGGAAAACAGCACCATCTATCGGCAGCCACATGAAGGAAAAGTAAACTGCCTTCGTTTAACGGCGTCGGAACGTAACGGTTGTGGTGCGTTCAGGGACCGTTGGTAAAGTCTGGTGAGTCCAGTAACGTAGGACAATTAAATATACACATAGAAAAAACGAATAATATAAAATACTATGAACTAGTAAACATAAGCAGTGTGGGCTTTCTAACAATATATATATATATATATATATATAGATATGTGTTGTGTTTGGACAAAAATAATATTTTATTTAAAAAAAAAAGATCTGAAACAAAGAAACGCACACATATACACAGTAAAATAAAATACACATTAAAGTGACCAAAAACCAAAACATTTTAGTTATTTAGTGCGATATATTCTTCTTTGAACTGTTTTATGAACTGCTCCACAGCATCAGTTTGTTTGATAAAGGTGTATTTAATGGGCACAGAGCATGAGATTTCACACATAAGCAAATATTTGCTTTTGAAGAGGGAAAAACTTGTCATACAATCTACTGTGCAGAGTTAGACAAACACTGAAGCCACCACCTTCTTGACAAATGTTTGAAGGAGAGTTTTATGCACAAATCAAATGGACATACCCGTATTTCTCTGCCAGATCACGGGCCTGATCTTCACTGACTGCTCGCTGATCTGCCAGGTCACATTTGTTTCCACACAGGACCACATCCGGACTTTCACAGTAGGCGTGAATCTGTAACTGACCTGTAAAGGACATTAAGCCATTATGTATTTACTTCTAGGTGTAAAAGCTTGATTTCCTGTTTATTAAAAAAAGGAAAAAAAACAACAAACTAATGCAGTCAGTTGAAATTTGCACATTGCAGTAGGTCAGTTTGTAATATGATTTAATGGACTTTTTAGAACAATCCGACTATTCTTTGGGTCCACATATCCAGCTAAAGTCAATTTTACATGAAACAGACATGATTATGAGGCTCTAACTTTTTTTTTGTATACTTGTTTTCGTCTTAATTTACTTTTGTTTTTAGTTTGCCAAGTTTTTCAAATCAGTGATTAAAAACATTCATATTTGAGAAGTTGAAGCAGGAGACATACTCATCCAGTTTCTGACATTGATGAAACTTTGCTCATTTGTCAGATCAAACAGGAGTAGGAATCCCATTGCATCTCGAAAAAAAGCAGTTGTCAAACTTCGGAACCTAAATTGTTTGGAAACAAAAAAAAAACGGATTAAGAGACATAATTAATATTTGGTAAAGACATTTGAAAACTTTAGGGAGGGTTTTGGAGGTTGTTTGAAGTGCTAGCAGAAGTAGGTCCACCTCTCCTGTCCGGCAGTGTCCCACAGCTGCATGTGGATCTTTTGTCCTTTGCCTGAACTTCCACTTGGACCTGTTGATTTGTATATCTGAGAGACACAGAGACCGACCGGGTTAAATATTGAACTCTTTCTGAATCCACTATATTTCTGCTCTTGAATATTGGGAAACTGGAATAAACTATTCTGTGTGCTGATTTCAGAAAACTTACAATAAATTACAATGTAAAGACATCTCTTTGTTTCTAATACATGTATAGTACAATTATTCTTCTCCATTAAAATAATAACAATACATTTATGTAAAATTCAATTTGGCAATGCTCTTTTTGAGCATTAACCTCAACATCAACCTCCAGACAGTCTGGTATTATCATACTGACAGCAGGCTAGATTCTTAGAGTTGGAAGTCAGTAGTATTAAAAGCAAGAACAGAGTAAATATGAACACTAGTCAGCTGTTTGCTAATGGTAAGAAGTGTTTATTCTTAAGGAGGGTGCTGCCTGCTGTTCACATGGATTAGTCATATCTTAGATTTATGTTGCAATATCCATCAGTAGTCTTTTGTTTTGTTAAAGTATTACTTCATTTTGTGGAAAAGCATTTAAGTCCCTAACCCGGCAGCTATCAAAGCTTGTAACGCAGAAGCACACGTGGAAATGTTGCACCACAAGTTTGGAGCACAAAATCCCTGAGTTATGCAGGAAATCGCCAGTATTCATGAACAGGCATGACAAAAGTGTACATACATACCACTCTTCTTTCTCTGAAGTCTATTCCAACTGTAGTGATGAACTTGGAGTTGAACTTGCCATCTGTGTACTGGTATAGAAAGCTTGTTTTTCCCACACCAGAGTCACCCAGGGCTAGGAATTTGATGAGGTAATCGTATTCCCCATCAGACATAATGAGTGCTTAATATCTGAAACACACCAACAAAACAAGTCATTTAAAAAAAAAAAGCTAATACTGTAACTAATTTTAAATCAATTAAATCTAGTGACTCATAATTTCTATGCAAACATTTTTTGGTGTCCATTGATATATTCAAGTTTTTATTATTAGATTATGTTTTACTCATAAATGATGTGCCTTTGTAGAGTAAAATAAAACAAAGTATGTTTTATGTGGTATGACCTTTTGTTTAATTGCTTCCCAACTTTTTATGGTTGCGTCAGATCACTACTACTACTACTACTATGTTAAGCTAGCACATGCTTAACTCACCTCTTTGGCTCACACTGACTCCAACTTCAAAATTAGTTAAACAGAGGATTTTAATGTAAAAATTGATCCATTCATGTCTGCAAACTTAAGCCAATTATCATAATGTAAGCTGGTTGCCCTCATCTGTGGAGATTTACAGGACCATTTAATTGTTTTGATTATGAATAACTTCTATACTAAAAGATGACCCAAGTTCCTTTATCACTTAATTTAAGGAGAAGCCACTGGCCCACCTGCGTTTGAATAATTTACGATTCAGATAAGTCTACAAGACAAATACTTAATATATTTTACACTTTCCGTCATAGATTTGTATAACCGATAACACAGCAGGCTGCAGTGAGGAAGAACCTGTTTAATCTCACTCACACATTAACAGGAAGCATTTTAAATTATTGTATTTTCCTCTATCCAAAGACACAATTCAATAGACCTAAATGTACTTCATTGGAATATCTCAACTGCCTGAATCTTTTGAGATGTTATGAATATCTCAGAGTAAAAACAGAAATGGTTTTATTTGACAAGAAGAATGTTCATATGCTTTTGCACATAGTCTATGCTAACAGGAAGTACACTATTTTCTTCTACAAGATGTGACAATCTCATTTGTGATGGTTCACTAATCACGGTGAAAATAGTTGGAAAAGCCACAGATGTATCATATGATCACTATGCTGAGAAGAACTCAGACAGGCCTCACATTCTTTAACTGCATGCCCCATTGACCCGTTGATCTAGAACCGTAAGAAGATTAGCATTTCGTGCAAAATCAAGAATCATGATAAATGCCCTGTGATGGAAATGGTGAGTACAAGTATGTCATAAATGGTAAGCTAAAACCTAAACCCACTGAACCACGGACTTCTACATTCCTGCTCCTAGACTTTCTTTGATTCAGGTAGCTTTAGAGTTCTAAAGCAGTCTTTGATTTATAACTTTAAATCCAACTTTCATTAGGCCTATCAGAAGTAATGTTACATTTGTCATCATCATCTACTTAAAAAAATCTTAATATTGGCTCTTATTTAATACTGACATCAATTAAAATTTTTTTTGCACATTAAATTAATTGCATTTTTTTGAAAAAGGTAGTATTTACTGAAGGTATTTTTTTACGTCATTGCTTGTTCTTAATCATATAGATTTCATCGTTATAAATGTGTTTTCATTTTTTACTCCCACACCAGTTTCAAGCTTCTCAAAACTTTTTCAATATTTCTTTGTTGATTTATTTTTTGAGACATGCAGTCCGATTTTTATTTATTTTTTAATCAACACTAATGAACCATTCAAATCATTTTGACTAAGAATTTATTTTTCTTTTAAGATTTTTTTTGCCAGGTTGTCATACAAAGTGAACTCAGACATTTGGGAATAAGCTGATTAAGAACCTTTAATTATTTTTCATTACTTGCTCAAAATATGATTGAATACTTCCATGTTTGCAGTTGAAAGTTTACAGTTGAAGTTGCCTCAGGACAAGAATACACATGCAACATGTTAACTATGTATCAAGCTCTAATTATAGTCATATATAGTAGTGCTTTGATTATGAGTCAGTGAATTAACATACAAGGTCTTTTTCCAGCTTCTCACAGCTTTGACCGCGTGATGTTTGCAGCTTAAATCCTGGATTATATCTTTAAATTCTTCATATTCGTTTAGGATTGTTTCTTTTGTTCATGTGGAAAACATTGCTGTAGGTCCATGTTTGTGATTGGTTACTTCATTTATGGTTGTTTTCCTTGTAGTACAGATGCTGGATCAGAATTTATTGAGGAAAATGTCAAGAATACTTTCAACCAGACTGTGCTGATGAAAATCATGGATGGAAAACCTAAAAACACTAACATTTTACAGTGGTTTATACGGATGTGAAGTAAACAGAAATTAATTGAGTAATATTTGATTAATGCTAAAATAAAAAATACACTATATGGTCAAAGTAGGCCTATGTATATCTGAGGAAAAATAAATAATTAATTAAAAAAATAATAAAAATGATGACATCACATATGTCAACATCCAACAAAGTTGTGAACCTTCTCCGTAAAAAGTGTTTACCATGTTAAAATATAATTGTACATTAATTTGAAGGAATTTTTGGATACTTTTAGGGGGTGCTCTCTAGCATTCGCAGTCTCCCATCCCTGCTATCAACAAAACCACACAAAGTGACAGTGGACTCATCACCTGTGATTCCCGTGTACCACTGAACAGCAATGTAAAACACCAGCAACAATGAAGCTCACAGACCTACTGTAGACATCATGGCACAGGGAAGTTAGATATTAATGAAAGTAATTATGAAAGAGAAAATGAGAATGACCAAGAAAGAGTAAATATTGGACACAAAAGAGACATTCACTCCTAAAGGAATAAATGGAATATATCTAAAAACTGCAAAGGTTCCTTGATGCTACTTTATGTAACACTGAGTAGCCCACAGTGAATATAAAAATGTGTTTGGAAAATGTTTTTAATTTGTTAAAAATATAAAATTGGTAACTCATTTTCATATTCACAACCTTTACTCAGTCGTCTACTAAAGCATCTTCAGCAGGATGACAGCTTTAAGGCTTCTTGGGATTTAGTCAATAAAACTGGCAAATCTTTCCTGGCAAACCTTTCCTTAGGGATTAATTTGGGGGTTTAAAAATTGTTTAACTGTATTGCATGTAATGATTGAATAGAAAGCATGTGGTGTGAGATATTGTTTGTGAATGTAAAGAAATTTACCAAATAATCATTGAAGTTGCGATTTTTCTGTGTCAAAAGGTGCTCTCCCTGTGTGGCGTTTCTTTGGTTGCTCCGCTTTCTATTAAAAATATAAACAAAGAAGAAGCTACCCTCCTGAACAAACTCGTCCACACAATAGTATCCACCTGTAAATTTGCAAAACGCAACCAAAACACAACAAAAATTAAGGTTGGAGACCTCAACTACCAGACTTTCCTGCTATCAGCTGAAGTGCATGCCTGAATGATATATAAAGATCTATACAATATTACATACAATACATATCCCTGTGTAATAAAGCAAAAAGATGATAAAGATCCATTATTACTAGTTAGTTTTGCTGGGACTTAGTAGTTTGGTGGGGTCAAGAGGGTCCTAGACGGCAGTACTTGACCCTCCAGACCAGGGATAAACCCTGGTCCCCCTGCATCAACACACCTGTTTGTAATTAATGGTGATTGTCAGCTTGTCACCAAGGTCTCCACAACTCTGTTGATGACACAGCTTCTTGTATCACAGTGTGCTGAAGCAGGGAAACGTCTTACATGCAGGAAAGTGGGACTCGAGGACCAGGGTTGCCTACCCCTGCTCTAAACCCAGCAGGTCGTCATCAATTGTTTTACTGATTACATTCCGGTCCGTTTTGCGCATGCACCATATCAGCACATTACACTTGAAAGCGTTGTTTACACACGAAGCAGGTGCAACATGGTAATGTGGGCATTTATACTGACCATACACTTATATATTGCTGGACAGATTATCTGCAGCGTCACGCCACATATTTTCTGAAGAGCAGATTTCAGATCTTTTTTCTCATAATGTGGGGCACCAAGCTGTAAACAAATACAGGAAACCGACTCAAAACGTGCCCACCTAATGCCCATCAATGTTAGCTGTGGCCACCAGCTATATAAGCCCATCCATTATTATTGGCCTGCTGCTGGTGAAGGTTTACAGCAAATATTGCATTTCACATATCCTTTTGATCAGAGCTTATAGCTGGGTTTAGGTGATGCCGAGTGTACAAAACTCTTTGCCACTGCACATCAGAAGAGCCCTTTTGCTGTCCATTTTTAAAACCAGTTTGAAAACAATATTCATTCTTGTGTTCGGAAAACATTGATAAAATATTTTCCACTTCAGTTGTTGAAAACTGTATGTGGCTAAAACCACACAGCTGGATGTGCTTCAGAGAAGGTTCAGCAACACTGAAGAGAAGCTACAGTTTCTACAACAAATTTTACTAAAACAAAACAAAAAAATCATAATGAATCCCTTAATAAAAACTATAATATCCCCGCAAAATTGTGGAGCATTTGAGTTTAAAAAATTTGATAGTTAAAGTTCATCCCCAAAAAATCTGAACTACCAAACATTGCATCCATAATAAGATGATGATTCATATATTATTATTAATTTTAATTATTATTATTATTCTATTAATCTATCAAGGGGAAAGTGAATTATGCTCAGGGGGGAAAAGAAGAAGAAAAAACAATAGTACATCAGATTAGGGAACAAAACTGTCAATTTCACAATGTTTCACTGAAATCTTTGTGAGTGTAAATGTGGAGGAGCCTGTAATCATGGCTATTACATAAATAGGTTTATTCCAGACCCACAAGTTGACAAGCTAAAATTCTAAGCAAATTAAATACCAAGATACTGTAAATGTTTTGTGTTATATACTGAGTGTTATTTAATGGTATATACATATATATCAGCCATGCATTTCAAGTGGCTGGAGTGTTCAAAGAATTATATCAACAAGAAGAGTCCTCCTAACTGAGCTAACACCTAAAGAATAACTAAATTTTTTACCAAAACATTTTGGCAGTAGGGCTGCAGTGCTCTCCATTTGAATATGATAAAAATGTTGGCTCTGGTCTAATTTGATTATTATTCTGCCAAATTATTCAATGATAGTAATTAAAAACCTTGCAAATTAGTAGTTACACCTTTAATAAGTTTCACGAATAGATATCAGGGTAATAGGCCAATTTGAACTATATGTGATGCTTCACGTTTACTGCAATGTCAAATAAAAATGCACACTAAAAAGGCCACACTGAAGCAACTAACAGGCTTTTTTAAAGGAAGTTGTCATATTCTCAAAAACATTGGGCCAAATTTACTAGCAGATATTATACTGTACTTATTTGTGTTAAAACTTTTAATTAAACCTTGATTCCTATCTTTAGTAAAAACAGGTCACAGAAGTGACGTACAATATAGAAAAACCCACACTGCTGGAGCCAAGATTGAGTCAGCACATTTCTGCAGATTTTATCAACAGAATCAGACATTTCCTTGTTGAGCAGCGCTTCAGAACAAATGTTTTGGTCTCACTTAAACAAATGTGCGTACACAAGAAGTGTCAATACAAGAAATTAGATTTTGATCATCAGTACAGTGTGACTAATAAAACTTGCCTAAATCTAAAATTGCAGAACGATTGCTTAATCAAACTGTGAAAAGAAAGGAAGCTCTGGTAAACGAGCATAATCTTCATTGCGTTGAGCAAGAAAGCACTGAGTGCAGTATACAATCAGAGAGAACAAGAAGTATTGCGCTCAATACGCTCTTACACAAGGTTTCCTGAGACAATAATGTCCTAACCTATACTCCTCCACGTGATGAAGACTTCTCTTGGGTGAAAAATGCTATGTTGGTTCTATAAAAATTAGGTGTACAAGAACTTACATGAAGGGACCACTAATAGTTGGAAAGCCCATCTTTTTTGAGACACCTTCATACTCTTCATCCAATGCTTAACCTTCACTGTGAGGTGCCATTCAGGGTTAAGATGTCTGACAATTATGTATAATATATTAGCTTTACTTAATGACATTTAATTCCTCATAAAGGATGCAAGTTAAGCTAATTTGGAAGAATGAAGACATAACAGTTTCACAAAACCTCTTAAAGAAATAAACAAGTCTGTGTTCTACAACTGTTTTTGCTATTTTGGATTAGCCCACCCCAGTGACTAGAGACGGATAGATTGGGAAGTAGAAGGACAAGGTTAGGTGATTTGTTGAACTCCATCATGTCAGAGACATCTGCAGAGTGGCAGAATTTCATAAAGATAGACAATGGAAAAAAAGTTGAATGCAAACTTTGCAAACAACAGTTTGCATATCACAGCTCCACATCAAGCATGGCTTATCACCTGAAAATGGTAAGCCAACCTGCCCCGTCCGTTTTGACAACATGAACATATCAGAATTGACATATTTCAATGTTTTAGTATAATAATTGTTATGTACTGTAACTGAAGGTACAACAATGGCATCTCCCAGATAAACTCAGATCACACTGGATGTTAAATATTTATTAAATATATATTTGCATTGAAATTCTTGCAATTATTTGAGCCCCACCAAAATATGGGTTAGTCCCACACTGTAGTTCAACCAGAAAAAAATAAATAAATACTTGCCACCACTGTGTACGGTGCAAAATAATAGTGTTGGTCAATTATTAAAATATGACAAAACAATTGTTTTACAACTAATATTCCTCCTATTAATTTCAAAAGGCTGTAGTGTGTATTTAATTTCAGTGCAAAAAATTCGATCCAAAACAATATATTCAGTCGACCATGAATTTCTTTGGTTGATTACAGCCCTAATATATATATATATATATATATATATATATACACACACACACATGCACGCACGCACGTAGACTTGGTCAAGGCGATTTGCTGCAGTTCAAACCGAGCATCAGAACGGGGAAGAAAGGTGATATAAGTGACTTTGAACGTGGCATGGTTGTTGGGGCCAGACCGGCTGGTCTGAGTATTTCAGAAATTGCTGATCTACTGGGATTTTTCACGCACAACTAGGGCTGTTCGATTAATCGATTTTAAATCGTAATCGCGATTATGTAATTAGAACGATGTTAAAACGTAAAAATCGTAAAATCGATTTTTCACTTTTTTTATTTATTTATTTAATTTTTTTTTTACCTTGTCTGCACACATATTAATGATTGATACCATATTAATGATTGATGGAAATACCTCTCAATACCTGCGACAAGTGCCCCATCGGAGAGGCTCTTTAGTGTAGGAGGGGGCGTTGGAACATGCCCCCGGGTAGACCGGTGGCCGGTGGCTCGTGTTCCTTGCAAAAAACTTGCAAATGTGAATAGCAAATGTAATGACTGACATTACACACCTCTACCTCCTTCATGGGTTGCATTATTATTTAGCATGCAAAGACCCAGTTTAGTTTAATTAGAAAATGTCTTGTTTTATTTAATTGGAAATATAACTTAGTGTATGTTTGCAAGTGCTGATTTGCTGATTCTTTTTTTCAGAGATAAAACTTTATATTTTATTATATTTTTTAAAACTTTTTTTCAACTTATTTTCAGAGTTTTGCACTTTATTCATTCAATTTTGGTTTAATAAGAGCAAAGTTTGCACTTAAAGCCCAATGGGGCAAATGTTCAATAAAAAAACAGCATATTTGAAATAATTTCTTTGCCTTTTGTCAATTCACAAAATAATCTTAATCGTAATCGAAAATCGGATTTTGAGAGAAAAAAAATCGAGATTTTATTTTTGGGCAAAATCGAACAGCCCTACGCACAACCATCTCTAGGGTTTACAGAGAATGGTCAGAAAAATAGAAAATATCCAGTGAGCGGCAGTTCTGTGGGCGTAAATGCCTTGTTGATGCCAGAGGTCAGAGGAGAATGTCCAGACTGGATCGAGCTGATAGAAAGGCAACAGTAACTCAAATAACCGCTCATTACAACCGAGGTATGCAGAAGAGCATCTGTGAACGCACAACACATCAAACCTTGAGGTGGATGGGCTACAGCAGCAGAAGACCACACCGGGTGCCAGTCCTGTCAGCTAAGAACAGGAAACTGAGGCTACAATTCGCACAGGCTCACCAAAACTGGAGAACAGAACTTTTATTTGGAAAAACGTTGCCTGGTTTGATGGTAGGGTCGGAATTTGGTGTCAATAACATGAAAGCCGTTCATTTGCATAAAGTTGAGATTCTCTCACCTTCAAATTGGTGCTCTGGTCGCTGGCATCGCCATAACTAATTATTCAATAACTAACTCTTGTAGAAAGTGAAGATTTTGAGGGGTAACAAAGGTACCAAATGTGCATTTTGATGAGGGAGGCTTCAGATTAATTAAATACCAAAGTCTCTAAAAATCTATAGTGAAGTTCCAAGATTTCTACTATGGAATTATGAATAAATGTATGCCTATCGTTAAAGTTGTAACTAAATTAAATAGTTCATTACTCTGTGAAATTCTTAATTCATCAACAATTAAAAAAAAAGCCTACAGTGTAACTACAGACCACACTGTTTACACTTTCATCCTGTACACTACCTTTTGCCAGATTATAGTGTAGGCCTATATACTTTTTTATAGAATATTTTTTTCTGAAATATATCTTTCAACATGTAGCTATACATTTTTATTTACACCTACGGTTTATTGCTTTTTTTGTTTTCCTGTACATATGGCAGTTTTTACAAAGTTTACTTGACTTCTTCATGCTCAGAATAACGTTACTGAATACTAACATTTATTGTATCAGCACTAGATGCTTTATAAAACCACTCCCACACATTGCCAAAGATGCTTTCAGCAATATCCAAGAACATACATGCACAGAATCCCTTACAATAGAAAATTAAGCCCTCAAATGTTTTCTATCATGTCTGTCTGCTTCAGAGGCTGAGCATTAAGGTTTCAGTAAATGTTGACAACGATCAGATTTTTCACACAATTTTCAACTTTTATGGAGGTTCTCAAACAATTTATTTTTTACAACACTTTTTCAAAGAAAATTTGAAATGCTGCTTTCTTTGAAATGCTGGTAATTATCAACAAAGTATATAACTGATTTAATAGGTAAAAACTCTATGGCTGATATCTGTTGACCAGAGTTGGGTAGTAACGAGTTACATTTACTCTGTTACATTTACTTGAGTAAGTTTTGGGAAATGTTGTACTTTTAGGAGTATTTTTGAATCACTATACTTTTTACTTGAGTAGATTTGTGAAGGAGAAACTGTTCCTCTTACTCCGCTACATTAGGCTACGTTGAGCTGTTACTTTTCTTTTATCCCTTTTATCCGCATACTCATCAATCTCATGACATCACTGAGTGATTGTTTGGGAAAAATGTTTGTTTTTGCATGTTTTGTCACATTTAAACAGACTCAAACACACACAGAGTTTCTATGAGTTCATGGGCTTGTTCTAGTTCTGCCTGGTTAAAAAAGAAAAGTACAAAGGCTGGAAATTTTGTGCTACTTGTGATTAATTTATTTTTTTATTCTGTTATTTTATTTATTTATTAAAGTACTTGAATTTACTTTAAGGTTATTTTAATTTAAGCAATTTTTTATTTTTTATTAATTTTAATTAATTTTATTGATTTAATTTATCTGAAGATGATTATTTTGTACTTTTGTCTGTTTGAATGGTTGTGTTAAAAAAAATTAATCAGACGTTACTCAACAGTTACTCAGTACTTGAGTAGTTTTTTCATCAAGTACTTTTTTACTTTTACTCAAGTAATTATTTGGATGACTACTTTTTACTTCTACTTGAGTCATTATTCTGAAGTAACAGTACTTTTACTTGAGTACAATTTTTGGCTACTCTACCCACCTCTGCTGTTGACTCATTGTTATTTATGCTTGTTTTGTCCTCTTGAGAGAGATATCTAATACCTTTACATACATATGTCAACTGTGTTTAAACAAAACACAACCTAAGAAACTCTGAGCCGTGGTTGGCCTTGCCATTTGACGATAGGCTGGTGTTTGCCAGGCTACCACCCAGCTGAGTAACCAAACAGCTTTAATCAAGCAAAAGGACCCACCCTGGGCAACTGTCCAATGCAGAGGCAGCTGCTTGGGAAAAATCCGAGAATGCAGTTAACAAACATATTTGGTCAAGGTGCAAAACTGGCACAACTGATGCAAGCAATGGACACGTCAGAATTAATCATAATGAAAAACTTGTGGCAGCCAAATCTGAGCTACCATGTGAGGCTTTATCAGCAGAAACAGATAGTTGAGAGGCGATCCAAACCAATTTCCACGCTAAGAAACAAACAGTGTAATCAATTTACCTAAACAAACATAAAAACCTAATGACTCTCAGCTGGTCCTCATGTGGCCGTCACCGGCGACCACGTGACTTCTCTGGAGCCGAGGAGTCCCACTACTTTTCTTTTTTTTTTACTTAAAAACAACAACAGCAAAAATCAGTCAACTACTGAACTGGGAGGAAACTTTACACCCATCTCATATCTTACCAAACCTGACTGAGCGGTGTGATTAATGCTGCGTTCCATTTACCTCGGAAGTCGGAAGTCGGAACTGGGAATGACGTCACAGCCGAGTTATCAGCGTTCCAGTTACAAAGTAGGAAAACAAGTTTGTAGTTCGCATATACCACATGAAAAATGTAAATTACACTATAGCAGCATATATATGCCGAACAATACTTGTATACGACTGATTTAGTGTGACCAAAACTAGAATGAAGTGCTACGAATTTTTACAGAGCTCTCTTCTACTGTTTACAACCGGGGCAGCCATCTTGGAATGTGAACTCGGGGGTGGTGAAGACTCTCCCACTTTCCCAGTGGGAAATCCCACTTCGAGGGGCGTTCCAGTTGTAAATTCCGACTGGGAACTGGGAAATCCCCACTTCCGAGGACAAATGGAACGCGGCATTAGAACAAGGCAGAAAAAATGTTTCCCATTATGTAAGGGGTGAGTTTGACAGGCGACATACAAGTCAAACTAAGTTGAAAGTCGTCAGTGTCCTGCTAACTCCCAGGCTGATGCTACAGGCTGGTTTCTCTGGTTTCTTCGACTGACATTTCCTGAAAACCGTACTCACCCGCCGCGGGGCGTTGCTGCTGCGCCAAGGGTCCTGCCTTTTTATTTTAAAAGAAAAAAAAAGTAGGTTAAGTGACTCTAGAAAAACTTTTCAAACTGTGGAAATTCAGCTGTTTTGTTATTTTTTCCGTGTCCTCTAGTCCATCAGTGGAGAGTTGCCTCGGTCACTCTGAGCTCAGTGCGTGTCGTCTCGTGTCGGAGAAGCGGCTCCTCCCCGCTCCACACGCTTAAAGCCGGATTTATGGTCCTGCGTTAAATCGACGCAGACATTATGCCGTAGGGGACTGCGTAGCCTACGGCGTAGGGTACTCGGCGACGCGCACCTTACGGCGTAGGCTCTGCGTTGAGATCAAGTCATATTTAGGCAGAAACAACTTTTCATTAACTGTATTTGGCCTTCAATCACTTTTTGGCAGGTGAAAATGCCTATTTTGTGTTGTAATGGTCCTTTAAAAGAGTTAAAAGCAATCATGCGAGCTCTAGTGTTTATTTTATGAAGCTCAAGAATGAGATCAAATCATATTTAGGTAGAAACAACCTTTCATTATTTGGCTGTATTTGGCCTTCTATCAATTTTTGGCAGGTAAAAAGACCCATTTTCAGAGGAGAAATCAGATTCTGGCAGGCAATCACTTTTTGGCACGACACCGGCAGGTTAATATGTTTAATTGTGTTTGATTCTCTTTTGCTCTTTCATAGACAAACCACTGTTTTTACCCCATCCTTTTACTTAACTAAAACTTCTACGAAGTCATTACCATCCAAAACCAGAAACTTGGAAAGAAAAACTTGCATTTACATCCCGTTTACACAGAATGATAATTATCTTGCGTAATCTGATGTCGTCATCCTCCGGATCTAGAAGCTGGACATGACTGCAGATGTTAGAGGGACCATGTTTAAGAAAGACAGTTTCTTCCCCCAAGCTGTTGCTCTGATGAACTCTCATCACTCATAGAGTCTCAGAGTAATCAATCACTGCGCGATGATGATGATAATGATGATAATGATAATAATAATAATAATAATAATAATAATGACAATAATAAACACAATCATATTTTGTAAAAATGCATCTTTCAATAACCATGTCTACCTCATACTGCTGCACCGTTCACTTAAAAAAAAAGAGCTGTCATTTGCCTATTTACTGTACAGTGAGCGAAAATAACTGAGTCAAATTTCCTGTCTTGTTTGACCTGACTTGGCCAATAAACCTGATTCTGATTCTGATTCTGACTCCTGAATGGTCACCTCAGAATAGAATAGAATAAGCTTTATTGGCCAAGTATGAACATGCCAGACAGGGAATTTTTTTGTTTTTTTGCTCACTGAACCCAGATTTAAATAGTTAAGATGGCTCTTATTAAAATATATACAATTGAAAAGTGAATGGTGCAGCAGTGTGAACATGATTATTGAAAGGTGCATTGTTACAGCATATGATTGAGGTTATTATTATTATTATTATTATTATTATTGTTATTATTATTATTATTATTGCACAGTGATTGATTACTCTGAGACTCTATGAGTTCCTCAGAGCAACAGCTTGGGGGAAGAAACTGTCTCTGTCTGGAGGTTTTGGCTACAGAGCTCTGTAGCGCCGTCCAGAGGGGAGGAGTTGGAACAGACTGTGTCCTGGGTGTGAGGGGTCTGCAGAGATGCTACCTGCCCATTTCCTGGTCCTGGACCGGTACAGGTCCTGGACAGCTGCTGTGGCAGGTTAAACTTCCTGAGCTGACGCAGGAAGTTGTGGCTGGTCCACTTCAGGTCCCGAGGGATTGTGGATCCAAGGAACCTGAAGGAGTCTGTGGTGGAGACAGTTCTGTTGAGGATGGTGAGGGGGAGGGGTGTCTCCTGAAGTCCACTGTCGTCTCCGAAGTCTTGAGCGGGTTCAGCTCCAGGTGGTTCTGACTGCACCAGTGGACCAACTGTTCCACCTCAGTTGGATTGAAGCAGGCACAGATGATGGAGCGATCTTTAATAGCCCTTCAGTATTAAGACAATTAGCTCAATTCTAATTCAGGGTCATGGGGATTTGCTGGAGCCCACCCTGGACAGGTTGCCAGTCCATCACAGGGCCACATTTGTAGACAAACAACCACACACTCAATTTAGACTCTTTGAACTGGGGGAGGAACCCTGAAAAAAAAAACCCACACAAGCACAGGGGAAAGATATAAACTCCACACAGACAAATGCCCTTGATTTGAACCAGGACCCTTCCTGCTGAGAGGCAGCAGTGGGAGCCATCAAGGCACCATGCTGCCCAGGTGGAGGACAACATGACTATTGATTAATTTCCTCACTATATTCTGTATTGATCGTTTATAAACATTAAAAGAAATGGTGAGAAATATGGCTGTTGGAACAATTTAAACATCCAGACTAGAAAACCTAGAATCAAGAAATTTGGGGGTAGTGGAAGGAGATTTATTGTATTTTTCATACTCATAATTTATCTTTGTTTATTTAGTCTGAGCTCATGTTGCCCTGAACATGTATCTGACTTTGAGCTGCTTTAACACCTGAATTTCCCCTCTGGGGATCACTAAAGGACTATCTTATCTTAATGGTTGAGGATCATTTTATTTATCTATTTTACCTTTGTAGTAGATATACAAGTAAAGCTAAAAAAATATGTTGCAGATCTTTTAGTGTATACTTGAACTGTTACGTAAGTTATCTTACAGCTCATCTGATTTGTCATGCAGAAGTCACTTGATCCCTTGATTTTACAGCACTGGATTAATCAGCCTAACTGGAGCCTTGAAGACGACCTGGACCATCTGTCCAGGGTGTGAGAATGTGAGAATTAGCAGCAAGGCAGTTTTCATGGTCGTGTCACTGAAGGAAGGTTCCAGTTTTTAAATCCAATAGACTCAAATGCACACTTTGTTTTCTCCTCGTGGCTGCATGGGTTCTCTGTGGGTCCTCCAGCTTCTTCTCAGAGTCCAAGAAATGCATGTTTAGGTGACTGGTCATTCTAAATTGTTCATAGAAGTAAGCATTCACAGTTGATCTGTGTCATGTACCCTGCAACCCTGACAAGGATAAAAGCATGTACAGATAGAGGATGGACAAACAGTATTAAGAGACAAATTGGGAGGTCGGATAATAGATTATTTTATTTTGCACACACACATTAACACATAGGAGCAATAATGTATGTGCTCTGATCTTGTTTTGTTTGTTTGGCCTCCAGTCCAGCAGCCTTTGAGTGCTCAGGCTTCTGCCTGGGAAGTATTTCCTGGGAGTGGTGAATTGCTTCTGGCTGTTTCATCCTTTTTCTGTGGCACTTCCTCATTGTGCTTTTCTGAAGTCTTTGGCAATGGCTCAAAATAAGGTCTGTAGATATAAAAACCACCAGTAACTCCGAGTACTGTGGCGAAGGCCAACTGTGTTATTGGCAGTCTTCGGCGAAACATGACTTCTTTTCAGGAGGAATCCCAACATAGACAGCAAATGAGCCTGAAGAAAAACAGTGTTTGTTTTTATTTTGTTAATAGTAACTTTACAATACCTACATGATTTTCCATAACATTTGTCAATGCCATTATTGCAGAGGTGGGTAGCAACGAGTTACATTTACTCCGTTACATTTACTTGAGTAAGTTTTGGGAAATTTTGTACTTTTAGGAGTAGTTTTGAATCACTATACTTTTTACTTTTACTTGAGTAGATTTGTGAAGAAGAAACTGTTACTCTTACTCCGCTACATTAGGCTACGTTGAGCTGTTACTTTTCTTTTATCCCTTTTATCCGCGTACGCGTCAATCTCATGACATCACTGGGTGATTCTTTGGGAAAAATGTTTGTTTTTGCATGTTTTGTCACATTTACACAGACTCAAACACACACAGAGTTTCTATGAGTTCATGGGCTTGTTCTAGTTCTGCCTGGTTAAAAAAGAAAAGTACAAAGGCTTGAAATTTTGTGCTACTTGTGCTTAATTTATTTTTTTATTCTGTCATTGTATTTATTTTATTTATTAAAGTACTTGAATTTACGTTAAGATTATTTTAATTTAAGCTATTTTAAATTTTTTATTAATTTTAATTTATATTATTATTTTATTGATTTAATTTGCCTAAAGATGATTATTTTGTAATAGTGTCTGTTTTAATGGTTGTGTTAGAAAAATAAATCAGACGTTACTCAACAGTTACTCAGTACTTGAGTAGTTTTTTCAGCAAGTACTTTTTTACTTTTACTCAAGTAATTATTTGGATGACTACTTTTTACTTCTACTTGAGTTATATTATTCTGTAGTAACAGTACTTTTACTTGAGTACAATTTTTGGCTACTCTACCCACCTCTGCATTATTGTGACTAGACATGCTGACTGTACTTGTCCAACTATTTTAAATGCACATCTTGAATCATAACAATACTTCAAAACAGTAGATAAAGTACATAAATAAGACTACAGTTGATATATCTTTCACATATTGTACGGTTGAAATAATTGTGAATTCTTTATTCTAAAAAAGGCCACAAAAACTTTTCTAGATGTTGCTATAAACTGCTATGAAAAGAAACCATGAGATTAGAGTGAGCATTTTCATTTACAATATCAGAATCAGAATCAGAAAGGGGGTTTATTGCCAAGTTTGTGAACACACACAATGAATTTGTTGTGGTGATTGGTGCAATACAGTAAGAATAAAAATAAAGATAAAAAATAAAAATATAAAAGCAAACAAATATATATGGAGATAAACTGAGAGATAGAATAAAGTAAAATGTATAACAGGGATAAACAGAAATGTACAATATGAGGATTTAAATAGTGCCGGACATGAATCTTTACAAAAATAGTGAGTTTTGCTACTGCCAGAAACCAGGCTCCATCTGTATCCTTAAGATCTTGACACAACTCATTCAAATGACTGTTAATCTGATTTCCATGTTCTACCACCTTCAGAGAAACTGATGAAAGTCAAGTCATGCAAATCTAAAAATACTGAAACCGAACCTGAGAACTAAACAGACTATTGAGCTTTTTCTGTCGATGTACCGTGTGTCTGCTGTAAAGGATAGTCTCTCTTTTTTATTTTAGTTCATTTGTAACGACTAAAATAGTTACCCGAGTATTCATTCGAGCTTTTATTTTGAAAACGCCAAAGTGGATGTCAAAATAAAGTGAGTAATGCCGGTGATTCTAGGTTCCTAAACGCTCCCTTAAATTCTGGTCCAACATGACATCGTCACTATTTCAGAGACGATTTTATTAAACATTTCAAACTCACCGGTGAAGCGGTTCATGTAAGGTGTCTGTGGTCACCATACACAGAAAATCAAACAGAAGAACATGCAACTAAAGACAACAACAAGAAGGACACTTATGCAGCAGGGAAGCCTTCTTCTTCTTCTTCGTAAGGCAGAACAGCAGGAAGCGCCACAGCGCCCCCCAGCGGAATGTTCAGTGACGCGCAACAAACCCTATGTTGACATAAGAAGTCGGACGCCTTAGCATTTCCCAGGGAATGTAATTACATTTTATTCAAATACATATTTTGATACGCATTTCAACAAATTACTTAAAGTCTTTGCGTAATATCCCTTCAGAGTTTCATACATATATGTTATAGAACTATGGTAGAGTGAGCCCCCCTTTTGCAGTTTTAACAGTTCTCATACTTACCTGAACATGGTGTAATAATTATGTACTTGTTCCACAGTTTTTTTGTTGTGAAGACGTATATGAGCTGTCACACAATATGTCTTGATTTTGTTACATACACCATGATGGCATCCAACCACTGGATGGCTATTTCCTACAATGGTTTTGTGCTGAAGTTGTGGAATTGAAACAAAAACAAACAAAAAAAACGCACAAACAAAAGAAAAATGATTATTTATATATATATATATATATATATATATATATATATATATATATATATATATATATATATGCTGATATTCAGATTTAAACACCTTAACTTGATAAGTGAATGAATGAATGAAAAAAAATGTATTGGTCACCACCAAGCATGTACACCCCTTCTTACATTTGAAAATGTTCTTTTGTCTGACATGTTTGAGACATTTTTCTTATATGAAATATAATTAGTAACAGGTGAGGAAAAATATATTCGTCCATGTAATGAATTTCATATGAAAAGACAATTGCAACTTGCAACTCTTGACTCAGATCTAAAAAATACTCCTCATGCAAAAGGACAGATTATAAATAAGACCCTTTAAAATTGAATGGGTCTTACATAATAAACTAGTTAAACAAACTATTGTCGCTGGGCAACAAGTTCCACATTTTCCTACACATTTGTTCCAGTTAAGTCATATTACTCAATGAATGTGGAAGGACAAAAGCAAATATATTTTATTTAGACTCATTCAAAGAACAGGCTGAATGTCCAGTAGGTGGAAGTAATACACGCTCAAACTTGGTTTCGATCCAATCCATAATAAATTCATAGAGACTGCGAAAGAGAAACTTTTGATATACACAGATGGGTCAAAAAATCAAAAGGATTGTGTGGGAATAGGTGTATATATCCCTGAGTTTGATGTGAATATCTCCAAAAGATTATCCAACCAACTATCAGATACAGCAGAAATGGTGGCAGTCTTTATTGGGTTACAGTGGGTGGAAGAGGTTGGTCCTGATAAGGTGGTGGTTCCACAGACTCAATAGCTGTATTAGAAAGTATACAATCAACAACAACGTGCAGAGAAGACTTACTCATTGATATTTCTCATAGATTATTAAGAATACACAGATGTGGCATAGATGTACAGTTCTGTTGGGTACCAGCACATGAGGGAGTAACAGGGAACGAGGGTGCTGATAAATTAGCAAAAATGGCTCTACAAAAGGAAATAACAATACCAGTTCCACTAGGAAAAGGAGAAGGTAAAGCAATAATAAAGAAGAAAGGAATGGAAATATGGCAGAAAAGGTGGGAGGAAGATCAGAAAGGACTGGGATATCACAAAATACAAAAGACTATAATAACAAAGAATTATACTGAAAGGAACAGAAGGAAACAGTTATAACAAGACTCAGACTGGACCACACAGGATTAAATGGCACCTTGCATGTAATGGGAAAAAGGGATAGTGATAAATGTGAGAACTGTGGAATAAAAGAAAACAGTGAACATATCCTAATGCACTGTAACAGGTATAAAATAGAAAGAGAGCGGCTACAGGAAAAAGGGAGAGAGGCAGGACGTGAGTGGAATTTGAGGGGGATACTGGGAACAGAGGGAGAGGGCGTTGTAATCACCAGAAAGGCACTAATTCATTTCCTAAACGACACTAGGCTGATAAACAGAATTTAAAACGGTCTAAATGAAATAATTTTACACACTCTTGTACAGTAGGTGGCGGTATGCATCTGAAAGTTGTTGCGATCCGCCAATAAACTGAGAGAAGAAGAAGAAGAAGAGAAACTTTTATTTTGAAGTCAACCGGAAACCGGCTTGAGTACGGAAGAGCAGCTAGAACTGCTTAGAGGTATTTATTTAATGTTAACACGAATACATGTTAGTATCGTGTAACAGTGTAGTTCCGTAAAGTTTTCAAAGAGAACTTATCTTAAATTATAGCAACCTTTTGTTTTGTTTTAACCTGTGGTGAGTGGTGTTGTTTATACTGAGGGTCTCCTATCAACTAGACTGATGTCACCTGCCTGATACCTGGACAGGTGAATGATGCTGGAGGCAGATGGAGAACCTCCGATCGCGGCTGAAGTTTGGGAGTAAGGAAGAGCATGTGAAACTGAGGAAACGGAAATCCCTGCTGTACTCAAAGGAGGATGAAAGCCCTCTTAACTACGGTGCGGCTGTAACTGAGGTCTAAAATGTGGTCTAAAAGTGATTGCAATCCCCCAGACAGGTGTGGCAGAGATGACGTCCCTGTTTTCATTAATGTGCAGTGATTTGTGACCTCCCCAGGTGTGCTGAGAGCCAGGGTGGTTGTGATTTCTGTGGTGTTCAGACTGATCAACTGCTTCCTGGTTCAGACCAGCTTCGTCCCTGATGAGTACTGGCAGTCTCTGGAGGTTTCCCACCGCATGGCCTTCAAATATCCTTCCAAGACAGACCAGTGGATTCAGGCTAAAGCCTGAATTATGGTTCTGCGTTAAATCGATATGGACAATTTTCTCTCATGGGACAAGATAATAAAAATTAATGGGGGTAAACTTAGCTGTGTGCATCCCTATAAATAAAGTCTAATAATATTAATAATAATAATTAATAATAATAATGATGGATTACATTTATATTGCGCTTTTCTTGGACACTCAAAGCGGGGAATAGATTTTTCTTCTTTCAGTTTTATTGTATTTTGATTTGATTTGATTTGATTTTTATTTTTGTACATGTAAAAAAACAACGCTTCAAGAGAAGTTAAGAAAACAAAACAACAAAACAAAGATTTTCATCCTTTAACACTTGATATCTTAGTTTACATGTGCAAAAAAGGAGTAGGAAGAAGTGTAAACTTATTTAATCCTACCCCCATTCACTAATCATTTAACCCGTATTTATAAATACTCACACACTGTACTCACACTGCTAAATAACATTATTATTATTATATACTGTAATTATACTCACACACATACCCATACATGCATACATAAATACATACATACATACATACATACATACATACATACATACATACATACATACATACATACATACATACATACACATAGTTGAATATTTCTATATATTTGTACACACATGCCCATATAAATATTTATATAAATATACTTATTTACACTATACTGTCTCTATTAACGGCATCTGCTCTATATCTATGTATATATCTACTTAAAATCTACTATTTTCACTGTAGATGAGCCAAAACAAATGATATCATTCAGAGTTGAGATATTCTACATTGTTTTGCTTCTGGGAAAAGACTGTCCTGACACAAATCTGGGAAAAATATGGGAAATATAGATATGTATGATGCCTTCCCTTAGCAATTCTTCTGCATCCAGGAGTGTTGACAGAGTCGTTCTTGTGTCTAGGTTGCTTTGATAACAGACCTTGACAAAAGGTAACCAAACTAGACCTGTTAGAAATATTGTTTTTGGTCTGTAATTATTCAAAAAACTAAGAATTCATTATAATTGATGAGCACTTTCTTAATTATCATTTCTTACCACATTCATTTAACATTTTAATTCATAGTCAGTTTTGCAGCAGTGAAATAACAATGACTTTTTCCACTGTGTAAATGATTTCAGTGGTTTAGAATACTTTAAATACTCAGTAATCTAACAATCTGCAATTTTGAAGGATTTATGGTTCTTATTGCTCAGTCATTTTTTTTCGGTGTTAATTATTTTAAATTAATGTTAATTTTGAAATGTCTTGAGCAGGAGAACACTTTACTGTGATGTCAACTAAATAGACAAAAAATTAGGAAAAGCTTTTTAAAATTACTAAATCCTCTGAACACCATTCTTTGATCTGATCATCAGAATATTTCTCCTTCACCTGGATGAAAACAACCACGTTAAACTAGCAGAATTGTGTCATGTCCATCACTACCTTGGTGCTTCGTTGTTTTCCTTGTAGCCCAATCTTTTGTTTTGGTTTAATTAGATTACTTGTACTTGTACTGGTCAAAACACCCACTAACTTTAAGGAGATTTGTTATATTAGCAGTAAATTAATTTAGATTTATATAACTGACAATAACAATAATATAATTTATGTCACAATAACAGTGACATAAAATGAAACACTAAGACAAATAGATGATTCAATATAAAATACAGCTGAAGAAAACAAACAAACAAACAAAAATGGTATCTTTGATTTAGTGTAGATATCTTTCAAAGTAATTTTCTTTACTCGGTTACTGCAAGGATCTGAAGCAGAAGCTGTTCCTGTAAATTATGGACCGCAGGATTAAACCAAGTCCTTTTTATCACTTTATGGCTACAGCAGACAAGATTTAGCCAGAAAAATCTGATTATTCTGCAGTGACTGGCAATTATCGCTGAGGTTTTATTCAAACTTACCGCTTCATGTAACCCAACATGTTAAACAAAAAGCACAGTCTTTAAAGAAATGAAACAACCTTTTACACTTGTGATAAACCAGCAGCTTGCTCTTTTTCTCTCTGTGAATTTATTCCATTAAATCCTTAACAGTGTGACTTATGGGTATCTTACCTGGGAGTGGAAGGCAGGAATAAGAGGATTCTTATATCCTCTCCTCTTTGCATTTCTGTACAAGATATTACACCTGATAAACTATGACTCAGTTTGTCTCGTGGTAAGTTGCTTTATTTCCTACTAAGCAACTTTTTAAATGAGCATTTCTTAATCAACTTAATCTCCTTCAGTTATAAATCTCCATCAAACATGGTGTTGCTGTGTTTGCAGATTTGGCTTCCACGGATCGTTCAGTCACTTCTGGCTGCATATGCTGATGTAAAATTCTTCTTCCTTATTCGAACGCTGGAAAATGGGGACATCGCAAGGTGGGCGGTAAGAAAATGTGCCAGTGTGGTATTTTTTGAGATTTGAAGTAAAAAAAATTTGATCTCTGATTAGTGGTCTTTTACCTGGACTTGTTGCACTTTTTAAAAATAGTTGAAAATCTTTGACTTTGCTGTACAGGATTAATATAAAACCTTTTGCTGATGAGAAAAATACAGAGATGAAGTCATTGAGCTGTTTTGTTTGGTCTTGGTCCTCAGTTCTTCTGCCAGCTGTGCTCCTGGTTCTCGTGGTTCTGCTGTACTCGGACGCTCACTAACAGCACAGAGACTGTCCTCACCTGTTTGGCCCTTTCCTACTTTCCTCTGCCAGGGTCTAAAACATACAGCAGGTTTGTTAACATTCTGTCTCATTTATATCTACAATAATCTTTCAAATATGTTATTTACAAATATGCTCCTTTTCTTTTCTAGTAAGAAATACTTGGCCCTGGTGGCCTTGGCTGTGATTGTTCGACCGACGGCCCTGATTGTCTGGTTTCCTCTGTTGATGTACCATTTCTGGCAGGAAGAGCACAAACTGAGACTCATCAGTCATGACTACATTCCTATAGGGTTTGTTCAGTTAGCCTCACATCCACTCAAAGTGTTTTTTCCCCTCTTTGGCTCATTGTGTTTTTGTGTTCTCCTCACCAGGACATTGGCGTTTGTCACTTCGGCTCTGATCGACTGCATTTTCTATGAAAAGGTAAAACATAAACAATCCTGAAGCCACATTTCAAGTCAGATTTGACTAAATAACAGATCTCTGTTTTCCAGTGGACGCTGGTGCAGTTCAACTTCCTCAAGTTCAACGTCTTCCATGGTGTTGCTGATTTCTACGGCTCCCACCCGTGGCACTGGTACTTCACCCAGGGGTTTGTCGTGGTGATCGGCCCTCATCTTCCATTCTTCCTCCATGGATGCACCCTCGCCTTCCGAAGATACAAAATCCTGCTGGCAGCAGTCATCTGGACGATTGTGGTGTACAGGTAAAACTCTTACATCTTAGACGGCCCTGAAGGGCTAAATTAAGAGTATAAGACATAATTACTCACTTTTTTACCACAGTGAAGGATTGTCATGGTTACCTACACTACCAACAAGTATACTCTGATTTTCTCATTGATGTTACTTTGCATTCCTCTAGATCAGGGGTCGGCAACCCAAAATGTTGAAAGAGCCATAATGGACCAAAAACACAAAAAACATATGTCTGGAGCCACAAAAAATGAAAAGTCTTGTATAAGCCTTAGAATGAAGGCAACACATGTTGCATGTTTCTATATTAGCTATAACTGGGGGAAGATTTTTTTTTTCCATTATGCACTTCGAGAAAAAAGTCAATGTCGAGAAAAAAGTCAATGTCGAGAAAAAAAGTTGAAATGTCGAGAAAAAAGTCGAAATGTCAAGATTAATGTTGAAGTACAATCTTGAGAAAAAAGTCAAAATGTCGAGAAAAAAGTCAAAATGTCGAGAAAAAAGTCAAAATGTCGAGAAAAAAGTCAAAATTTTGCGATTAATGTTGAAGTACAATCTCGAGAAAAAAGTCGAAATGTCGAGAAAAAAGTCGAAATGTCGAGAAAAAAGTCAAAATGTTGAGAAAAAAGTCAAAATGTCGAGATTAAAAAAGGAAAGGAAAAAGGAAAAAAGAAGAAAAAAAGGAAAAAAGAAGAAAAAAAAAAGGTCAAACATTTTTGAAAAAGCTCCAGGGAGCCACTAGGGCGGCGCTAGAGCCGCGGGTTGCCGACCCCTGCTCTAGATTAACATATATATGCTTTACATCTCCAGATGCAATAAATTCTTGTTTTCTCTCCTTAGTTTGCTTCCTCACAAGGAGTTTAGGTTCATCTACCCGGTGCTGCCTTTCTGTATGGTTTTCTGTGGTTAGTACTCAGTTTCTCCACAATTGCAGTATGTTGTTGCACCAGGATGGGTTTAAATGTTTTTTCGTACTACAGGGATATCGTTGGCTCATCTGAAAGCATATCGTCGAGCTGCCACTGCTGCCCTGCTGGTGGCCAACCTGGTTCCAGCTCTGTATACTGGCCTGATTCACCAACGAGGAACTCTGGATGTCATGACGCACCTCCAGAAGCTCTGTGATGTCAGTAACTCCACCCATCTCCAGCCTGACGTCCTCTTCCTCATGCCCTGCCACTCAACACCCTTCTACAGGTACAGGTTTGATAGAAAAGAAATAAATAGGAAGATATTTGTCATAGAGGTATAGAAGTTTCACAGATTTTGCTCAGTACTGTCTTGTCTCTTTGGCAAAATTGCATTGTTCACAAACCCAAATAAAAGTGTCTGCAATGTCTCTCACTGCTGCTCAGTACATTAGAGCAGCTTCAGTGCTCCAGAAAGGCTGGATTGAGCATTTCTTAGTCCGTCCAATTTAAACCATCAATTATCTGGCTGCCCAAAATATGATTACACATGATGCATGCAGGAGCTTATGGTCCTCTGTGTCCTCGTAGCCACATCCACTGCCCACTGAAGATGCGGTTTCTGGAGTGTCCTCCAGATCTGGGGGAGGAGGATTACTTTGAGGAAGCTGAGAGATTCTACAATGGGCCTCTTCTTTGGCTCAGGACTTCATTTCCATACAAATCCTCTCTGCCAACACATCTGGTGTTGTTTGATGTTTTGGAAAAGGTAAGAAATGAATGAAAGGTTTGTGTGGATTTGTGTAAATGTCTAACTTTTTAAACTGAATATGTTTTGTTTTATTCCTGTAGGAAATCTCTGCATTTCTGCAAGGAAATAACTTTGTAAGGACAGAAGAGTTATTTCATACTCACTTTCCTGAAGGAAGAGTTGGACAAAGCATCTTTATTTATGAAAGGCACTAAAACACTGGAACAATGGTCATTTTCTCTTGGAGAATAGGTAGTATGGTATTGATATGCTACTAAAATAAATATTTTTAAACTTAAATGTGGCCTTTTTTTTCACCCAGAATAAAACTTGACGTCTTGCTTATTTTTTTCCAGTTTTTTTCTTTATGCCACATGTGAAAGTGAAATAAAGTCACCAGCTCCAGTTAAACAAGCTTGAGGTGGAATGTTTGAACTACGAAAGCAGATTACATCAACGTAACACAAACCAGTCACTGCAGCAGCAACATTTTAGAAACATGGCTCCGCTACTGAGTTCCAGATTAATATTTTGTGTAATTTTAACAAAGTGATGAGGCTTTGGATGAAGATGGACGTTAGCAGAAATTTCTCAAACCCAGTTTTAAACCCATAGCACTACTGTACATAGTGCATGTAAAATATGCCACATCTCTAACTAGAACTTTAAAAACAATTATTTCACCAAAACAGCTCAAGTACGTTCAGTAGCATTAAAAGAAAATGTGCAAATTTACAAAAAAAGTGTCTTGGCATCTAAACATAACCCAAAATTTGAAGAAATTGCAGCTATGAAATTTAACCAGCTGAGATGTTTTCAGTATTTTGGATCGAACGGCATTGGGCCCAGTTCTATTTTGACATCAGCCATGTGTCTGTCTGAGCTTCTTCCTGATTTGCTCCACTTGCGATCTCTGTGCGGTCGAGATCTGGCTCTCTGCTGCTTCCGCTGTTGATTCTTTACCCTCGACTCATCCTTTGAGTCTGCGTCGGGTCTTTCAAACGGCCCACTGTGGGATGCAAGCACAAAAAACCAATGGGATTTTGACTAAAAAAGAACAACTAATTGCAGCCCCTGTACGGACAACAAACAGAATAATTTTTAGTCTCTAACTAGATGATGATATTTATTAACATTCATAATAATATAAATGATTTAAAAAATCTGCAGACACTCAAAACAGTCAGAGCGTGTCAATATGCCTGTCTTAGATAGGAAGTAGGGCTGTGCGATTAATCGATTTTAAATCTAAATCGGATTTATTAAATCGAGACGATGTTAAAAAAAGGAAAACCGATTTTCCTTTTTTTGCAGCTGGCTGCATTACAGACAGAGCTCGTCTAGTCATCTTTGTTTGGTCAAGAAAATTGTAAATGTTGTCACTTTACTAAACTCAAGGAGGATTTACAGTATCTTTCAATTGCACTTCATTCCCAATAGGGACATTTTTTGCTATTTTTCTTTAAAAATAAAGATAAAATATTTGAAACAATTTATTCCATTGTCTTTTGTAGTTTTATCAAAAAAATCGAAATCGAAAATCGGGTTTTCAGAGAAAAAAAAAATAAAAAAAAATCGGGATTTTATTTTTGTCCAAAATCACCCAGCTCTAATAGGAAGTGATCATTCTTCAGAAGTAAATCTGCTGGAGACTTACCGCGGGCCGTAGGTTTTGGTGTACGCTTCTCCGAAGAAGTGCCTGTAGATGTAGTCATCAAGATCTCCGAACACGTCATCATCATGGCCATGATACTCGTGCATGTCGGCCAGGTAGTCTTCAACTCCGCTTACAAAGTCAGTGAAAAGCATCTGGTCATGAATGAACACTCCGTTGTGGAAGAAATTGTTGATGAACATCTCCAGCTCCTTCCAGTGGTGGAAGTGGTGGACCTCCTGGTGCAGGTAGCTCTGCAGAAGCTGGTGAAATTCATCAGCTCGGATCGGCTCCAGGGCTTTGTTAAAGAGGCTCATGGACTCCTGATAGGCACAGTCGAAAACTCCGGCGCATCCCTTCATGCTGGATTTGTGGCTGTTGTGGACTTGATCCTCATGAACTTTCCGACTTGATTTGCGCGTGTTGTGGTTGCTTTGGGAGGAGTCCGATTTCTGCCTATGATGAGGACTGTGGGATCTGTGCTGCCATGATTCCTCTGTACTCCTTTTGTCACGTCTCTTATAAAAGCCTTGAGCCTTATTGATGAAGGTTGAGGCTGAATCCTTGAAATGTCGAAAAGTTGATTTGACAGAGTCAGAAAACTTCCTCAGGTTCTCCTTCACAGCCTCTTTGGCTTTCTTGATCTGTTCCTTGTGGTGGTGGACAAAGTCCTTGGTGGAGTTCTTGAGAGCATCAAATGTCTCTTTTACTTTCCCTGCCATGCCTGGTTTTGCTTTTTTCACTTTGGACTCTTGATCTCCTTTGGCTCGCTCTTCTTTGGTTTCCACATACAGCCTCTCCCACAGGTCAGAGCGCTGCTGCTCAAAACCCAGTCTCTTCTCCAGCTCCATCAGACGTGACTGCAGCTCTTCTGCCTCCGGGCCGAATCCACCTCCAGGGATGTGACTTCTCACATTATTCAGCTCTCTCCTCAGCTCCTCTGTGACCGTCTCCTTATTTTCAAGCTGCTTCCTCAGCATCTGTGCTTCAGCTATCATGTCTTCCCTCTGGATGTAGAAATCTCTGACCAGCTGCTTCTCCGTCTCCAGCTGGCTCTTCAGCCTCTGGTTTTCTGACATCAGCAAGTCGGCTCCCGCTCTCATCCCCTCCAGCTCTCTGATCTTTGAGCGCAGGTTTCTCAGCTCCTCCTGTAAGACGGACAAGGCATTTTCCTCGTGTTCCAGTGAGCTTTTCAGTCGCTGGTTTTCAGATGTCAAACTCTGCTGCCGAGACATGATGTTAGTCCGCTCCTCGGCTGCTTGTTTCAGCAACATTTTCAGGTCATCTCTCTGGGCCTTGATGAGATAGCAGAAAAGAGTGCTCCTTAAATCTACTGGAGTGACCTTCAACTTTCTTTTGTAACAGTTGGATTTGTGTTTTGACAGTAGGGATGGGCGGTATGGACTAAAAAATGTATCACGCTAATTTCTGGCATTTATCCCGATAACGGTAAAAATGACGATAAAAAAAATACCAATTCAATTCCACCTTTGTAACTATAAATCTATCACCACATTTCACAAACGTTTCTTTCTTTCTTTCAGGCTCATATCTATCTTTCTTTCTTTCTTTCAGGCTAATTTCTTTCTTTCTGGCTCATATCTTTCTTTCTTCCAGGCTCATATCTATCTATCTTTCTTTCTGGCTTATATCTATCTTTCTTTCTTTCTGGCTCATATCTATCTTTCTTTCAGGCTCATATCTATCTATCTTTCTTTATTTCTTTCAGGCTCATATCTTCCTTCCTTTTTATTTTTATCATTTTTACCGCGAGATGACAAATTCTTATCGTGGGGAATTGTTTTGACGGTATATCGTGAACGGTAAAATATCGCCCATTCCTATTTGACAGGAAATTAATATTCCAGTTACCTGAACGTGCATCTGTTTTGAGTGTAGCTCCTGGTTTTCTTTCTTTATCTTCTCAATCACTTCCATGAGCAATGAAATAACTTCCAGATTCTCATCCAGATTGTCTTGGTCAAAGATGATCCTCTGGACAAGAATGAAAATGGGAAACTCATTTTTAGGCCAAGTGAAGACACTGACCAATTTATTAGACAACAAGCATCTAAATTCAAACTCAGGTTTTTTTTGCAGCAGTAATTTCCAACAAACCATTCATTTGACTATGAATGGGCGCTTACTTACACAAAAACTGGTAAATATCGTCATACAGGCAAATCTCATCAAAAAACCTCAAGGAAAGCATGAATGTGTGCTTAAAAAACACACAAAAGTGTAAGTCTATCAGTGCATTTCTTTGTAAGAGTTTATAGTTATCGTTATTTACAGTGTGCCATAATTCATCTTTCATTACTCCTTAAATTGTGTGCTGTGTTGTTACTGACCTGGTGTGTAAAACGTGGATCTCTCAAATGCTGCTGCAGCTGATCCCTCACACGGTCCAGCTGATTCTCTCCGATTTTCTCCACGCTTTCCTGCATCTGGACTGTACATGCAAGAGATTTGAACCAGCAGTCTGCAGTTATCTATCAAGTCTAAAAACACAGGGGGCACATATGCTCTACTAATATAAAAGACTCCAAGTGGTGCCAACCACACATGAAAAATAAAATATATATCTCACGCTAAGTGTTATGATGAGTCAGGAGAAGAAAAAAAAATATTGGGGGAGTTGTGCCAATAAAAGACTAATACGTTTTATTCAGTCAATGTCTCAGATACCTAAAGCAGACTGCCACTCATTTACAAAAAATATAGTACACTTATTCCAAATGGAAAGATCAGCCTTTCAGTGTATTTTCTAAATTGACGATGACGTGAATAAAATTCAGTGATCCTGGGGTGAATTTCTTACTGTAGAAGTGTACGACTCCCGTGCTGATGGCTACGATGAGGGCGAGCAGGACATATCTGCTGAAGATACTGCCTCGCACTCCGTCTTCCAGAGCGGCATATGGTCCGTCTCCAGTCCGCTCCTCTTGGAGCTCCTTTTCTTTCATCTCCTCATCATTGTCCTCCCCCTCACTCGAACGCGAATCTGGCACTGCTTCCCCATCCTCTTCCTCCTCTTCTGGATCTATAGCACTTGTGGTGTTCTTCCTCATCCTTCGCCTTCGGACAACAGTATCGGCATTTCGCTGAACCTCATCTTCACTGCTGCTCGAGTTTGTCCCTGCTGGTTGCTCTGCTGAACAAACTGCATGTGAGATAGAAATTGAAAGACATTAATAGATAAAAGAAGACAAAAGTGTAGAAAAAAAGTTTGAGAGCATGCATATACAGTATGAAGTAAATACATGCAACAGAAAAAAAGATAGTGATTAATTTAATTCAGTTGAAACTGATTGAAGATCAACTGATTTGACTTTCCTGTCAATTTCTTTGAAAGGAAAGTTTGCTTCATTTTTGAATGCATTCTCTAGTAGGCAAAACCATCCAAAGTAATTCTCAATTCCCACCCCAATCTCTTGCGGCAACTGTATATTGCTGTACGTCCCTATGTCACACATCAACAAAAACGAAACTAACTCAGAGAGCTACAGTGGAGATCCTGGTAGAGATGAGTAAGAGACTCCAGAAAGTAATGATGGAAGAGAAAATGAGAGCCTGAGCGAGACCAGAGTCCAAACAACAGTTAATCTTGGTCATAAAAGCGACTTAACCCCATTGGGGGAACTCAAAAAGCTTGAAGATTACACTAATTCCTTTGTGCTGCTTTTATTTGTATTTAATAATGTCATTACATTAAAGGATTGTGCAATAATTTAGAAAACAGGTTTGTTTGTTTTCTTTGGTTGGTTTTGTCTTTTAGTATATTTGAGCATTTTGCAGGCCTCTCCCCTCACCGATATGACTGATCCAAGCACTAAATATGTACTCTGTGATTTTGGTGTCTTCCTGCAGAGCCTTGCTTCTGCAACCGGTGCAAACCAGTTTTTGTTTTTCAGTTGGGGTTGCTCTTTATTGTTCTTTTGTAGACACCTACAGGAAGTTGGCATGGAACTTTAATCTCCTAAAGCGTCCTAAACCGCACTTTCATTTTCAGTTGAGAGCACCCACACGTCTGCCAATGTGTGTCAATGGATTTGGCACATCTGTGTGTGTGCAGTACACATTGACTCCACACAATCAGAGTATACAGGCAGTTAAATGAACATTTGGACAGAGCCATGCACATGCCTCTTGACCATTGCATTATATTTCTGTCATGCTAAACTCACCAGACTCTCTTTAACACTCACATAGAAATACTGCATTATCTCAGCTGTCATAACCAGGCTGGAGATTAATACTGACCATGACAGGTCCTCAGTTTTCATTCCCAGGAAAAATAAAATCCACCTGCTCCACCTCAGTCCCACTTATGACGACAAGAGAGTGAATCTCTAAGATTATCACTTAACACTTTGTTTTGCCAACACTAAGCATCAGGTTGCTCATTTTCACATCTATAATTTGTTTTCATGTTGAGTAAACTAACTCACACTGACTTCAATTTTACTGAACCGTAGTAAGGGGAGGAATTTTTGCCTCAGAAAGCAATTATTATAATATTATAGTTTTATGGTTATAAAACTACAAGTATAGTTTTGTGACAGGCAAATTAATAACACAAGAAGAAAACATCTAAAAAAATAAATAAAAAAACAATGAAATTGTTAGGAGTATTAGTGTGATTATTTTTCATTATTTTTTACAGTAAAAATGATCTTAGCTATACTGTTCTTTTCATGAGTCGAAAATTGGGGTGCTAGCTGGTTTAATTGTGTAAATTCCATCAAAAAATTGTTTAACTAACAATTATCTTCGGCTAAATGCTTCCAAAACAGAATCTGTGATCTTTGCCCCCGATGAAAAGATTCCATTGATCAAACAACACCTTGGGCTCCTCTGTCCAGTCGAGCATCAGGAACCTGAGGATGTTGCTTGACTCATCTCTTTCTTTGGATAAACACTCAGGGGCTGTGTCAAAAAATTGCTTTTATCATCTAAGGAACATTTCTTAACTTAAGAGTATTCTTTTGCGTGCCGACTTGGAGATGGTTTTACATGCTTTTATTTTTTTCTAGACTGGACCTCTCAAACTCTCTTTTTACTCATTTTTACCAGGCTTTTAACTAGTGTTCATAGATGGAACAACATGACCCCAATTTTATCTTCTTTACATTGGCTGCCAGTAAAGCAAAACATTTATTTTAAAATTCATTGTACTGCCTTTTAGAGCTTTTCATGTCCAACCCCAAAATATATTTGTGATATTCTAACTGTTTACGTCCAAACTCGCTCAATCGGGTCATCAGAAAAAAACGTATTATCTGTCCCAAGATCCAGGGATAAGACAAGAGGAGATCATGCTTTTAAGTCCATCGTCGCTCGACTCTGGAATGCTCTTCCTCTCTTTACGCGCCTGACCAACAGTGCTTACTCTTTTAAGAGACAACGTGGGAGCACTGAGAGCGTGTTAAGTTCCCCCATGACTTCAGCGCCCACACCCTGGGTGGGGTTGGTGAAAGGGCCTTTGTGTGTGTGGAGTTTGCATGTTCTCCCCGTGTTCCTTGGGTAGCTAATGGGAGCTACCCTCACAAAAACATGCACACAGTCCTGGGCTACACATGCGCCTTCTGGCCAACCGGGGCGCCAGATGGGGTGGGGAGGATCTGGCCGGAATAACGTGATCCTTCCACGCGCTACGTCCGGCCAGAGAAGCCCCACCCTGTCTGGTGAAAAGAAGCGGCCTGCTCACTCCTCAGGTTAAGGAGGAGACCTGAGCTCAGTGCAGGGGTTGGTAGAGGGAGCAACGCCCAGGACTGTTAGGTAGGAGCACTGGGTGACAAAATGGGTTGGGGGGAAAAAAAAAAAAAAAAAAAAAATCGGGATACCAGTAATTAAAAAAAAATAAAAATAAATAAATATATATATATATATATATATATATATATATATATATATATATAAAAAGACAATGAAGACCCCTTTATTTGGACAAGCTTTTAGTTGACTGAATAACCTTGACTTTGCAATTTTTTTAAACTTGGTTTTATTTTGCTCTTTAATTTCTTCTGTATGTTCTTAATCCCTTTTGTTTATACTTCTTCTTTTATCCTGCTCCACGTTTTATTATAAATCACTGTGATTTTTATCTGTGGTAAGTTCTATAGAAATAAAGTTGATTGATTGATTGTTTGATCTTTAGGATATAAATTCTAAATTTACACAGTTTTACGTGGCACATTGTCAGCGAGAAAGTGATTAAGTCTATTTCCAAAAAAGTCAATTACTTTAGGAACAATGCAGTTGTAATAATTTCTAGTGACATTTATTTTTAGATTTTTCTAGATCAATTTCTGACAGTTTTATTACATCATTCCTTTACAATAACTCCTGAGATCTGCTCATGCACAACAACATGAAACAAACAGCATCTCCCTGGCTTGTTAGAAACTCATCAGGATTAGTTCGGAGGGCTGCTGAGCAAGCTTAGCATCATATTAGCTTCACTCCATTTTCAATAAGGCCACCTGGAAAAGATCGGCCTCCAGTGAGATGACTTCTCAGATGGTAGCTTAAGTTCACCAGCGTCTGTGGGAGTTTCCAGTGACTCAACAACAAACCTGCTCAGGTAGAGGATAAATGTTTTGTGTTGAATTCAACCATGTCAAATGTTTGGGTGTAAGTGTAACAAAAGCAAAAGAAAATCATTGAGATTGTTCCATACATCAGTGTGTGTTATCCTGAAGCCCTACCAGTGTCTGCAGTGAAGGTGTAAAAGCTGCTGCTGGAGGTGCCGAGGTAACGCTCCTCACTGGCGGCTGCATCCTCCTCCGTGTGCTCGCCCTCTTTTGAGTCTCCCAGAGTCACAATATCGGAGTGATCGCTAGAAGATAGCACATGCTCCTTCCCAGCAGCATTGACTCCAGCCTGAGGAAGACAGACATTAATGACACACAAATTTAATTGGACTAGATTTCTCACAAACTTAACCACACATAATTTTCAAGTCTTCTCACCTCTGGAGAGAAAAGTGTTTCATCTATAGTCTGTTCTTTCAGGGTGTCGTCAGGGGAATCAGCAGCCTCCTCGACAACAGCCACAGCTGAATATATAACAAATACTAAATATAATTTTTTTTTAAATACATACCTTTAAACACAAACAAAGATATAGAACATGCAATAAGTGATGACAATTTTACTTTAAAAAAAGACAGCCATTCAAAATCCCAATCTGTAAATAAAAGGTGGATGTGACAGCATGATGAAGAAAAGTATTTACAGTGATGTTTTAGTGCTTTGAGTTTTACATTTTTTCTCCCTTTTTTAAGAAAAAAAAGTATGCATGCACACACAACCACATGTTGTCAATAAAAGAAAGAGAACTAAAGTGTTCTCTGCATCAGAGTTCAAAGCTCTAACTCCTCTTACTGCTCTAAAATTGGGCATTTTACCACGATTGGTTAATGAGGACTCGTTCGTTGGGCATTCAAGAAACTACAGTTTTTGGAACAGGGCGAACCCAGAAGGTACAGCCTGATCTGACAGCAGCCCCAACCAAGAAAGAAATGTTAAGATTTTTACCAGCAGAAGCCGGCGGCTGTGATTCCAGCAGCTCCGGTTCTTCCACTGCCGGGCACTCTAGCAGCTCGGCTACATATTCAACCCCAGCTTCCAACGTCTCAATATCTGAGCCCTGTAAAAAAACACAGCAGGTATGTAAAAAAACAAAAACGCACAATATTTGTATGAAGTCAGATTCAGGCTTGTAATGATTAACTATCCATGACACTGTTTTTCTATGGCCAATGAGTAAACAGGAAATTGTATTTCAAGCATCAATAGTCCTGTTTGTTAATTTTTTTTGTTAAAGCAGAACATACTGTATTAGGGCTGTGCGATTAATCGATTTTAAATCTAAATCGGATTTATTAATCACAATCGATGTTAAAAAAAGGAAAATCGGTTTTCCTTTTTTGCAGCTGGCTGCATTACAGACAGAGCCCGTCTAGTCATCTTTGTTTGGTCAAGAAAATTGTAAATGTTGTCACTTTACTAAACTCAAGGAGGATTTACAGTATCTTTCAATTGCACTTCATTCCCAATAGGGAAATTTGTTTGCTATTTTTCTTTAAAAATAAAGATAAAATATTTGAAACAATTTATTCTATTGTCTTTTGTAGTTTTACCAAAAAAATCGAAATCGAAATCGAAAATCGGGTTTTCAGAGAAAAAAATCTGGATTTTATTTTTGTCCAAAATCGCCCAGCTGTATGTACATAAATACTATTTCAATATCCAACTCTCCTTTTGATTTCATAGTTTTGTAGTTAAATTGTTTATAATAAAATTGTGAACTTTCGATCACATGACCAAAATTTACCTTGTGAAAACAATAATAATAATGTCCTCACAGAATTAAAAGAGTTCTATAGTATGCTAAATCTTTCTTTAAAAATCTTACATTGCAATCACATAATGTCCAAAACTACACAAGTGAATTGAGGGAAGATTAATTATACCTCATTACTTATAATGCTCCAGCCACAAGATGAATCTACATCACTTGATGATTCTGACATTTCTGTGAGCTGTTGGCAATAAACAAGGGCCTGTAGGAGACAAAGGTGAATGAATATGTTAAGACCAAAATATAAAGATTCATCAATACGTTGTGTACATTTTAAAGTTGAGCATGTAAATAAAACAAACACGTGTAACAGCGCCCACTAGTGGTGACAGACACACACAGCTAATACATGATGCCTTCCAGGGCGACGTGACAATGAAAAACAGCTACCCATTAGCTGCAAAAATCAGAGATATACTCTGTAGTTGCCAACAATAACTGATCTTACCGACATTGGCAAAATCAAAAAGCGATATTTAGTGGTAGTTTTGCAGCTAAGTTACTAACTCCTATGGATTACTAATAATAGCACCTCTCGAAATATACCCGGAACATACAATAACAATGCCATTGTCACACGTCAATAGTTCATACCCATTAATTACCACAAGATATTTCATAACGAAGAAAATTACTTACCTCGCCAGTGTTTTGAACCTAATAGCCAAACAGCTGCTCTGTTTGCAAGCAGCTCCACTATTATTGCAGTTATGCCCATCCGTTACCAACGCTGCAAAACAGAGTGGAAATGGGAAATGTAGTTTTTAAGTTGAATAATATGGGAGCGCAAAAACGGTTGGCGGAACCTGTAAAACTACATTTCCCAGGAATCAGAGCGGTTACCGAACAAGCTCAGTGAGGTGGTGCAAGAAACCAACTTCGAGGTGGCTCAAAAAAAAAACAAACAAGGAAGCGTGACAAATCTGCACTATACAGACACATTTTATAAACTATGTACGAGTTGTGTGAACAATTATAGAATGAATGTAAGAGCTAAAAAACATTTGGCAAACATGTTGAGGCAACGAGGAAAACGAGGTAAAATATGAATGTTATTAACCATACTTTGGAAACAATGGTAGGAATCTGACTAAGAATAAATGGTTTTTTTTTATTTATTTCTATTCTTAGAATTGTTAATTGTTCATTCTCTACTGGGGAAGCACATCTATGTGTCAGTTTATAATTTAGCTTAAACAGCTGAGAAGACAAGTAAATTTGGCTCACGTGTCCATACATATTATGATGTTCTTCAGGATCTGATGTAAACATATCATTCCAGTCGAGTACAGTAATTGTTAGACAAGTAAATTGAAGGTTACAGTTTCTGCATGGTGCTCCGTGGGCTAAAGTTTGGGTGTGCAAACTAAATATAAATGCAGAGGAGCAAAAAAGGGTTGCTGTTTAACGTTGGTAGAATTATGTACATGATGCATCCAACAATGGACATTTCAAAGTGGTTAAACTACTTTTACGATATGGAGGGGATCCACGTCAAAGCAACAGAAGGGGTGAAACGCCACTGAAGGTTGCAAACTCTCAAACAATGCTGAATCTGTTGCTGGGGAAAGGCACTTACACCTCAAGTGAAGAGAGTTCATCAGAATCTTCAGAGGAGGAAGATGCCCCCTCATTTGCCCCCTCCAGCTCTGTAGATGGCAATAACACAGACTCTGAATTTGAGAAGGGCCTGAAGTTAAAAGGAAAGTCTCAGACACTCCTAAATCTGCCGTCACACCTGTCAAAGATGAATACGAATTTGACGAGGATGATGAGGAGGAGCGTGTCCCTCCCGTAGACGATAAACATCTCTTGAAGAAAGATTTCAGAAAGGACACAGTTACTAAGACCAACAGCTTCATCTCTATACCCAAGATGGAGGTGAAAACCTATTCCAAAAGCAACTCGCTCACACCAAAGAAAACAGTCAGGCGGATCATCTCTGACAGCAACAGTTCAGGCGAGGATGATAGGACGTTGTGTTTTACAGCAGCGCCCACGCCACGGCAACAAGCCCAGCAAACAAATACCAAGACAAGAGACTCTGTTAACAAGAGCTCTAAACAACAAAAAGACAAGAGTAAAGTAAAGAAGAAGAGATAGAAGCAGAGTAAAATACTAGACCTAGTTTAGCACTTGCCTATTTACTACCTAGGCTATCTATTTAGTACTTTTTACATTTTTGAGAAATATCCTTGAGATGAGATTATTTGGTTTCTCCGAAATCCCACATACTGTTAGTTTTGTGTGATTTGGTGGGAGTGTAAATACATTCATAAAATGTATGTAAAGGTGCATATAATTTATTAACATTTTATGAATGCATTTACAACTATTATAAATCGAAAGACCCAGTGATCACAAGTAAAGCTGTGAGAAGAGATTCATTGATCAATTGTTCAGTTGTCAGAAATGTATTTTTAAATGCACAAAACATAATGGAGGGCTGTGTTCTCTTACTCTGGTTCTTGAAAGCCACTGCCCTTCAAGTTTTACATGGTTTCCTGCTCCAGCACATCTGATTCAAATGGTTGTGTCATTAACAGACTTGTGCAGAGATTGACTACGAGCCCATGGTGATCCATTCATTTGAATCTGGTGTATCGGAGTAATAGTCTTTGTACTGAGTAAATGTCCTCAGAAGCTATTTCGGCAGTGATTTCTTTGAATTACTCCCACAACCCCAACTCCAGTGAAGTTTGGACACTGTATAAAATATGAATAAAAATGGAAAATGTGTAAATCTCAAACATTTTGTTTCCAATATATCAAAAAACTATATCAAAAACAACGTATCAGATGCTGAAACAGATATTTTTTTATTTCATGGAAATGGAAACATTTTGAATTTGATGGCAGCAACACATCTCACCAATGTTGGAACTGGGCAATGTAGCAATGTCTGCCATTATGAAGCATCCCTTCTTTTAACAACTGCTTGTAAACGCCTGGGAAGTCAGGAGACCAGTCCTTGGAGTTTAAAAGTAATATCCCATCCTTGTCTGATACAGGATTCTAGCTGCTCAACTGTTTCATGACGTGCCAAATGTGTTCTGTTGCTGAATGGTCAGGACTGCAGGCAGGTCCCTCTGTAGTCTGCAGTAAATGATGTCTATGTTTTCCAAATAGGATTTCAAATTTTGATTCTTCTGACCACAGAACAGTCTTCTATTTTTGCCTCAGCTCATTTTAAATGAGCTTTGGTCCTTAGAGACCTTGTTCACATATGGCTTCTTTCCATAACAGAGCTGCATTTGTGGATTGAATGATACTCTGTGTTTAGAGACAATGACCTCTGGGATTGTTCCTGAGCTTATGCAATGCTTTCCAGTAGAGAATCATGCCTGTTTTTATTGCAGTGCAGCCTGAAGGCCCGAAGATCACGAGCACCCAGTTTTGACCTTCTGCCTTGTCCTCTTGCACACAAAGACTCCTTCTGATTCTTTGAAAATGTTGATATTATCCACTGTAGATGGTGCATTACTCAAAGCAGCCCCAATTTTACATCAAGGGACAGTTTTCCTGAATTTGTTAATCAGTTTTTATAGGCAGTTTGTCACAGACCATTATATCTAAGAGGTCCTGCCATGCTGAAATGCTCCGTTTATACCCAGTCAGGCTACTGACCTGTTCCCAATTAACCTAATTAGTTGTCAAACGCTCGTCCAGTTAGTTTTGATTTGTGCCAATTACTTTTTCAGTCTTCTATTGCCCATTTTCCAACTTTTTTGAGATGTCCTGCAGCCATCAAATTCAAAATGAGCTGATATTTTCCATGAAATGGGAAAATGTCTTAGTTTTTAACATCTGATGTGTTAATACTCTATAAGAAATAAAATGTGAGTTTATAAGCTTTGCCAATCATTGTATTCTATTTTTATTTACATTTTACACAGCATCCCAACCTAACTGGAATTGAGGTTGTACTTCATTCAAGGTTCTGACATCCTGCGCTATTGACTAAAGGTTTAAACCAGCTTGAAATGCTGCTTTAAGCCTTCAATCACCTCAGTATTTAAACACATCAGAGGCAGTTTGTTCATATGGGCGATCAGGCAACACAGAACCACAAAGAAAAGCATTCATTCACTTATTCATTCATTTATTCATCGTAATACTCAGTTACAGTCCTTGTGACTGATTTGCCACTCCTGTTGACTCTGAATACATCACCTTTTTTGTTGTTTTCACTAGTCCAGGTGCTAACAAACCACGAGGAAAGGCAGTTTGGTTACCAACCACTGCTGCTGCTCCTTCCAGGCACTACAGTATGGGTCACTTTCAGACCAGATTTTTCGAGATGTATGGTCTTTCAAAACAGAGGACGTTTATCTTTCTACTATAAACTATTTTTGAACTGTAAAAGTGTAAAATTGTTAAATTAAAATATATTTTACGAGAAAAAATTAGCCAAACTTTTATTTGTACGACATTCTTTTTCTAGAGGAAGTTACATAAGATGAAGGATACGTCTCCTCCAAATACAATAGAAGACATAAAAAAGAAAAGGCCAAAAAAAGGGTAAGGAAATACATTTAAAGAGTGTAAATGTACAATCACAGAAAAACTTCTCTTAGCCAATGCCCTGCTAGCCGTCTATAATCAACCCAGATGGGCACAGTCATTGAGCTTCACCAGCGACCTGTGTCTGCTTGAATAAAACCCAATTCTCTGATACCTGCCTACAAGGTGATATCAACTCAATCATAAATAAATCAATCTTATACCCTTTTGGATGCACTGCACTTTTCACGAGAGCACAGACTGGCTTTTCTCTTTCCTCACACTGGCTTTGCCCTCTCCTCAAACAAGGGGTTCCTCAATGGTGGAAGAAGTTGCCTGCGGCCACAACAGCAGTTGCCCCTTTCTACATTCAACAAAGGGTATAAAACTTTCCTCTGCCAAGAACACCTTCTGCCGTGAACTGTACCCCCCCTTTAACTTCCTGAGCTCCATTTGAATAACATTTGGTCCTAAGCTGCACTGGTTTAAATACTGTTTTGTCTACACCTACTTTGTGATCTATTACTGCGGCTTGATGTAGTCCTCTGTTGGAAGTAGCTTTGAATGAAAGCATTTGCTAAATGTAATGTGATGTAAAAAGGCTACTACGTTTTTGAAAGATGAAGGGACACTATGCTGCGGGAGTTTCACAGAAATCCAGGTCATGTGGACTTCCTCTCAGGAAGTCTGAAAAATAAACTTTCATGCCATCAAAATCTCCATGTTGCAGTGAAGATGAAAAATAAACTTTCATGCCATCAAAATCTCCATGTTGTAGTGAAGAATAAACAAAAAAGAAATTAAACAACTATCAAAAGCACTACAAATTGAATACATAAGTTAAAGCAAGAAAAGGGCAAGAAAATGAAACCAGGAAATTTAATTAAAGAGAGGGAAAGTACAAGTAAAGAAAAACAAAGGAAACTTAAGTTTATAGACATGATTCTCCTCTGCATGTCTTTTTAGAAAGTTCATTCTTGGACAAACCATTGTGAAGATTTAAAAAGAGTGGGCGTGTTCAAAAGTCTTTTTAGTTTAAGAGAAATGAAAAACAATATGCTGCTGGAGATTCACAGAAATCCAGGTCATGGGGATAATAACATGCTCTAAGGACATTTTCACAAAATTTCCATACAATCAAAATCTCCACAATACATGAGATGTATTGAATAAGGCACTATAATAACTGAATATAACTGAATATAACTGAAAAAAATATAATTTTTTATGAAAACGTATTTAAATGTATTACAAACTTAATAAATGAATAAGTATATGCATTAAAAGAAATGAAAGAAATTTAATCCAATATAAAAAATAAATATCCAAATAAAATGCAAAGAAAGAAAAAAGCACGGGCCGCTCGGTGGCGCAGTGGGTTAAGCAGCAGCTCATATACTGAGGCTACAGTCCTCCTGCAGCGGTCGCAGGTTCGAATCCCGGCCTGCGCACCTTTGCTGCATGTCATCCCCGATCTCTCTCTCTACCCCTTTCATATCTGCAGCTTGAATAAAGGGCCGCTAGAGCCCAAAAAAAAAAGAAAGAAAAAAGCATAATAGAAGAGAATAGAACGCCACTTGACATTATACGAGGGCAAAAGGTGCTACACTTGCAGCGAATTGCAGGAAACATTTAATAGACACAAACCTTCTTCGATCAGAGATCGAAAATGTCCATGTAGACAATGATCAAGCAACCTCTTAAATGGTAGAAGAACTTTGTTCATACAGCACTTTTTCTAGTCTCGTTGCCCACTCAAAGCAAATTTCGCCCATTCATTCAAACACATCTGCCACTCTTAGTCTACACACATCAAAACACATCCCTTTTTATCCAGTGCTTTTTCTATCACACACTCACAGTTACACACTGAGGCGTGCATCAGGCACTTCATGAGGTTTAAGCATCTCTCTCAACACTTTGACACATGGACCACGAGAGAATCAAACCAGTGACTTTTGGAGGCGAATGTATATTGTTTGGTTGATTTATTCTTTGTTGTACCCATGTTTCTCTGCAATAAATCTGCTACTGTTGGAAAGCCTGTTTATTTCTCTGTAAGGAGCTGTAGGCGTACAGAAAAACAAAGCAATATCTGCAGTCGGCTCCCCTCAAAGTAAGCTGTTTGTTTTCTCAACTCAACTGACTGCTAAGCAACAACATAAAATAAATAAAAACACACAGAAAAAGGAAGCTTAAGTACACTTCTAGCCTTGACTCGTAAATGGACAGTAACTCTCATCTGACACTACACCTATTAACATGTTACATCAAATATCCAGTCATTGAGGGCCCACTACAGAGCCACGTTTGTAAGGAAAATGCATTTGTGTGTTGAGGAGCAGAGTTGAGCGTGTGAGTTGTGAGCATGAGGAATTTGTCAATCTTCTATACGAAAGCAGGCCAGCCAGGATTGCTTTTCACCGTTAAGGCTTGTCATCATTGGAGGCAATCAAATTGGAGAGATGTTGAATTGAGATTCTGCAACCAGTGGCAATCCCATACCTTCACAGTCTGGGACTGAACAAACAGCTGGGTTTATCAGAGACTACCCCCAGAATTTGGGAACGGAGTCGTTGGAGTGGCCTGCTTGGAGTCGTTACCTCTACCCAACGGATCACTCGTGGGATCACCTTGGGCATGTTGTTTGTACCTAAAGCTACCAAATACGACCACACTGGTTAACTTAAAAGAAATGTTGGTTGAAAAATGGAATGTGGAATGTCATCCTGCAGCAGTTTGTGACCAAGCTGGTGATCATCACGAGGAGGAGGTGTATTGTGGAAAAACCTGATAAACCTCTTTAACACGTTCTTTCCAACTAGGTGAATCTCCGGGCTGAGAACTGAGTATCCAAGTTACAGAGAATAACATTTGAGCGATGATTCAGATTTTGGTAGTTTTAATTAAACAGTTGCATGCAAAAGGGTCAGAAGATACACCAGGCGTCTCGATGCAGAATGACAATGAAACAGAGGAGTGTACTGATATTAAAGCATAGAGGATGATACATGCTAGTAAAGAAAACATTGGTGTTCCCACCGCTAATCTTTGTTTGGGCAGAGTAGTAGTCTGCACCTGTAGTCGGCCTGAGGTTCTCAGCAGTTTTGTTTTCATCAAGTATGGGAAACTTTTTTCCCCATCACAAGGTGACAGGCTATATAGTGGCTGTCTCTGGTTCTTCTGCATCAGGGCTCTTCAAGTCTGGCCCTTGAGGGCTGCTTTCCAGTCATAGTTGCAGCTATAGAACAAGACTATAATAGTTAGTCTCAAATATAGCTTCGCAGTAGATATGCTGCTATAGGCCTATGCTGCAGGGGGTCACCGACATGATCCACTGGGCGGTGCCTCTCACCCTTCTTCTCCTCTCCTTTTCCCTTCCTCTCTTCTCCATTTCCATTTTTATTTATTATAAATGTAGGAGCTGTAATTCTCCTCTGCTTGTATGTTCATGGTCTCGTATTGCACCTGCACATTTCATTGACACTTTGGGTGGTGGGCGTGTTCACCGGGGCATGGGCGGTAACAGCTGATAGTATTTAATTCATTACCTTCACCTGGTCTGGGTTTTGACAGAGAGGGGGTGAGCTCGAGGAGGTGATATTTTTCTGTTGACCGCACTCACGCACGCAAATGTTGTCTCGGTAACTGGTACCTGAAGCATTTTAACGTGTTGCAAGGAGCAACTGCCTTACATCTACCGTACATGTCCTGCACACTAACATACTGCTGTGATACTCCAGACTTCCTTATACAATACCATAGCTCCTATCTCAGCACCCTGTCATATGCTCTCTTAAGGTCTACAGAGACACAATTTAGCTCCTTCTGACCTTCTCTGTATTTCTCCATCGACATCTTATAAGCAAATATTGCATCTGTAGTAGTCTTTTTTTTGGCATGAAACTATGCTGCTGTTCACAAATGCTTACATATGCCCTTCGTCTAGCTTTCACAACTCTTTCCTGTAACTTCATTGTATGGCTCATTAACTTTACACCTCTGTAGTTGCCACAACTCTGCACATCTCTATTGTTCTTAAAAATCGTCACATGCATATCCCTCTTCCATTCTTCAGGCACCCTCTCATTTTCCAAGATCTTGTTGAATGCTGTAGTCAAAAACTCAACAATCACGTCTTAGACTCTTCCACACCTCCACTGGAATGTCATCAGGAAAAACCATCTTTCCAATGTTCATCCTCTTCAATGTCCTTCTTTTTTCAGCCTTGCTAATCTTTGCTCCTTCCTGGTCCACAATGTTCACCTCTTCGTTTTATTTTTATTTTCCTACCTTCTGCATTACCATCCTGGATACCAAACCTGCCTACATTATCACTTCCTCATCACCTCTGTTGCCTTTTTCAACAAACCCATTGAAGACTGCACCTACAACCATCCTTTCTTCTCTGGGGATGCTCTCCATCACTTCATCTACCTCACAACAGAATTTCTCCTTCTCGTCTAATTCACATGCAACCTGTAGAGCATCACTGCTAACACTGAACACCACGCCTTTACTTTCTAGTTTTAGACTCATCACTCTATCTCCTCACCTCCAGAATACTCCTAACAAACTCCTCCTTGAAACTCCTACTCCATTTCTCTTTCCATCCACACCATAATAAAACAGCTTGAACTCTGCTCCTGAGCTTCTAGCCTTGCTTACCTTTCCTTATGAACACACGGTATCCACCTTCCTCCTGTGCATTATGTCTATCAACTCTCTAGCTTTTCCTGTCATAGCCCCTACATTCAAAGTCCCTACTCTCACCCCTTTTGACTCTTGCCTTTTGAGTAAAATGTGATTTTGTAAAAACAGTTGAATAATACTTGTCTTACTGTAAAGTCACTTTAATCAGAAAAATCGTCCATTCTAATCTAATCACAAACCTGCATCATATGTCACATAGCCCAACTCTAACTCTACGAAGTGCTGGTACTGTGAAAAGAATATTAGTGGAGATATTTAGTTGTCTAAAAATGATACATTTTGGACAGAAATACTTGATTTCTGAAAATGACTATAGAAATTAATCATTTTAACTACATAACTAACAATAAGGTGAAAAATCATATACCGGTATGTATATTACCTGTATGGAGAAACTGCATAAGTAACAGGAAAAATATATATTAGAACGTCAGTTAAATCAGCACAACACAAAGTTATTTATAAAAAAAAAGCCATAGAAATCAGTCTTTTTGTATATTTATTTGAAGTGAGAATCAGACTTTTTTAATAATTAGGCATTGTCTAATCTCCTAACTAAACACTTTTTGGAAAAAATTTGCAAGTACTTCTTATGTCACAAAAAATATAACAAAACATTAAGGAAAAAAAAATCAGTGAACATAATTACAAAAACATACATTCATTTTCAAAAGCTGAAACTTTTTTTTCTCCTTGAGGGAGAGCAGCCGTGGGTCTCCCTGAGTGTGACTGTAAATGACCCACTGAACTGCATCGCTCAAGAAGGGGAAAGCAGAGCAGGTCACCTCCTCCACAGACCAGACCGAGCTGTATCCCTTTAAATTCACATCTTTGGACAGGAACATAATTCCAACATAACACCTTTCATGAGATGAAAAGCAGCAGAACAACATCTTGGGTCTCTTGTTAGACCTCAATCTTACAGACATTCATGACCCAAATCTGTTTTATCTGCACTAAACACACACAAAAAAACATGACAAAAAAAAGACCTGAATAGCACTTATGTATCTGCAGGAATCATTAAAGCCCCAAGATAGAACCCGTATGAGTCCAGTAAGATCACTGAACTACTAATTTATATATTTATTTGTGAACTGGGAAGTCAGCACAGTGTTTTCAGATTCAAGCTTCGGTCCTTAAAGCTCCACTAATACAGGATATATGAAGACTGATATTACAACAGAAATGTTTCTCCTGGTCTGACTTTGGAAAAGCAGGATAACATGACTCCACTGCATCAAAAACATTTCATCCTGAATGAACAAAGATTTGAGCAATCTTGATTGATGATTGTTTTCATTCTGCTCTCTCATGGTACATCACACAATTATAAATTGAGCATGAAAACAGAAAATTACAACATTTCAAAGATGGGATGTTTTTAAACTAATCTTGCACCAAAATGCAACGGTGACCTTAAAAAATCTTTGGTTGATATTGTTTGCCTTTTATAGAAAGTTAAACTGATTGTGTCACTTCTCATTTTCCCATGATTGTATCCTCTGCAGCATCCTCTGATTAAAAACACAGAAGCATGACAACATGTGTGCACCCAATGATATTTCTGCAATCTCTCTTAAGTCATAAAATATCCAAATCTAAATTAGTTTTGATGCATGAACACTTAAAAGTATGACATCATAAACATTAAATCTCAATAATATTTGCTAACAAAAGTATTCTCTGTTAACTACAATCTTATAAATCATTCTGTAAATTATTTTCCACTTGGTCACAAGGAGAAAAATCAGTGGGGCACATTGACACACAACTGCACTGTTGCAATACAGACGACTAATCAATATAATATACAGTCTTTATCTCTTATAATATTCACCTATAATGTACAAGTGTCTGTTTGCAACAGCTGATGAGGAAATCTGCAACAGGATTAATTGGCTAGTGTGCATAACAATGATTATTCCATGAGACTCCATGAAGCACCTGCTGGGGCTTCCTCACAGTTTTTCACCCCTTCACATTATCTTTGTTGTGGGTCAAGGCCACTAATGTGCATGGCTTCTTTTGAGGAGCAGCAATTCAACTCATCTCCAAGGCCACATTTCCTCTTTGGTCTGATGCGTATTGATCATTTCTTATTTGGTAACCTTCTTTTAGAGATTGAAAAGCTGAAATAAACTAAATAAGCAAACAACTCTTTGGGAAATAGCTTCACAGCCACCGCTGCACATTGGCCTGCAATACAAAACTACATGGTAGACAAGTGCTAATCTTTATCTACTCTACAGAAAAGGAAAAAAATACTGACTACAAGGCAACTACAAACAGTACTCCTCTGAAGTACATTATCTTCTAAGAAAAATAGACTTTTTTTTAAAGGTAAAACATTTTACGGTGTTCATTCTTTACTTCAATCTCTTTGATTCAACGCCTCCATCGCTTTCACTACAGTAATTCTTCATGTGTTGCATCCTCACGTGGAGCTGCTCCCTCAGTCAGATTAGACTTCAGTTTCCCTCTCTGAGAGATGCTTTCCACATTAAGGCCAATTATAAAGCTTTTCTATTCCGGCGTATCACTGCAAGCACTTCTGGTGTAAATCTTTACACAAATCAAACGGAGAAGTCAACAAACACAAGAGTATGTTGGCAAAACAGACATCAGAGATGATTTCCATTAGTGGAGAAGGCAGCACTAAGTTCTGAGCTACTGGCACACAATGTCAGAGATACATTCATAGCATTTTCTATTTGGAAATTACACACTACAGCGATTTAGTACTGAGAAGATACCCTGTCAGTTCACCATGTAACACTACATGACTTTTCAAATGTACTAAACCTTTTTCCCTGAGTTTAGGAAAACAATAAGAAAATAAAAGTAACTCTTAAATGAGGTAGTATAAAACTGGAATAGCAAGGGCAACTGCACATACATACAAAACATAAACGGACATTCATAAAGGCTTTCACACCAATAATGGACAAAATGAACAAAAATATTATTAATACTGGCTCAGTCCCTCAGCAGCATCTGAGGGGATAAATAACAAAGTGTGTGTGTGTGTTTAAATCCTCCTTTTCAAATCATATGAGGGAGAGAGGAGGAAACTGCAGCACCCTTGCTATCCACTAAAACAAACGCAAGAGGAAAGTCACAATGGGATGACGTCAGAAAAAGAAGTAATCAGGAAGTTACTGAAGCAGCCCATCATGTAACCTAAGTATAAGTAGTTACTAAATATACAGTGAAAAGTTTACCCTGAGGTAAACTGAGGTAGATAATCAGCAAAAAGGACTTGCGTTTCCCTTCCACTCCAGTGATAAACTCTCATAAATAATGTCATAAATATCACTTTCTGACATTTATGACAAATTTCTTTAAACATTCATGGTGGGTGAGATTTCTTTTCAAAATATACACACAAATAAAAAGAACATAAAGAAGACATTCAGCGAAATAAAAGGAAAGCGGTAATAGAAATCAAAAGACCCTACATGCCAACATTTCATACAGTCAAGGTTTTTTTGGCTTCCTGATGATAGTGTTGAGGAGCAAAAGATAACAAAACATTTATCTCTGCTTCTTTACACTTCCCCTTTAAACTTACAAAATTCTCACACTGACATTCATGCATGCAGCACTCGCAACCCAAAATAACTTGGGCAGGTTTTCATGAGTCAATTTTAGTCAAATCTGTCTTTATGGTGGACCTAGATGAGAGACCTCTTATGACTCTCAATATCAGTAATTTCAAGCATGACCAAGTTTATATTCACCTGAAAACTGGTAAAAACCAGCTCTGTGCAAAAACAACAGATCCTACATACTACCTTTAAAGCTCCAGAATAAATATGCAAATGTGTTTATTTCATACTCTTTCCTTCTTAAAGAAGGTAATGTGCTGGACTTATTCATTATTAGTTTGTCTGTTTATTACAGTTCTGCACTGTTGACTGTTGTGTGAGATATCCAGCTGAGATAGACGATACAAAACTATTCCCATGAATAAGCAATGTCTTTTTTGTACATATATAATAAATAGAGTATGACATGTTAGTGAGCTTTAGAGGCTGCAGGTAGGTTGATTTTGTTATCTTTTGGTTGTCTTTGTAACAAGTTTTCAAGCTGTTGGCTGATGCTTCAACATTCAGGACAAGAGTGTATCAATCTTCTCATCTATTTTTCCACAAGCAGACCATGCTTAAAATTCTTTTATCCTGTCATTTTCCTGTAACTGATTTTCTCTGTCTGCGCATTAATATTTCTTTGCAAGTGATACACTGCCCTCACACAAACACACAAACTCACATTCATGCCTCCACACACATACTCACAAACTCACAGATGAACCTACACACTAAGTGCAGACGTAGACCTTCTCTGAGCTTCATGATGACTTGAGATGGTAACAACTGACTCCTTTGCCTCCATGTCAGTGCAACTATCCTCTGACAGCTCATTTAGCTCTCCAGCAGGACTGCTGCAGTCTGAGTCTCTGCTGTCCTCTCCTGTCAGTGAGTGTGGGCGGCTGCTGGGACCAGAGGACAGATTTGTCAACTCTGTCTCGTTGTGAGAGTAGTGACCTGAGTCGCCAGTTTCGTGGCTGCCCTCACTGTTAGACGATCCCTCTGTGCAGCCAGGATGCCCGAGCAGGGCCTGCAGAGTTATGGGCTGGTTTGGAGAAATAGACAGTTCTTCCTCGTAGATCAGCACTGTGGTGCTGGGCTGGTAGGAGACAGCGTCATGTCTCGTATTCTAGAGCACAGAGAAAGCTAGTAAGTCTAATGATCTATGGCTTGGTTTTACAATTCAAATGTCTGAAATCTGAAAATGGACCTATACAAAGAAAATACTTTCTTCCTTTGCATATAATCATTCAACTAGAAAGCTTTTGAAACAATTTTCCTACAAATTCCAAGAGATTAGATTTAGTTTACAAATGGTTATGGTCAGCACAGAAGCTCAACACATGACAATATTTTGTAATTTACACTCAATATTTAAGACTAAATGAGCAGGAGTCATCATTGTTGTACCTACCTGTATGGTTTTATTGCTCTTTTTCACATCACCTCCAAAGAAAAACCATTTCCTTTTCTTCTGGGGGCTGGGATGGACAGGGCCGTTGGCATTGATGATAAGATTTGTTCCACCCTATGCAGAAAACCCACAAAATGTCACAACTTATTATTGTAAAATAATTGAAAAGGATATGATTTATTAGTACTTCTATGTTTTAAGGAGTTCTGCCTTTTTTGGGGGGGCAAATATCTCATTCTACACCTTTCTTAATATTCCAAAGATTTTCCGGGATATTGATCGTCTCTACCTTGGCATCAATGAAATGACGACTTATCATTGGCATGTTGACGTCTGCATTCTCAACTTGTGCTTCAGATCCAAGTTGTCCTGCAGCTGTGGTGGATCTGCTCTCCTCTTCTCTTTGTGTTTTAATAGCTGAAAGTTTGCTGCAGGGGAACAAACATGAGACCAGACATTTGAAGAATATGACGTGATGCAGGACAGTAATCGCTGTTATCACAGTGTTCAGAGATATTTAATACCTGTTTTTGCCTCTGCAGATCATGATGAAAGCACAGATGACGATGCAGATGAGAGCGATGCAGACTCCCACACTGATACCAGTCATTGACTTTTGGTCCAGGTGGTAGAAGCCATCAGAAAAGCCTGTGATAAAAACAAATATACTGTTAATTTAATTATCAAAAAAGAACTGCAACAATCTGCATCCAATCATTTTAAAATGTGTTTCTTTGACCATGACATTGATGTCACTGACCTGTGGATTGTGTGGAGCCGCTGGAAAGCCGGATATTCTTTCCAGTGGGGAGATCTGCTTTAACTGTCAACTCCAAAGTGTGAGAGAATGGACCATCACCCATATCGTTGGATGCAGAAACTTTCACCAAGTAAACCTGGCCGGGCTTCAGGTGCTCCAGCAGCGCCATGGTGATGCTTCCTGTGGTGACATGAATTTGTAAATGAACTGTTAAAAATGGAGAGCTGCCTTTCTGACTTCGACTGTGGTTAAAAAAGATAACAGCTCCTTAAAAGTAACACCTTTAAGGGCCACTCACCAGTATCATAAGGTGCTATAAAAAAAATGCAGCAATACTACCTGAGCTATAAAACTATATCTTTATCAGAATACAATCATCAAGTCAGGGATCAGGACACATGTAGTTTAACTTATGTGGTTTGATATAAAGCTTAATTTAGCTTAATGTAGTTTAATATAAAGTCAAATAACTAAAATTGTGTTTTTTGTTGGAATTATATATATTTTGTGAAATCTTATTTTAAGAACAAACTAGTTTAACAAATAATCAAATCATTAAATTAAAATTCAAAAGGAAAAGAAGAATATCTGGATAAGCTTGAGTTTTTTATTACAAACCACAATGAGGTATTTAAATGTTAACCACAACATTTGTACAATAGTTACACATTTGATAAAAAGATTTTTCCATTATTTCACTTGTGCATTTGTTAACAAAACATAAATCTTGGTTTTGTATTACAAATAGAAAGAGCAAGAGAGATTCTGCTTCCTCTTCAATCGCACATGATATCGCACAGAAATCCAAGTCAAGGTGTAAATGTTAATGGATATTTATGTCTTTAAAGGGGAGCTGCTGAGCTGAGATGTGAAGAACAGCACTTTGTGGTGTAGTGAAAGCAGCAAACGTCAAACATCAATACAATCCTCCTGAGAGGGCCACCTGAAAAGAATCTGGGTAATTCTTCAGGGGAGGATGCTCAGTCTGAGGTGAGAGGGTGGCTGTGCTGTAGGGCTTCACTTTTAACCTCTTTACCAATGGCCTTACGGGCTCTCTTGTGTATGTGTGTGGGTCATCAGCTATTAAAAAGATTTTCAAGGACACTTTCAAGAATATTGTGTGAATCCCTGCTTTGCGTAGTCTTATATGAGGATCTTGGGAATTACGACACAAATTCAACCGACATTTACAAAATTCCCTCCAAGTAAAGCCATGCATGACTGTGATTTCAAAGCAGATTCTATTAACCCGGTGTAAACAGAGCTACAACCAAAAGACTAGTCTAACTAATTAGACTATTTTTAGTAACTGTAATGTTCTTTTTTTTTAAATAATTTAAATGAACAAACTTTCTTTCTATAAAACTTAACTTATCTTTTATCAATTACAAAAAAGCAGCAAGCTCAAACTCTCCAGGGCTTAAAGAACACGAAAAAAAGACAAAAATAAAACAGTGATTGCCATTTTCCTGGTGAAAGAATTAATGTCTTCTCTATTGTTCTCATTGACAGCTTTTTAATGTGTGTTTCTCCTTTTACTCGAATCCTTACCCTCTCGTTGCAGCACTTGCCATTTCCCAGCGATCCAGGCGCTTCTGGAGGCATACAGGATTGTGTAGTGTGTCACGGCTACACTGGGCTCATCTGGGACCTTCCAGGAAACAAGTGCTGTGTCCTCGTCAATCAGATTCACCTTGATGCTGGACGGGGGCCGAGTAGGAGCTGGAAGGTGACGGATAAAAAGACAATGTGAAAAAACCCCCCACAAAAAACAAACTATATTGTAAAAACACTAGAACTGAATACAAGGTGACCTCTCTTAACTTTGAATAGTTATCAAAACTGAACATACTTGTCCATGGTAAGGGGAATAAATGAAGAAATGCATTTAATGCTCACCTTTAGGGTAAGTGTTATGATAGACCACAGGGCTCCAAGGACTTGACAGTTGGTCAATATGAAGACGGATGGCAAATTCATACTTAGTGTTGGGCTCCAGATCTTGCACCATGAGGCTTTGCTCACTCCTGTAAAATCGAGACATGACACACACAAACATATTTTTACGATGGGTGCTTTATGCAATGGATTTTAGGCAAAAACATCCAGGATCAGTAACGTTAATGTTCTTTTGTGAAATGTGAGAAGTGGCCACTTCCACTGCTTTTTTTACTTAGTTTACTGTAAGTGGCTTAAGCTGTCCTTTTAAAAATGTCCAGAAGATGGTGATGTGGAGCTCTGCTGACCATGCTGGGCCTGAGGAACTACTCATGTTGGTAGATCCAAAAGGATCAGCCCACTTTACTTTAAATTAAATAATACAGCATTGACAGAAGACCAGACCTAAACAAAATTGTATGTGTTAATGACAGGATGTGAATATAGTGTGATCTTTCATAAAACTCTCCGGACATGACAGCAATAAATGGAAGTTACTAGAAATTGGTTAAAGCTGTACAAATCAAAGTTAATTCATTAGGTGAGAAACAGTTGTGTAATTTAGATATGAAAACACACAATCTCTGACATGTTTGAAATGACATAATAATAGGTTTGCCGAATGTTGGGTGAATAAATTAATTACAAAGGCTTTAAATGACAAGTGTTGTTGTAAAGACATTCTTACGTCTGCAGATAGAGCACCAGCGAGGCGTTCTGTAGGCCAACAGGGTTGCAGCGGACGGTATAGTTGACTGGATTGTTGGAGCTGAAGGCCGGTCGGCCCCAGTGCAGAAATACAGCAGTGGAACTGTTAGTCCTGGCGTGAACATTATGTGGAGGAGGTGGAGGGGGGACCAGGCGATCTCGAACAGCTGAGTGACACAGCACATTGATTTACAAGAAATGTAAGAAATCATAGTACCTGAAACAAATGTACCCGTGCCTATTGGTACTTACAGACACATCCAGGGGTGCTAATGGTCTGGTCTGCTTGGTACCCCTCTCCAACAACATTATAAGCCAGAAGTTTCACATGGTACTTCTTCCTCGGGTCTTAAGAAAAGGGAAAAAAGCAAAAAAAAAAAAAAAAACAACATTCAGTCTAGATTTGTGTTTGCCATCAGTTTGGAAACAATGTAATGACACAGCATGAAGCATGACGCTGTGACATATTCCTGCAACTAATGGGAAGCAGGGGTGCTATTTCAAAGAGGGCACAACTTTGTGGGTGTGGGGTCGGTGAGCTTTTCTGGTGTGATGGTGTGGTGGGAACGAGCGGTCAGGCAGTGTGACAGATGCTTGGTGCTGTGAGCCCTTTGGTCAGTTTCAACACCCCTCAGGGCAGCAGAACAGAAGAGCTCCGCTATCCATCACACTGTCACCCTGAGTCTTTTGATTGCAAATGAGAAAGACCTCTCTCCGGCCTCGGTCAGGCCTGCTGGTCAGTGGCCACAACTACTCAGGTTCTGAATCTGGGGGTCAAATAGAAACCCCAAAATCCCCTGGGAGGGGCAGTGTAGACGGTCAACAACAGTGGTAGGCCTCAGTGACCCCGAAAACCTGCCTTTAAACAATAGCCAGCTGACCAAATGTTCCTTTTACTCCTAAAAGCATAATGATGGAATAATTACCAGGTTCCATTTTAATTGTTGACTTCAATTATAATGCTGGGAGCCATAAGTGTCTTCCCTAACTGTCCCTTATAGACAGTTAAAAAGTATAGTGTGATCCACAATTTCCACAGTTACTAAGCAACATCCAAACAAACTTACTGTACAACATTTTCTAAATGATAGCATGATACTAATGCATTTTCTGAGGTGTTTGGTTTCTAACAAAAAGGTTTCACATAGGCATTACACAGAAGAAAACTATATAATTCACATGTAAATGTATACACTACGCATAACAATGATCCTATTGGTATTTTTAGAATACTGCATGTCCACCAGAAACACACCTCTATTGCTTTAAGGGCTTTAGAGAAGACGGGGACCACAGGGGATGAATTTGTTTCCACAGAGGTTTTCAAAGTTTAGGAGGGGTGGAGCTAAGCTACTTGGAACCCAAGCAGCCCTGGGGAGTTTCCTTGCAGCCTCGCTGAGGCCAGCAGGTCACACCAAGATAAAATTCTTCAAGAACCCAGGGTGGTGGGTGTGGAATATGAGAAGGGGCTATGTTTTGCTCAGGAATCCTATATCTGAATACTCTTAATTGCAAAGACAATTAAGAGAAAAAAAATGATTGCTTATCACTGATGTGATCTGTGATTTCCTGTTTTTTTGTGGGAGATATGCAAATCTTTAACATGAGGCAAAACAGGGAGATGATCTGATTTAATATCAATCTGTATTTTTTTTCCAAGAGATAGATAAAAAAACAACAGTTTGCAGTTTGCTAAGAAGCAGTGTCCACTTCCAAAAAAGGGACCGGCACATAACAGGCACCTCTTTCCAGCCCCACAATACAATGGGTTGGCCGTAATTATGCATGAGAAGAGCTCTGTGAGGGGGGGAAGCTGTGACATCTGGGCCATGACCTTTGACATGGAATCTAGGCAAGCTAAATCGTGCAAAAGGAGGGGTCACACATCTCGCTCTGAAGGGGGAGGACAAAGTAGAGGAAGTGAGTGGAAAAACAGGGAATCACCAAGGGTCAGAATAAAATGCTTCTTAATAAGTCCTGTCATGATGTCATGACTAAAGATAACTGAACGGTTTATTTTTCTGCCACGGTTGAGCAGCCTGCCGAGGTAGAACAGCAGCATTATGTGTCCAAAATACAATATTGCTGTCTGTAATTTCAACAAATAAGTCTAGGCTTGCTTACCAGGATGCTGACATACAGGAACAAGGATGTTACTTTACAATCCATAAAAAACATCACAACAGTGCACCAATTCTATAAACACAGTCTGCCTCAGATAAGACAGCAGTATGTTGATGGAGTTTTTTTAAGATGCTGATATTAAGGCGGTAACTTACATTTTTATCAACAGTGATTACTCTTTTACCATTTTTTTCTATTAGCTTATTATTTTATGCCATACCAACAAAATAGGAAAATGTTTGTACAGTAAAAAGACCAAAATTATTAAATTAACAACCAGTTAGTAATCACACAAAACTAGAGTAGGACTTTGGAAGTAGTCACTTCAGTGCAGACTTACAGTACAGCCATTTATTACTCTGTTTGGATTAAAGGGTAAATTTAAGTCATTTATGGTTTCCCCACCCCCTTCTTCTCTCGCCTTGTTTTTTTTTTTTTACAGCCTGCAATGCAGTTCCCATCGGCCCCTGAAGTTTTGTTCTGTTGCAAAAGGCCCCCCAGGCCACAGCAATCCAGGCCTGAACAGGGGCTGTAAATGTCAACTCCTGCATGAACTCCCACACCAATATCTATCATCCCTCCCACAAACCCTCTCTCCATTGCCTTTACTCACACGATCAGCATACACACACACATACTAATACACTTGCAATTTAACCATAAAATAACACTTTCCAAATGATGTCCGGTTTGATCAAGTTTTCATACTGATCATGCTTCACAGCATCTTTAGCAGAAGGAGTTTACAGGATGCAGTCTGGCCTGCAATAGATATACGTCTACAGTTGTGCATTGAAAGCTGCCTGGTGCCAACAGGTATGAGAGGTATTTAAGCTTCAGTGATGATTACATCTTCCCCTCATACGCCAAGGAGAGTTTACCCAGGTGAGGAAAGGTCACTACACTGTGCCATTATACTCAACTGGAGCCCCTGTAACACATTCCTGTCCCTCATAATGTGCTTTCAATCATATGGATTGTCATAAGTGATTATTCAGAGTATTCTCTCCTGTAGCTGTGCACAGAGGTGACTCAACCGCATTGGCAATGGTAATAGTTCAGAAATCAATGTTATTGACAAAAATGTATGGCTGCTGTGTTCAACATCGAGTGGGTTATAGGAAATGCCATTTACAGTGCAAGTTGATTTAATCTGCAGTGACCATAGACTGAGAAAGATCAGCTTCCAGGCCTTGGGTTACTTAACACAGAGCTTTAAAGTTTAAAAGAAAAGCAAAATGTGTTAAAAATACAATAAATAGATTTAGTAAAATCTGACACAGACAATGCCATATCCTTCTTCACAAAATGAGTAAAAACTAGGGACAGTGTGAATGACTTTATAACTGACATAGACTGAGTTTGTTCCTCTCTGTGTTACTGTTAGGACAACATTTATCATTGCCCTCTTAAGTAGACTGTCTTAAAATATAAATGTGTTTTTATCATTTCTTTGTTCTTAAGGTTCAAAGGCTTTTAAAATGTCAGTGTCGTCAGGTCATTTTAAAACCACCTCTTGTATAAACTTTCCTTGGCACGACACTGCTGCAGATATATTGTCACACAGGAGATCAGATAGTTCAGTTTACACCTCTCCTCTCATGCGCAAATCTGCAGCTTAGTGCTGCAAGACAGAGAGCCCACAAGACCCGCCCATTGTTTGGCCAACAACTCGGTTAGGGATGCATTTCCTTTACGTCTTGACTAATAAACTATCTTTGTGACTCTCAAAGCCAAACACAATGATAGTCTTTGATGTCTGCGCTCCTCCTGGAACTCTGCTCAAAGCGGTCATAAAACACATAATAAATCAGACTCCACAGAACAGCTTCCCTTTCTTTAAAACACAGCTTTGTAAAGCTTCTTTTACAAAGAAGAAGAAAACAATAGTTCTTTTAATTCAGTAAAAGCTCAGCTAATTCAGCTAATTCTGCATAATGATTGTTCACCCTCTTCAAATATGTATTCAACTTCAAATCCCAAATAAATAATAAATCAAATTTGACTGATTACAGGCGAATATATTTACTATTTTTTAGGACTCCCATTTAAAGCTATTAAAATAATATTTAATGTGTGATTTCATATGGTAATAAAGTTTAGTAGTTATGTGATGTTTATTGGTGTTAAATTCATTATCATCATTAAGTTTAAATCTAATTAGTAAGTCTGACAGCATTTATATTAGAGCACTAGCATCAACTGAAGTAAATAAGTAGTTAAAAGTTTACACCTACAACAATTGATTGTACGTCCTTGTCTTCCTGCCTTTCCTTCTTTCTTTCTGATCTTATTCAAGCAGCGGTTCTTGATTTACAAGAAAGCTGCTGACCACCTGGTTGACCCCTTCTGACCACAGATGGTCAGATAGTGCCCACTGCACTGGCCTCAGCCCCCTTTCCTCTTTCAAACAAAACGGCTGAAATGAATCTGACCTGAAGGCCAGAAAAGCTGTGATGAACGCCATTCAGAAGTCACAGAAAAGCCACACACAAAACTTCTACACAGGGGTTGGGAGGTCATGGCAGTGGGGTGTGGTGCTGTGCTCTTCAACGTGCAGTGAACCTCTGATCAACACATGACACAATCTAATCCTATTAATCACACACAACTGTGTTGTCAGCAGATGCTGTGGCTGATTTTAAACAAATTTGAACGCCGCAGACTTTCCTCTCCTGTAAATTTCAAGAACTTTATAGACCTTTTAAAGATGCATGGGTCTGCATCTTATATATTTGTCTATTGGATGTTATTGTTCTGCTTTGTGTTTGTTGTAATAAGTGAAGAGCACTTGAGACCCTTGATGACCACACAAAAGCAATAATATATATCAAATCAATTATGCGAGTAAGACCACTAATAACATTATTTAAGTTGCTAAATAGCTAACTTTAGCTATGAAATTATGAATAAAAACACACACATATATATATATATATATATATATATATATATATATATATATATATATATATATATATATATATATATTGTATATGGATGTACATGTATTCGTGTGGGTGGGGAGAAGTTGTGGGTGGGGGGTGGTAAGATGGAGAAAATAGCACTGGATATGATGCAAACTATCAGGAGGTGTACTGTAGAATATTTAAGTTTTGTATGTTCAATGAACTGAATTTGTGAGTTTATATCTTATTTTTCTGACACGTACCATGCATCCTGTAAATTCTTACAGTGCTTGCAAAAAAAAAAAAAAAAAAATAATAAAAACATATACACTCAGTAAGGGTCAACTAATCATGACAACCCTTTTCTCAAGATGTTCATCAATGCAGCCAAGTGCCTCAACAAATCAGATCAGGAACTTGCAGCACAAACATGAAACTTCCCGTGAACACTTAAACAAGACAGAAGACGGTGACACAAGGTAACTTGATAAAAAAACTCACCAAGCCCTTCAATTATGTGCTTATTTGCAGACGGGTGCAACTGAACTGGTGCATTCTCAGGCTGGCTTTCCTCGTGGTAAAAGAGTTTGTAGCCCTTCACACTGGCTGAGTTCCTGGCTGTCAACTGCCATCGTGCAGAAATAGTGGTGCAATTCAAAGGCTCCAAATGCAGCTCGGGAGCTAGTGGAACTACGGAGAGAGAGAGTGAAAGAAATAAATGAATAAAATATTTTTGATAAATGCAGTGAAAACCAATAACGATTTGATATAGTCTTGATGATATTTATATCATACAACGAAGAATATCAGGATATACATTGTTTGCAGAGTTAATGTGTTGGACAGACAGGTCTCCTGATCAGATTTTAGACTACTAACACAAACCAGACAAACATTCAAAGGAGCCATTTTAAACTTCCTCATTTGAGATAAAGGGAACTTTACTGAAAAAATATCTTTATTATTTAGACTGGAGAAATAAAAAAAAATCCTCCTTTCCCCCACCTTAAAGCTTCAGATTTACCCCAAAACAGCCATATACGCTTTCCCACCTGGAAGCCCGAGTTGCTTCTTTTATGACCCATGACTGACGGCCCTTCAATGCTATTGATGGTGCAGAGCGAAGGTCACTGAGTAACAAACGCATTGCCTCAACAACATCATTAGTTCAACTTTTCTCCATCTTTCTGTTTTATCATTTAAACTGAGGTGATGACTTAACTTCCTTTGTGTGCATACACATATTTTTTTTTAAATATACAAGACCATTTGGACCAACAAAAATCACATAAATTTGGCCTTTTTGCAGTTTGATGCTGCTTTTTCCAAAATTTAGAGGACAGTTCATCATAAGGTTGTACCTCGAGCATTGGATGCCTTTGGAGTGCGGTGAGACGTCCAGGCAGATTGCTCACCCCAACCTATGTTGGTGGCAGCAGCAATACGCAGGAGGTAGATGGTGTCAGGATGCAGGTTTTCAAAAAGATGTTGGGTCTTTTCTCCAGGTAGCTCTATCTGTGACACTGCAGCCTCAGAACTGGTGCGATAAGACAAGCGGTAGGCGGAAACTTGCCCCCGGCTCAGCTTCTTTGGAAGAGGCTGCCAAGAGACCTGTATGTCTGTGGGGCTGCGGCTGGTGAGACTGAGCTCCGGAGCTCGAAGGGGAACTGTGAACAAGCAAGGCAAGAACTTTTAGTGCAACATTATCATTGTTATTATACAGTAAAACCAAAATGGTCATATTACCTAAATACACATAACAAAATCAACTATCCCCACCCAACCCATCCTTACAACTTGAAGCTTCAAATGGCTACTATCTCTTTAGGTTTATGCACAATAAAAAGTTAGACTGTTGCACTCCAGAGATGGCATGCAATTAAAAGCTGTGACTGGTTGTAATGATGACAAAAGACCTATTACTGAGTGAATTCTTTAAAACTTAAATGTTGCTTTTTTTGGGGTGTGTTTAAATATGTGTGTAACGTATTTAAACACACCTAACACACCGAGTTACAACACCCTTGTGTTGTAACTCAGAAATAGTTGCTCAAGAAGCGTTTTTTTGCATCACCAGACTTGACATTTGGCATCAAAGAGCAGTGCTTTTGGGTCAGCAACATCATATGTGACACAAGAGAACAAAGTGACACAAATGAACTGTTAAGCAGAATGACTTGAAACTAAATTTCATGCATAGCAGCAGATCCAGTAGACAATTATTCGAAAGTTTTTTTTTTTTCTAGTATATGCAAGGGTTTGAAAGGTTTAGTTTCAATTACTGATTTCAGTGGACATCGGGGGGTAATCTTACAACCATTCAATACAGTGCAGTGAAACAATTTACATTCGATTTTGTTTGCAGTGGAATACATAAATCCATGAACATGTTGAACAAATGCTAATAGTTTGTTATTATTTTTTTAATCCATCAAGAGAAGAATAAATATATACCTGAGGTTGTAAATAAAGTTTTGAGGTTGTCATCTTTAATTGTTGAGGCATTGCAGGATGTCCAAGAGTGGGAATATCAGTAACTTCTCAAAAATATGACAATGAAGAATGTACAAAAATTAACTGTGCACATCCTTTTATTTGGAAAAAAATATTTCGCTATTTTCTTTAAATAATTCATTTAGAAAAAGGGTTTAGTGTAAGAGAATCAATAACGACACTAAAGTAACCAAAACAAAAGACAGTGGCTGCTCACTCACACACATCTGCTACCCTGTAAAATGCGGTGTGATGCCATTGCTAAGTTGTATTGTGAGACCTGCAGTACTGAAATTTACAATCAACAATAGATTCAGAATGATTAACCGGGTTGTACCATGCCATGTGGGAAATGTGGTCTTTTTCAGGAGGGCTGTTTTTTAGGCTAAATTCATTGTGCTGCAAGTGCTGTACACGTACATCTCATATTTAGATTGTTGGATCCGCTAAAACTTTCTGTGTGGTTGTTTTATCTAAAAACAGGAAAAATTCCCAATAACTTTCCAAGAAAAGCAAAACAAACAGTAGAAACAGCTATAATCGCATGCCATATAATACGTAGTGCATCCTGTTCTTGAATCATACAGGACTGTCTCCGAAAATTAGAATATTGTGATTTTCTGTAATGCAATTACAAAAACAAAAATGTCATACATTCTGGATTCATTACAAATCAACTGAAATATTGCAAGCCTTTTATTATTTTAATATTGCTGATCATGGCTTACAGCTTAAGAAAACTCAAATATCCTATCTCAAAAAATTAGAATATTCTGTGAATCTTAATCTTAAACTGTAAGCCATGATCAGCAATATTAAAATAATAAAAGGCTTGCAATATTTCAGTTGATTTGTAATGAATCCAGAATGTATGACATTTTTGTTTTTTTAATTGCATTACAGAAAATAAAGAACTTTATCACAATATTCTAATTTAACTTCTGAGACAGTCCTGTATATAATATGAAAACGTCTAATACAGGAGTTTGAATAAACTAACTTACTTACTGTACAAACATAATAGCAGCTATTTAGCAAGTTTTTTAGTTCGTAGTTTTACTATATGTAACTTAAATCTTCTCTTCTCTTCTATCTCTTATTTCAAATTCTTGTTTCTGATGCTGTATTCGCTTTAGGAGAGATATCACAGTTTGGGATTTTAGTTGTGGGTAGTCCTCACCATCCTCATATGTATGCTGGAAGATGTGGTCAGACATACGACTGGCTCCCATGGGCATGTAGGCCACCACGTAGAAGGTGTAGTTTCTAGCCGGTTCAAGATCATCAATAATGTAGCTAGTGGTATCGTTTCCAATGACAACTTGATATTCCTCGTTGTTTAATCCTGGACAAATGAAAAGATCATAAGATGAGCTGAAAGAACCACAACATCAAATCAGAAAAATGTACGTCATTACTCCAGAGTAGACCTTTTTTTAAAAGAGAAAAAAAAATCTACAGGCCTTGGATTTTTCAGAAAACAAAAACAGGTTTGTGAATTAAGGAAGCTAAATTCAAGATATCAAAGTCCTGTCTAACTTATTCTACCTTCCTACCTTGCCTTATTTTACAATTTTACAAGCCTAATATGACTTAGTTAATTCACAATATTATTTTCAGAGTAATTTCATCACAACATTTTATAAAGCAATGCTCATCATTTGTTACCCTTTCTAAGAAGACCAATTAAGCAAAGTCAGACACAGGATCAGTGGCCACAGAGGAAAAAAAAAGAAATGCCTTGTCTGATTTCTGACTCGGTAAACACGGTACTTCGGAGTAAACAAAAATCTAATTCTAAATAGCTTGAATGCCTCAGTGAGCCTCTTTGAAAAGAGACAATGCTTGCCTTTCTGTCCAATTCACACCCTCTCGTTGGTTCACAGAATACACACTTTTTGGACACGCCATCACACACGCTAATTAGTTCGTCCCTTCAGAATAGCCTCAATTCAGTAACAAACCACTCTGTCAACAACCTCAGGTGCAGAGTGCACTGTCCTATACTCTGTCAATGTCACTGAACAAATATTCTTTCTAATGAGAACAAGGAGTTTGTTTCAGAAAATGTATGTGAAATGCAGAAAACTCCTGAAAGATACCAGTTATTCAAGGATAACACAGGGAGAATGTGTTCAGCCTCTATTTTGACCTCCTTATCCTCAATAAAACCCAGCAGGTGTTCTTTTCTCCAAGCTGAATTCTGTATATTTCCTTTCTCCAATGGAAGTCTGTAGCATTGTAATTAAGTGCAGTGCTTGACTACACAACCAGCCAATTTTCTTGAAAAGTTGCCTTGTTTGAATGTGACTCTTATTATCAATGGCAAGAGTTCCCAGGAAAGCTGAAAGGATTTAGGGCTTTTGTGCTGCTACACTGCAACCCTTGTGCTTTTTGGGAATAGTATTATCTTTACAGTTCATTTTATCAGGGGAAAAAGAAAGACTTTGGCTCTTTAAATTCCACAGGATGTTAGTCCTGATGACGACACGTGTTTGTCCAAAAGAACTGTTGTTCTCCTCAATTTACTGTACTGTTATTTTTGACTTCCAACAAAACAGCACTGCTAACACAGGACTTGTCTCAAAACAAATCTTTAACACTGAAAGTAACAAAATCAAGGTTCACAAGCATAAAATGTTTAATAATGAAAAAAAGTTCTCACCTTCAGCCTTCATGTAGTGCACAGAGTAAGCAATAACTTTATCTGAGTTATACTGTGGCCTTTCCCAAGCCAGGAGTATGGCAGAGCTTGAAACTGTGTCGGCTCGGATATACCGGGGTGCACTTGGCCGGTCCTCTGACATCACTACGATGAGTCTCGCCATGGAGAGGACTGATCCTTGTTCATTTTCGGCCTGGCACTGATAAATGGCGTCATCTTCAAGGATGATCTGGTTTATGACCAATTTGCTGGGACAAACACACAAATGCAGAGTGTACAGTCACAGGGTTTTCTCATGAGGATCTCTCTCCAGGGCATTGTCACTCTATAATTACTGTAACAAGCAGTGACAGTTGAATAAGGAGAAGGAACAAATTATTGGAAAACCAACTACAATTTAATTTGCACAGGTGTAAATTATTCAGTTTTCTTTCTACGGTAGCAGCAACAAACTGTTCAATGAACGTCTTATGGTCAACAGAGGTCAACAGAATTTGGGCTTTATTTCACCATGTCTGTGTATGAAAACCAAATCCATGTGATATGTAGGAAGACGCAGAGGTGTCAAGTAACGAAGTACAAATACTTTGTTACCTTACTTAAGTAGAAATTTTGATTATCTATACTTCACTGGAGTCATTATTTTTTTACTTTTACTTTTACTTTTACTCCTTACATTTTCACGCAATTATCTGTACTTTTTACTCCTTACATTTTAAAAACAGCCTAGTTACTCTATTTCATTTCGGCCTTAAAAAAAAACTATCCAGTTAAATTGCTCCATCCGGATAGAGTGAATTTGGTTGTGGTTGTTTCAGATGTTCTTGCCCAGGTTTGTTCTTACATCCGTTGCCCTCAGATTCCTGCAACAAAACTTGGATGTACATTCAAATAAAGGTTAGGATAAATGATAACATGCCTCTGAAGTTTGACTTTTTGCACCATTACAATACTTATAGGCAACTAGTCATCATATCTTCTGCTCTCTGAAACACATGTTAATGCTCAATAGTACACATATATGGTTCTTTAATATATTTGCATTATACTAAGATGCATTCATTTTCAATCGCTTTTGTCCTTAATGGCTTTTTTCCCCCTTACATTACTTTTACTTTTATACTTTAAGTAGTTTTGAAACCAGTACTTTTATACTTTTACTTGAGTAAAAAACTTGAGTTGATACTTCAACTTCTACAGGAGTATTTTTAAACTCTAGTATCTATACTTCTACCTGAGTAATGAATTTAAATACTTTTGACACCTCTGGGAAGACGAATCTATGCGATCCGAGGAATTCAAATTAACTTTGGAGAAGCATACCTGTGGTACATCTTGATGCGGCCATTGGATTGGACTCTTTCTCCATTTTTGAACCATGTGATCTGAGCTGCTGGAACTCCCTCCGCCTGGCACACAAAACGGGCGGTGCCAGCACGTGGACGTGTCAAGCTCTCTGGCCACTCCACAAAAGACGGTGGTCCTTTTTAAAGAAAAAGCAAGATTAGGAATTAAAAATGCTCAGAATAGAGTCAAAACATATACAGCCAAACTATTGTATATTCTTTTACCTAGCACAGTGACATTGGCTGAGGCAAGAGTGTAATTCCGTGTGCCAGGAGTGGTGGCTCTGCACATATAGACTCCTCCATGCTGGGGTTTGATGTCTGTGATAATGAGGTTGCCATTTCCCAATACTTTGGTGTTGTAAACATCAATGGACTTGCTGTCCGCTCTGCTCCAGGAGATGAGAGGTCGTGGACTACCTGTAGCCAAGCATTCAAGGATGGCATTCTGGTGCAGTGACACTGAGATGTTCTGTGGCCCAGCTATGATGCGTGGTCTCTGAGGTAGCTGGGGGCCAGGAGCTGCACAGAGAGGGGAGCACAGTTTTACTATGATGTGATGTGATATACATGTGTTGTGACTGCTGCTTTCCCTTTAGTAAATAACTGAACTTCTGTTAAAATATTGAGAGGTCTATAAACTAGGGCTGGGCGATATGGACCAAAAGTCATATCTCGATATTTTCTAGCTGAATGGCGATACTCGATATATATCGATATTTTTTCTGTGCCAATTGGGGTTTCCCCCAAAGCATTATAGCATAGCATCTCTGTTAGCTTCATTTTTTTCTGAGGCAAACCCTTAAAAAAACAGTCAGTTTTATTACAATGCCTCATGCCAAATGTTACACAGGTACCTTTATTAACAGAGATCTGCACAATATCAAAATGTATAAAACAAATGAAATAAAAATAAACTGCCTGCATATATAGAATAAAATGCTTCTTGAATAAAATAAAACAAATATCCCTTTCCTGCATAACAATTAAATTCAAATACACTGTGCAATTAATACAATGTAGACAGTAACAGGCAGACTTTTCCACTGAGGTTGACAGTTGTGCAAATAACAAAACATTTGTGCAAATCTCAAATAAAACATTCAAGTCAATTTGTCACAAAATAAGCTATATCAAAATCATTAAAAAAAAAAAAAAAAAATTTTCTTTTTAAATCGATATAAACGATATTGTCTCGTACCATATCGCGTTTGAAAATATATCGATATATATTCAAATCTCGATATATCGCCCAGCCCTACACCTAATCAAACATTTATTCTGACTAGATTTAGATCAAAATATTGAACAAACTCACTTTTTAGGCATATAAAAAATGTTGATGGCTGACGCACCTGGAGTGACGGTGAGGGTGGCTTCTGTGCTTCGGCGACGGCTAGCAATATTAGTGACAATGCAGCGGTAGTGTCCAGCATCAGCTCGCTTCACCCCATGAATCTGAAGAACACCACTGGGCAGGACTGTGATTCTGAGTGGCAGATCAAATGTTTCTAATAAGTCATATTGGCTCACAGTGGTCACAGACCAACTTCCAAGATTCAAAAGATTGTGTCTGGTAAGAATATAAATGAATGAATAATGAAATGAATACCACAAAGATAAGCTGAAAAAAACAAGGCATACCTTTCAGTGGCGAGGGGTAATGTGACTCGATTGAACTCCCAAGTGATGATGGGAGGAGGGTGCGCACTGATTTTACAGGAAAACCTGGCAACTGAGCCTTCAGTTACCACTATGGACATTGGCTGGAGTGCAAAAGAGGACATACCTGGAAGAAAAAGTAAACAAACTTATTTATTGATTGAATGATTTCTGTTTCAATTCCTAAGAGTGTTTGTGTGTGTCAAAAGGAAGCATTGTGTTGTCTCAACTATAAAACTGACGGCTTAAAACAAACAAACAAAACAAAAATCCTTATATCCAAACATAGTTCTTCATAGTTATGTATTTCAGACATCCATCCACATCAGAGGTGTCAAGTAACGAAGTACAAATACTTTGTTACCTTACTTAAGTAGAAATTTTGGTTATCTATACTTCACTGGAGTAATTATTTTTCAGACGACTTTTTACTTTTACTCCTTACATTTTCACGCAATTATCTGTACTTTTTACTCCTTACATTTTAAAAACAGCCTTGTTACTCTATTTCATTTCGGCCTTTAAAAAAAAAACTATCCAGTTAAATTGCTCCATCCGAATAGAGTGAATTTGGTTGTGGTTGTTTCAGATGTTCTTGTCCAGTTTTGTTCTTACATCCGTTCCCTCAGATTCCTGCAACTAAACTTGGATGTACATTCCAATAAAGGTTAGGATAAATGATAACATGCCTCTGAAGTTTGACTTTTTGCACCATTACAATACTTATAGGCAACTAGTCATCATATCTTCTGCTTTCTGAAAAACATGTTAATGCTCAATAGTACACATATATGGTTCTTTAATATATTTGCATTATACTAAGATACATTCATTTTCAATGGCTTTTGTCCTTAATGGCTTTTCCCCCCTTACATTACTTTTACTCTTATACTTTAAGTAGTTTTGAAACCAGTACTTTTATACTTTTACTTGTAAAAAACTTGAGTTGATACTTCAACTTCTACAGGAGTATTTTTAAACTCTAGTATCTATACTTCTACCTGAGTAATGAATGTGAATACTTTTGACACCTCTGATCCACATCAGTGAGATCTATAGTGGATGTCATGAAACGATGATGCCTATAACCTAAAGCCCAGTGCTGTGAGGTGACTGGAGTGGAACAGCAACATCATGCATGGATAAGCTTTCCCTGAAACTGAGCTGATCTCAGCCACCGGCCAACCAGGAAGCAAATTAGATGTAAAACGAATTTTAAAAGTTTTTAACAGCAAAAGTGTGAATCTTAAGAGTGAATTAAATTGTTTAAGCCATTTTGTTGACAAATAATCCCTTATACAGGACCTTCTTGAAAGCCACAAAAGTCTTTAAAAGGTCACCCAAAGCTATACCATCCCCCTCTTCTCAGGAAGCTGCAGAAGCCTGTGGTCAGTCGTTTGTTAAAAGAAATCAATTGCGCAGCTGTTTGTGACTAAGAAAAACAGACTCACAGCACTTTAACTCTTAACTGTAATAAATATACATAAATATCAAAGGCATAGAGACAAACCAGTCAACTGACTGTACAAAACTGCATCATTTCTAAAATTCCGTTAGCTAATTTTCAAATTGCAATACTGCTATCTGGCACTTTCCTTGCATTGGTATGCATAAAGAAACACACTGTTGTGCTCTCTAACTTCTGTGCAAACAATTAGAGCTTCAGAAAGCCATTGTAACAAAGAAAAAGTAAGCTGTCACAACTCAAATAGAATGAAACAGAGAAATAAGTATTAACCTCCAACACTTACTTCTTCCTATAACTTCCTATTTTGCTATAAACCTTTGAAAAAAATGGAAGGCACAGACAGGATTATTATGTGTAGGTGGTTGCCTCAGTTGATGGAGCAACTGTTTTCCAAACCAAATATGAGTAATATCTGTTGGCAAGACATTGTCCCTTAATAGGATTATGAGTGTATAATTGTAAAGACAAAGCTTTGCATACTCTATATAGTGCTTCGTAGGGCTGTGCGATTAATCGATTTTAAATCTAAATCGGATTTATTATTCAAGACGATGTTAAAAAAAGGAAAATCGGAAAATCGATTTTCCTTTTTTGCCGCTGGCTGCATTACAGACAGAGCTCGTCTAGTCATCTTTGTTTGGTCAAGAAAATTATAAATGTTGTCAGTTTACTAAACTCAAGGAGGATTTACAATATCTTTCAATTGCACTTCATTCCCAATAGGGAAATTTGTTTGCTATTTTTCTTTAAAAATAAAGATAAAATATTTGAAACAATTTATTCCATTGTCTTTTGTAGTTTTACCAAAAAAATTGAAATTGAAATCGAAAATCGGGTTTTCAGAGAAAAAAATCAGGTTTTTATTTTTGTCCAAAATCGCCCAGCCCTAGTGCTTCGTAAAACCTAAACACAGTTAAAAGGTGCTATGTAAGTGTGCAGTATTTACTTTACATGTAAGGGGGGTGTGGGGCGGGGGAATGAGAACCTCATGAAAGGTGAAACAACCATCATAAAAGTGAAAACAAGAACTGCCAACTTTGTTCTGATTTTGACACTTGTCATCCATATAATTTTCTTTTATTCCACAACATAAAGTACCATGCTGTGGTAGCTTCTGCTTTCGAGAAAAGCCAGCAGGAATCCACTACACTGCTGTAAACACACAGCAGTGTGTATGAAGGGAATGATGAATGCATGTGTGCAGGCAGTATTGCCAGGTGTTGGGGTGTTAAAGAGCAGGAGAACTCTAAACGAAAAAAAAAACAACATTCAATGAATTATGACCTTTACAAATCTAGCAGCAACAAAATCATGCTGGAACTTGTGGTGGCAATAGAAACTAAATTTGTCCAAGAAAACAGTGACAAATGAGTTCCTGAGTTAAATGTTTTAAAAATCATTATAGATTTCTGACAGCTACATTTAAAAAAATAAAAATAAAAAACAGTAAATTTAACAAGAATGATAGGATTTCAGAACTTAAAATCTTTTTCTAAAGGTGTCCTGGCCGAGACAGACTGCAGATGTTATCAGCAGCTGTTACACAACATAAAGTAAATCAGTTAATTTCACATAACCACCATGGAAACATCCTTATGATGTTTGTTGATGCTTGTGGTTTAGGACTGGATATGACAAACTTGACCACGTTATGCATCAAACTATTGGGAAATTCATGATTGCTGTTCACAATACTGATGTTTTCAAGGCTCTCTGTATGATCTCATTCTTGCTGCACAAGTGGCAAACTAAAGTCTGGATCAGATGTCTCCACCATGGTCCCATTTAATCAAATTAGTCTTGAGCTGTCACCCCTTTAGCTCCACTATGGCTGTTTGATGTGAACATAGAGGAAGGGAGAGGAATTCAAACCCCCGCTTCCACACACCCACCATGTGTTGAAGTGACATGACCGGAGGGCACGAGAGATGAGCTGCACTTATCCTATGCCTCACTACTTTGCCTTCCCATTTATGCAAGTGATTCTGGATTGACAAACAGCAGAACAACCATTGATTATTGATAAACTACTAAGACAAGGTGGAAAATCTATAAATGCTCAGGGTTGCCACATACTGGCAAGAGCAGTCCTGCTGCTTTGAGGGATGATGTTTGCTGAGGGAGGCATCTGATGTGTGGATTAAATTATCATGGCAAATAAATCGAACTCTGTGATTTATTTAGTCATGTGCATTTACTCAATTTTTTACTATTTTCATTGTGTTTTACCTAAATAAAGTAGTAAAAGTATTATCATTGTTTTTTACTTTAATTATAATTATATATAATTATATTATATGCTTTTCATTTTCTTAACTACACCAAAATATATAGCTTTGAAACATTTAGCTGAACATCTTGCTCCCAATCCTTTCTCAAACACAGAATAAATACCTCAGCCTTTTCCCCAAAAGCTTCAAGAAACAGCTCCGACCATCTGCCCTTCTCAGCAATCTCACCTCTCACCTCTGACCTCCACAAATCCTGACTAGCACTCAACTCGGGCAAAAAGCTGTTTGACCGTCCAAACCCAGTGCTGCTGCCAAGCAAACTACCTAGAAATCACTTATATTGTCCTCCAGCCGTGAGGATTTAAGGTAAGTTAAAGTTTTGCCATAACATCCCTTTCTCTAGTATCTGACATCTCCCAAACAGAAAAACACAAAACATGATATCACACCGGGGCTTGACTGTATTATGATGAATTTAAAACTTGTCTTCCTCTCCATCCTAATAGCACACATTTTACATATACAATGGCACCTTAAATTTGATGCACCAAAAATGTCCAAACTTACAAATTTAAAGCTTAAAACAGAAATAAGTCAGTTAATAAACAATCCTGATTTATTGTAGCATGTTCACCCTACGGTCCAAAGTAAACAATTGAAGTAAAGCTATATTTAACACACTTTATCTTAGAGCAGATGGACCTTCTGACTCAACACACTAAAGGTCAGTGGACAGGTCAAGCCCAAACAAAGATTCCTCTACAAATGCCAGGAATTAGTTCAGCCCTCTTTGCGGTCAATTTCTTAGTTAGATCACTACACAGCATAACACATGCTTTACCTATAGATAAGAAATTGTTTGTACAAGAGATTTTCCTTTTATTTATGCTTTACTGTTGGCCTTTAGCACAATGCCTGTTTATTTCGAGACTTCACAATTTTTTAATAGAACATCAAAAACATGTTTGGCAATCTGCTTTCACTGGTTAGGTCATTTACATTGCTATTACCTAGACACCTTAGAATAATGTAGCCTTTCTTTATGACTTGCTTCTCTGTCAAATGTCTTATAGACACAGACAAATTAAAAGTTTTTACAACATTTCTAACAACCAAACATTATGACCTTAACAGTCAAAGATGGTATCAGTAACTTAACCCAAGGGCTGATGACAAAAGCAACATATGTAAACAGTTAAGTGAATAGCTATGATGTCCCCTCCTACCATTCCTCATCCAGTCTTCCCCCAAGAGTCCCATCTTTGCTAGGAGACATTAAAATTGATTGCTTTTCCTGATCCTGCAGGCTGTATGCTGAATTGATGGCCATCAGTTCACTGAAATGTGTCATCAAAACTTTACCATTAATTGCCTTACCAAAAATAACTTGTGTATTCTTTTTTATACTCATTGCAGTGGTTTTAATTAACACCACTATTAAACTGAGTGATGAGTCCTTCTCAATACCCAGTGACCCCATTGAAAATGAATAATAAAGTTCAGGAAAGAAAAAAAAGTAGGGATGATAGGCAAGAAGAATGCAAAGGATGAAAAAGCCCACAAATCAATCACTAGGTGGTTGGCAGATGTGCTCCTGCTTCACGCAGGCTGCAGGACAGTCAAGTGACCACTGGCCTGGCTAAACAAAGAACCATTCCCATGAGCAGCGTGACCTCTCAAACCCCGAGGCAAATGATGGGGGAGCAGTGTTTAAAAAGAGCATTCATCCCCCTCCGCCAGGTTCTTATCTCTGCCACAAAGTTTTCCAATCACTCAACAGCAACTCTCCACTTGCACACACTGGCTTCATTGTCTTTAAACTCCATATAAGAGCAGAGTTCAAAAGTAAATCTGTATTGTTAAAAATAGTAATAAGTCTATATTTATCATTGTTATTTAAACAGGATTTTTTTTAGTTCATATTAATAAAAAACAAATAAATAAATAAATAAAAGTTGCGTAATTATAAAACAAATGAGAACAAATTAGCTTGAAAATGTTTTCACTGTTTCTCTGACGAATAAGGCAAAGATAAAGTTATTTGAGAAACTTGCATTATTGTCTGGAAGATTTAAGTCCTGTTCTCTGTCTTACTACCCCCCATGTACTGAACAGTTAAAAAAAAAAAAACCTTTGACCTTTAGGCCTGCTGTTCAGGGGAACCATAGTAACCTTTCTTATCCAGCAGAGGAGAAAAAACAAGATTCCAGGCTTTGAGTTGCCTGACTTAAGGGCATTTCATTCATTCCCACCAGAGTCCACAATGTGTAAGGTTTGCTTTCAACTTATTGCACCTTCTAATTGTGCCAAGCCAGAGCAAGTCAGGTGCACTGCTTAGCAACTTTCAGTAATGGTCGTGATCTGGTCTCCTGTGAGCATCCAAGGCAGATAAGAAACTTTATACATCCACTGCATCAGCCCCTTGTTATATCTTCTTTTAGCCATCATGACATGAGTGCTTTTACCTCTTAAGCCAGGAGCAACAGATACATTTCATCAGCGTTTTGAAGAAACTTCACTTTACAATTCAGGAAGAAAGTTTGATCTCTCAAATGCTTTTTTATTTAATGATTCTAGTTTTCTTCATAAGATGAGCAACAGGAAATATTTAGTCAGCAGTTTTAAATGTTTCAGAAAAGTTTCTAGAAGGCTATTTTAAATAAGGGCTTAAGTCACAGCCAGTTAAAACTTATTCTTGCATGAGCTTAAATACAATTAAAGCAGCAAGCAGCGATGAACGGGCCCTCGCACCCTTGTGCACGTTCAGGCGTGCTGCAGTGGAAGCGCTTGTATGACTTGCATGTAGATTCTTCAGGCCTGGACATTTAGCGGATGACACCAGCCACGACTTTCTATATCAAACCATTCAAAAGTTATGACAGAACATAGGAACTATCAGATATCGATCCATCAGAAGAAGGGATGGGGCTAATTCATGCCAATGAAGGTCAAGTACTCAAAACCGAGTCCGATGACACCACCCATGAGTCTTTATGTCAAACCATTCAAAGGTTATGGCAGAAAGTAGGAACTATCAAATATGGACCAATCAGATGACAGGGGGGGCGCGCTTTTTGGCTTCTATCGTCGCCACGGTAACGCTTTTGACTGAGAAAAGTAATGCGCGTCGTTGCAGGATGGAGACGCACATTTTGATGTATAACACACCTGGGTGCACGTTACGGTTCGGGCCGTATTAACTGCCGAAGGAATGGCATAAATTTTGCCAAAATTACACGATTAATTCAAAATGGCCGACTTCCTGTTCGGTTTCGGCCATGGCGCCAAGAGACTTTTCTTTAAGTTGCGACATGATACAGGTGTGTACCGATTTTCGTGCATGTACGTCAAACCGTTTTGTGGGGCTTGAGGCACAAAATTTTCTAGGGGGGCGCTGTTGAGCCATTAGGCCCCGCCCATAAATGCAAACCATTAAATATAACACTTTAACCAGGCCTGGCTTGCGTGCAAAATTTGGTGACTTTTGGGGCACGTTTAGGGGGGAAAAAAAGGCCCTCCTTTCGTCGGAAAAAAAAAAAAAGAAAGAAAGACAAAAAAAATCCTACAGATACAATAGGGCCTTCGCACTGTAAGTGCTCGGGCCCTAATAAAACAGGAATTCATGAACGTAGGCCTTGAACACTAGGACCTTGATTTGTGACAAAAAACCTTTCAAGAGGAAATAAAAAGCCCTACAAAATTCAACTCAAGGATCATCATGATGCAGTATTATTATTTTTGCAGGAAGTTGTAGGAAGCTGTATATTAATACCATTATCCTTAGATAGCTGAACTAATTTTTCTAAAATGCAAGACGCACTTTTACAATAAACATCTTGGCAAAGTAGTACTTATGACATTCCCTAAAGCATGATCAATTGGTTCCTGTTAATTATTTCTCACTTCTGTTAATTACACACTAAAGATACATTGAAATATAATACTAATATCACATTCAGAAAAATGTTCAGTTCCTTTGTCAGTCAGCATGATGGGTAGCATGCATACTGTACAGCAGGAAGATTCCTGGTTCGATTCCCAGCAGAACTTTTTCTTTATCAAATGTGTATGTTCTGCCTGTGCATTACCGTGTCTGCTACTGTAAATGCAATGTAATGTGTATAGAAATGATTTAAATCTAGGGATGATCCTAATACATCCCAAGGCTTAGTTGTATCACGTAATGCATTTATGTTGTTTATGATGGCAGTGGTGGGCTGAGGTCAGAATATCTATCCTCTGTCAGTTTCAACCGTTGGTAGAATTTTGGTGTTTTGTCTACAGACATGACCCCAGATTTCACTTTTTACCACATCAATAACACCAGTGAAGAACAAGACTGAATGGTCTGAGGCTTTGTCAATCAATATACTGTAGGTGAAACTATTTAGGCTGCAATGAAATCTATAAAACTTGACACGCTGAAATATTTCAAAATAGTAGCTCGTTGACAGAAACCACACATTGTTCTCTGTTTTCTTGCCTTATGTACTGGTGGTCACATTATCCAAGAAAATGTGAGTCAACTCAGGACACAATCTCTCCAACAAAAATCCTCATCAATCTGGAGTCTGTTGACAAAAGTCATGCGATGAAGCTCAAGTGTCACATTCCAAATCAAGGCCAAATCCCATCTCAACTTAGTGTTTTGCCACCCAATGTTTCAGGTTACCCTCCATCAACAACATGTTCATCAAATGACAGCCGGCAGTTTCAGCATATGTGTTTAAAAGGCTCCCACAGAGAGTAACTCACGCACCCATGACATAAACCATGTCATGAAAGCAAGCACGGAGGCTCCCCACATGCTGTACCATTCATCTTCCAGCTGAGGTGCGAACATATGAAAAGACCTCAGGTCACAAGAGCATGTGGATCAAAACATTCATAATAAACCAAATTTCTCCAGTTGACATACACAAAAACAAATGACCACATGTTTTCTGAGTAGGCTGAATGACAGTCACACATACAACACGCCAAGCTAAATTTTCTATCAAAATAAAAACGTTCTTATATTTCATTTTTAGAGTGAATAGCCTCACTGTGGCGACCAAGTCCAGCTGTTCGGTCTACCGATTTCTGGACAAACAACTGCCCCAAAGAATCCCTTGTCTTTGTGAGCACGAGAGGCAATAGGGACAAAACCAGTCAAAGTGAAAAGCTTTTCACTCTTTCCCCAGAGTAGTGAGGCAGAAAACAATTGTGTGCAAAGCCTCCAATCTCTCCTGACCTGGGAAGGCCTGCAATAAAGCTTGGTCATTTAAACACTCAGGGTAAAGCCACAGTACTGGGAAACAGCAATTCACATTTGTTTGTTTGTGTGTGTGTGTGTGTGTGTGTGTGTGTGTGTGTGTGTGTGTGTGTGTGTGTGTGTGTGTGTGTGTGTGTGTGTGTGTGTGTGTGTGTGTGTGTGTGTTCCCCACTTGTGACAACCCCCACTGCTACCTCTGTGTCCTTCAACTGAGCATTTCCCAGGTATGTGAAAATTTTATGAGCTTCCAGATAGACCTGCTAGCAGGTCTAAGTGCCATTTTAAAACAAACTAGTAAAGCTTACTGTCAGCCTTTATCACCTCTTTACCCCAAGCTATTAAGCTGGTAAACTACTCGATCAATTAATAAAACTACAGGGACTACTTAAGCTGTAGTTCCAACGGTATACATTAATAGTAGTGACTGTAAATACATCCATCTTTTCATAGTAAACTATTTGGTATTCTTTTGACTTTCTGGATCCTTTTAAATATGAGGAAATAATTTGAATAATTAAGGTTTCTACTCAACTTCTGTTCATCCTCTCAGCATAGGACTTCAATAATTAACACCAAGTAAGTACATGATATCAACAATACCAGTGACAACCAACAGCTCCTGTCCTCCTTTAAAAATCAAAATCAATGTAAATCAAGACATCTGGGATAGGAGATTTTGTGAAGCGGGAAATCCATTGCATGTAGGGTAGGATGATTAACACACATTCTATAAAAGTGCCACTTCAAGATGTACAGCAGATGATATACATGTAAGGTCCCACAAGACAAACTCAGTCTAAAGCATCATTACCCCCCCTTAAAATACGAGGCCAACTCACCCAGGACTGCAGGAGAAAGAATTCAAAAAGAACAATTCCTCAAGCGATCAGGGTGCAATAACATGAAAGCCCAGGCCAGTGAATAGAGGTTATCTGCTCTTTAGCATTGGAGGGCTGGTATCCTGGACAGCGACTGACCATTCAAATATCCTGCTCCTTCATTAACACACCAATAGACATTTTCCCTATCCAAGCAACATCTTTTTAAGCTCTAACTTTGAAGACTTTATTCCTCTTCCCCCTGGCACAAAAGCTACTCTAACTGCAAGACTGATCAGCAAAAAATAAAAATAAAACAAATACACATACCCAACACCAGCACTCAAGTACAGTAATCTATAATATATCCTCTGTGCAATTCCAGCATGATACTCACTTGCGATTGTAAGATGGGCTTTCTGGCTAAGGATTGTTCCAAACTTGTTCTGAGCAAGGCACTGATAGCACCCTTCATCTGATTTGTCTCCTCTTCTGCTCTCCACCTCTGAAATAAAAAGGGAGCCATTGGATAGCAGGTACACCCGTTCACTATTCACTAATTTCAATCCATTCTTGAGCCATCTGATGTCAACGGATGCCTCTCCGTGTGCCTGACAGTCCAAAATAACCGCCTCTTTACGCATGACAGTGACATCACGGGGTTCCTTGATGAAAAATAATTCACTAAAGCAAAAGACACCTGTGAAAAGAGAGACAAGGAGATTAGTCAGAAAACAACATAAAAGAAGTGAATACACTCATCAGCATGGGGCCTTCTGTCAGAGCTCAGGAGCAAGGCACACTGCCAGGAGTCCAACAAAGTATTTAAAGCACTTAAACACTGACCTCCATTCTCTTTTCTGGACTCAACTAATTACATTTATTAATGACTGTGGCGTGACAGTATATTTTTACGAGGGCATTACAAGAGGCACCAACTAAGGTGAGGTACCAGTTTAAGAAGCCTGGAAAGCTGCCAGTGTTAAGCCTACTGTCCAGTACAGTAGTCACACTAGCTCTATAAAGAACCTCTGCTGCACTTACATAAAGCTATAAAGTCATCAGCTTAAGGGGAAACAGACTATCCTGGTAGTCCCTTCACTTTACAAGGAAACCCTGTTGCTCAACACCCAGCATGAACTTAATGAATTCATGCATAAATAAATAAGGCCATTAATAAATAAAGCCTCATTATTTGTGGATATCCCCAGCACTTAAAGGATTATTTCCTAGTTACACAGCTGAGGCTTTGAACAACGTCATTACAACTATCTAGTAAATAGTAAAAGGTTAAAAAAAAGTAAAATATAACTCATTAAAGTAGGTGAAAATGGGCCATTTTTAGGTAGGGTTGCCACCCGTCCCGTAAAATACGGAATTGTCCTTTATTTGAGAAAAAAATTTGCGTCCCGTATTGAACTAATACGGGACACGATTTGTACCGTATTTTCATTAACTTTTACACCATATTCTAGTTGAATTATTGAAATAAATGAACCTTTACACCATATTCTAGTTGAATTATTGAAATAAATGAACTTTTACACCATATTCTAGTTGAATTATTGAAATAAATGAACTTTTACACCATATTCTAGTTGAATTATTGAAATAAATGAACCTTTACACCATATTCTAGTTGAATTATTGAAATAAATGAACCTTTACACCATATTCTAGTTGAATTATTGAAATAAATTAACTTTTACACCATATTCTAGTTGAATTATTGAAATAAATTAACTTTTACACCATATTCTAGTTGAATTATTGAAATAAATTAACTTTTACACCATATTCTAGTTGAATTATTGAAATAAGTTAACTTTTACACCATATTCTAGTTGAATTATTGAAATAAATTAACTTTTACACCATATTCTAGTTGAATTATTGAAATAAATTAACTTTTACACCATATTCTAGTTGAATTATTGAAATAAATTAACTTTTACACCATATTCTTCACCTGTAGGCTATATTATACATCTGGGCTGATGTGGACATACAGAGGAGGATATTTCAGTTGCTAGTATGGTTGTCTGTCTGTACAGTCATGCAAGTTCAATGCTATTAAAGCACTTTAAACTTTAAATCAAAGCATTTAGTTTTTTCATATAAAATAAACACATTTTTATTCAGTTTAGAAGTTTTGGGGCTTTTTTTTTTTTTAAATCAGGGCGTCCCTTATTTCTATTTCTGAAAGGTGGCAACCCTATTTTTAGGCCACTACGTCGGTTTCAAAGTTGACTGACAGACTTATTTGCTCCTTTAAAAAAAAAAGTTGTAGTTTTGTTATATGAAACTCATCATTTTGTTTCTCGTTGAAAATATTTAATTTCATGGAAAACGCGAGGACATCCGTAACAGACTATTTTGCCACCAGATTTGAGATAAGTGACTTAACTAGTTAATTAATGGTCGGACCACACAGGAGCCAAAACTTCAATTTAAATATCTGCTCTCTGGCTCCACAGACACACACACATGTGGGTTTAGACACAGTCACCGTCTTAACAATTTTTAAACAAAGTGAAAGCAGAAATGTTTCTTACCTGAGACTGGAAGAAAAATGAAAAAGAACAGCAAACGCTGTGGTAATTTCCTTTTAGCGGGCGCCATTTACTTTAATTGTCCCTGCATGCTTCGCTACTCTCTCATGCTTGCTTCCTCCACATGAACCCGCCGCTACTGACGAGGAGGAGAAGTGGTCAGGGATGCAGCAGCAGCCTCCTCCTCTGGATGATCAATCAATCACTTCTATGGATCAGCGGAGACACCGGGTTCTAGCGGCCCCTGCTGGCACGAAACAGATTTAGAAACAAAGTCTAATGGAAATGTATAGAAATATGCTGACATATTATGACAACTTGTTCAACCATTTTGCATGTAAAGACTTATGCGATGAACTAATGCCTAAATGTTGTGGGGGGTGAGACTATTCAACAGAGGCCCATTATAATACATTTCGATCAACATGACATAAACAACTGATAATGCAGGAAACAGCAGAAAATTGTACATTATCATTTGCATGGATGACAAATGCATTTGCAACTTGTTCAAAGAAATGAGAAACTGCTTTTTTGATGTGCACAAGTGACACAATGATGTAAAGATTAAACAAGTAGTTTTGAGAATTTCAATTCTGATCTGAGAAATGTACCAAAGCGACTGAGAAAAACTGTAAAATGTAAGAAGTAAAAAGTACAGATAATTGTGTGAAAATGTAAGGAGTAAAAGTAAAAAGTCGTCTGAAAAATAATTACTCCAGTGAAGTATAGATAACCAAAATTTCTACTTAAGTACTTGACACCTCTGATAGATAGATAGATAGATAGATAGATAGATAGATAGATAGATAGATAGATAGATAGATAGATAGATAGATAGATAGATAGATAGATAGATAGATAGATAGATAGATAGATAGATAGATAGATAGATAGATAGATAGATTAGATAGATAGATAGATAGATAGATAGATAGATAGATAGATAGATAGATAGATAGATAGATAGATAGATAGATAGATAGATAGATAGATAGATAGATAGATAGATAGATAGATAGATAGATAGATAGATAGATAGATAGATAGATAGATAGATAGATAGATAGATAGATAGATAGATAGATAGATAGATAGATAGATAGATAGATAGATAGATAGATAGATAGATAGATAGATAGATAGATAGATAGATAGATAGATAGCTTCGTTACTTGACACCTCTGGATACGATTAATATCTGACCCAACTGCACCTGGGGCTTGTGATCTTAATTATAATACAGTTTTGTGACTCATCAAGTCTAGACATAAACTTAAACATAAGGTTCCTCAAGAGAGCCTGTGAAGTGCTTAGCCCTGAGTCACAAAAGAGTTTACTAGCACTGCTACTCCTGGGCTTTTTCAGCAGTATCCTCAGACAGTCATTATACAGTATGCTACCTGAAGTTTGCGCAGGGTCTCCTTTTTGTAGCTGACCCATAATGGGGCTGCATACATAGGGGTGCACTAAGCACGAAACAAGCTCACTTTAACATCATCAGAAGAGTTATGGAATTTCCTGACTAACATGTTTGCTTGGACATACAACATTCATCTCTGCCTGTACATGTCAGCATCATCATATGTGCCCAAGATATTTTGTACAGTTAGATACACAGAGGGATTGCCCTGACAGGTAAAACATTGGAAAGTGCAGCATCTGATCTTCCTTGGTCCTACATATCAATACAACACTCTTTTTTGCATTGTACTGTACATCAAACTCAACCCCATACTCGGAGCATAAATCCAACAGCTGCTGGAACCCAACAGTGCTGGGGGACATAATAGCCAAATCGTCAGATGGTGTAATGTAAACCTACTTCACACAAAATAATGTTGCTGTTCTACATCTGTTGTCAGCATTTATGATAAATAATTTTAAATACCTCGTTAACTGCACAAATATATCTCCTGAGATTATAATAGTTTAATATTTAGATTGCTATAATGGCGATTAATAGATGGACAGCACTTGTTTTGAGCAAGCAGCAGGCATTTTACAGATTAAAAAAAAAAGTCATAACTTCTTTGATACACATTTGAAATGGACTTCAATAATTGTTTGAGTTCAATCCTTGATCCAGCATTGGGCAGCATTACGTAAGCTCTTCATATCACAGCATCCTACCTTGGACAGTGAAGAGAACAAGGACTTGTATGGAGAGTACAAGTCTGTTGGATAAGTCTGGAAAAGTAATAGTTTGTTATGTGTATCATAGTGGAGAAGAAATAATAAAATCTTTTGAAAGCAAAATTTTGCGCCAAAGGAAATTCACATCGTGCTCATGACTGTGGACATCAACCTATGTAGAAATGTACACAATTCACTCCTATGCTCTTTTATCAGAGGAAAATACAAGATAGGTAAACCTGCCATGTGTGGTGGTGATTTTAAGCTGACATACAGTTTTCATCATGTTGAAGCATCTCAGCCACTGAATGAGCTTCTACAGGTATGTCTCAGTTAAAACAGCTCAGAAACATTTATAATTGTACTGTTGTAAATACGGAGATCACTGCATGGTATTGAATGAAGCCACTTTTTGTCCTAGATTGAATTAATTTAAATAATCTAATTAAATTTATCTAGACTTGATTATGTTTTACTGCACTAATAACATTTTATTCTCCACATCATTTCACCAACAAATAAAAAAGGATTTTTCATTAATTGTACAGTTGTTTGGTCATGTATTAGCTTGCTTGATGAGACTATAAATTAAGCTTTAGAGATAATGTTCAGATATTTCTACCCAAATCAGTAATAGGCCTTCAAACTCACTTTCAAGGTTTTTCACACAAATGGTTTTTCACACAAATTTCAGCCTGATTTATTTAATGGTTGTTACATGTGGAGGAGTTGTTTGCATGGTTTACAACCAAATAAATGAAGCTATATTTATGTAAATGTATTATTTTACACGCTTCCAAGCACCACTGACAATATTCATAAGGAATATTATTAATCCACTTTTTGTGTGAGTAGTGTGGACTCGACAGCAAAAGCAGGCCATGTTTTACCTTTCTGGCACTTATTAAGAACTTCACAATGCAGCACCGTTCCCTTTCCCCTATCAATAATCAGTGAGGTGTATTGATGAGAGCAGATCTCTCAGTATCAGTGACCAACTGCACACCCAAATGGTTTCCAAAGGATGAGAAAAAAAAAGTTCTTTCAAAGTATGACCTGCATTTACATGAAAGCATCGACAGGAGCAGGACAGCTGCTGTGTCAATGTTGATATTGATCCAATGTCCATCACTTATTGCTGAGAGAGCTCAAAGCCCTGCCCCCCTGCGGTCCTCCCCCTTCATCCATCTGTGAACCTTTATTCAGCAGCAGGACTGCCGCCCAGCTGTGATATTCAAAAGGAGGAAAATATAGAAAGTGCTGATTCAGTCACGGCAACACTCTTCAATAAAAGCCTAAAGCTTAGAAGTAATCCAGAAATTTGCTGCTGTCATAAGAATTTTCTTTTAAATGACACAGTGTGTCTTAAGATAACAATCTATTTGAGATTAAATGTGGGAATTAATATGTTTTAAGGTTGAAAAAATGACAAAAATAGCTTAAGAACTTTAAAAGTTAACTTTAAAAACCCCATATTGTACATTTCTGTTTATACATTTTATCTGTCCTAAGTCAACGTCACTTTTTGTAAAGACTCATATCGGGCACTTTAAAACCTCATATTGTACATTTCTGTTTATTTCTGTTTATACATTTTATTTTATTCTATCTCTTATTTTATCTCTATATATTTGTTTGTTTTTATATTTTTATTTTTATTGTATTGCACCAATCACCACAACAAATTCCTTGTGTGTTTTAACAAACTTGGCAATAAACCCTTTTCTGATTCTGATTCTGATTAAGGATAAAGTTCAGTCATTTGAAAGTCAGCTGCTACCCTCATTTTTGTTGGAAAATGTCTAACACACTCACAAATTTCTGTTACATAAGGCTTTCACTTCCCATAACCTGAGTGTATCTGTTGGGCACCTCTCTTAAATATCGTGAGAAAGCTGGAGCCTGATCTCATTCACAGTCAGAGAGGTCAGCTCATCAGGGTCTCACTTTAGGCACCTTTCTATACAGCCCAGTCTGTGGGTGGAGTGATGGTCAGCCCGCACGTGAACTCAGGTCAAGCTCTGAGGCAGGATCAATGGAGAATAAGTCATTACCATGTTACGTATGTTGGTGAGCTTGTGGGTAAAGGGGAACCAGCTTTCTCAAGACCTTCTGCCATTGGCTGAGGGTTGGGACTTCCAGCTTCCACAGGCACCCACCCCCACTGACCCCAGAAGTGTCTGAAAGGCCATTCTGAATTGTGTGGTGTGACCTTTTCCACTGAACTCTGAAGAGGGAAGGGACTTTTAGTGCTCTGATGGGAAAGGCTGCTGAGAAATTAGGACCATGGCGTGGTCAGTGTCCATGAATTCTCTCCACATGCTGCTCTTTCTAACGTTTCCTGATGGCCTGGGACAATGGACTTGTGTTTATAGTTGTTTGGTGGTTACTACACCAGAGCTTGCTTTAATCAAACCAAACATACAAAGGATGAATGCACCCTTTAAAAGATACACGAATAAAATAAATAAAGCAATAAATAAATAAAGCATTTTTGAATTTGACTTTAATTGAATCACAGGTTTGACATTTTTAGCCTATACCTTTAGTAAAAATTGATATTATATGTTGTTAGACCTAATCATTTAAGATGCACATGGTACTACTGCGAGGAACCTGGGAGTTGTTGTTGGGTTTTTTGTTTTTATCCACTATTAAACTAAATTTCTAGGACGAGCATCGTTCACCTCCTTAACATCCTTAGGAACATAGTGTAAATGCTTCAGAGCGTTGTGATAAAAAAAACGTCCATACATTTGTTACATCTAGACCAGACTATTGTAATTTCCTATAACCATTCTGTCCCAAGATTTCTTTGAAACGTCTCTAGCAACTGCAAAATGTTGCACTTTTTCATGGCTTATGTTCCACCTGAGTTTGTACATGATCAACACTGAGGTGGATGACAGGGCATTTTTCTGGTAAATCTATTCCACCTGGGAAAGTATTAATAGAGGTGTGAAGCAGTGGAGATGAGTTCTGCCATGTTCTGCCATGTGACTTGGCATGATGCTGCTGTCCCTCAGATGACTCTGCCGAGCTGGTATGCTGCGTGTAATCACACGCACTGCTCTTTCCTGTTCATTAATCCCCAAAGGAACATTTCACAGCTTACAGTAGATTTGGTAGTTCAAGCAGAATTACCAACGGGGAACACTGGTGGAATAACAAGGGCAGTTCTATTCAATTCTATCCTGTTCTACCTTTTGTGCCGATATGATGCAGCTGCTGGGTAAAAAGATTTTTTGTATTTATTTTTGTCTCAATGACTCCCTTCTTCTAACATTTAAAACCATTAGGAGGTGAACTTCATTGTATCAATATTTAATTTTGTGGACTTTGAGTGCTTTCTGAGGTGAATTATCGCAAAGACCATATAGTGACCATGTTATCCCAACAGAGGTGGAGTATTCAGTTTTCACGCTCCTCCCTTTTGGAACTAAGGAAACATATGCCCTCTCTAACTTTATGGTTCATCTTCAAACTTTTCTTTAGATGAAGTTTACAGTTAGGGCTGGATTGGCTTGACCCCGAGCCATCTCTTTAGTTATCCTGCTATCGGCCCAGACTGCTGGGAAACGTATGTCTATGACATACTGCTGTCATTGAGTTTGTATTCTTCTTCTTCTCTTTCCCATAGCAGATATCTCTAGTCTATTAATTCTGTCAATATTCCGTCTCTGTCCTGTCGTTTTGGTTGAAGCAGATGAGCACTCTCTCTTAGTCTGGTTCTACTGGAGATGTGCAGAGGAATCCTTCTTTTATCTGAACTTGACCGTATTTAGCAAGTTGTCGGCTGATGCTTTAGAAATTAAGTAATACTAAATACGGTACATAGGAATAATTAGAATAAAACCAAGCTTTTCTGCTGAGACATCTGTCAAGAAGATGTAGTGTGTTTCAGCTTCCCCTGCTGGAACAATGGAGTACGGCAACCATGTACTGACGCTGTCAACATCTGCCCAAACTTGAAAAAACAAAAAAACACAACTCTAGTACCACTCGTTTACCCAGAGAAATAAAAGCAAAGAAATGGAGTATTGAGATATAACGATCAAATAAACTATAAAAAAATAGGTTATTTCAAGTTTCAGACACATTTATTCAAAAGGCTAGAAAGCTTAGAGAACATGTGCCGCACACAGGTTTCTCATCCCCAAAAAGGTATTTGATTTTAGAGAAGTATGAAAAAAAAATCTATTTCAGTAATATATCAAAGATAAATAACATTCTGTGGTTTTCTGCTCACATCGCATGGTCAGATGCAGTTGTGTCTAAGCGAGTCCAAGACAAAAACAACACAACACAAACTTCTGCAGTAGCCTATGTTGGGACTTAAACTTGTCCCGTATTTAATGCAGCACACGTCTGCAGATCTTCTCTCCTCACAAAGCTTTCAAACACACCACAGACGTCCGTTTCCTTTCTTTGCCCTGATTTCTTTGTGGTGTCCATACGTGATCTTTTACAGCAAGTTACCTCAGTGACCTGCAGTGATTTATGCTGTCAAAAGAATGCTCTCCAAATTAAGTTTTCTGTGATGGCAAAACATCTAATCGGAGAACTAAAATATTGTGCCAATAAATTTGAGAGTTTTATGGCACCTTGTAAAGTTGTTGCCAAGAAATAAACTTACTGTGACTATCAACTTCTCCAGTATAGAAATAGTTACTTCTGACACCTAATTTTACTCCAACAAATGAAAAACAAAACAAATGTAAAACTGAAAAGACAAAGCTTCATTGTTTTTTTATTTATTTATTTTCCAAATATATTTATTATCAGTCTGGTGTACTGTAAGTCATCAAATTAGAATTTAACGGCTCATTTCGCCCTCTACAGTGTTGTGCACATGTTCCATGTACATTGTTACTGTAATGCACTTATAGGTGATATAATAAAATTTGATACATTGCAAACAAAGTTGTCTTTAATAGACAACACCACATACACAGGATAACTTCCATTCAGAGATCAGAACTTCAATAGCATATTTGAATTATACAACACATTACAAATAGAGGCCTTGGTATATGGTATATCTTTTTCTAAACAGAGGTGAAAGAAGAGAATGTGCTTATTTTCAGCTAGGTTCACATGTAAACATTTAAACACATGAGCACTTGATGGTATTTTCAAAGGAGTGATTTAAAGCAGTCCAAAGGTGAAAGACTGGCAGGTTCAGACGGTTTAAAAGTAAGACTCATGAACATTTACAAAGTGCTTCACTTTATAAAAGCGTAAGTAGGAAAGTGTGTTGTCAGAGACAAGAACCAGCATGTTATCTTAATTTTTCACAGACCTGTAAACAAGACAGCTGTATAGTAAACACGTTTCAGAAAAAAACGCTCAGAGAAAAGTAGTTAAAACTACTGCTTAAGTATTTTCTTACAAAAGGCATCACAAGTGTTTTCTAATTTTTGAAGAAAAAAAAATCTGTACAAATTTTGAAAACAAAAGATTGCACTCTTAAAAATAGAGCACTGTACTGCCATTAGACACCCTTGATGAGTAGAAGGAAAAGCAATTCATGATAATTGACATAAGGCAATAATACAATTTAACATACTGCATGTATGAAAAAAAAAATTGTAAGGTCTGCTTGTTTAATAAGTTTTACACAAAGCCATTACACAGGAGATACAGGTCAGTATTCATGTATTCACTCTCCTTACATGCAAACAGAGCTTTACTTGAGCACAAAGGAAAAACAAAGGAGGATGCTAAATGTATTTGTATTTGAATACAGCATGCAGTCACTGACTTATCATCTGTGGACTACACAGATACACTAAAGATACAGTCTGATTAATGTAGCCCATTACTGGTCCTGGTATTGGTACATCACTACCATAAAAATCTATTTATGCATTGATACACTTGGTTTAACTGAAGTCGCTCAAATTTGTATGTGACCTGCACATTTTTTGCTTTTGAGGTCCATTTATTTAATCTCTACTGCATCAGTCTTTCTAAAATACTGGAATGAAAAATGCAAAATACAGGAAAAAAAAAATACACTGTAAAATAAAAAATAAATCAGTCTAACTATTTGGGATGATTTTCAAAATAAAGTTACAGCATACCTAAGTTCCCAGAATATATAATGACTCTGAAATGACAAATACTTTGTCCTCCTACATATTTGTTTGATTACATTAAATACTGTTAATTAATCAATAAATAAACAAATAAAAAATTTAACTGCAAAAGGGCAAACAGAATAATTTCCTATTTTTTTTAACTTTAGAAATGAAGGTGTTGAGATGGTGAAGATGTCACCCCGGCCCCCCAACATTTTCTTATTTTCCTCTTCGAAAGAAACAGTTAGTCTGGTTCTTCTGGACTCAACTGTGAAACGAACTAATAATTAATGCAGCACCTCTTCGGTGACAACCTCCATTTGATAAGAAATCATTGAGGAAGGAATCTTGACAAATGCAGTGATAAAAAATGAGAAAAAATAAATAGAAGATTTAGAAAATCATCCCAAATAATGGGAATGGTGTGGCTTTAAATTTGTTGAGTACACAAACATTCCTCCAATCGGATCAACTTAGAAGGACTCTACAGTCAAGATGAAAGTCTTTATTAAATATTCTTTCAAATAGTGCTTGATTATTTCATTTAAGTGGCCAAACAGTACGTAGTGAAAAGTCAAAGAGTTTTACAAGTATCTGATGAAAAGGGCCGAGCATAAAGCGATTTGTGATTCAAACTAAATTTAACCAATGTTCTTCAAGATTAGATGTTTCTGTTATACAGCATTCATTCACAGTAATTGTTTTTGATAACATCAGTTCACATAATCCTTTTTTTTTTTTTAAATAATACTTGAGCATTTTCGCAGAGCAAAAAGAGTAAATACACCTTTGAGCGACTTTCAATTAAGAATCAAATAAAAATAAAACCCTGATCTGTAAACTGTAGAACATTTGAAGTGATATGAAAATACCTCTCTCTATCACTCCACATTTGGTGTCCTTTCTTCTTTTGTGTCCCAGCAGAGGACCAAAGTGAAGGCTGTGTGACTTTCCTTCATCTGTCACACAGCTGGCAGGTTAATAAGACCTGAGTTGTCTCACATCTCAATGCCTGGCTTTACTCTGACTGCAGTGTTACCGCCTCCCTGTGCACTCACTAATCCACTCCATCGAAGCCTTGAGCATTTTCAATAGCGATGGTAAGTTTCTCCTTCAGCTCCTCAAAGGACTCATAAGGAGGAAGATCCAGCCGGTTGAAGCTTGAAGAGGTGAAAATAAAGACAATCAGAGTTGGAATTGCATTCAAGAGGGAGACAAAGTGTATCACTCTCAAGACTGAAACACACAAGTGTTTTCACTCATTGTGCATTAGGCAACAGTCCTGTGTAATTAGCTACTTATTTGATTGCCACACTAAACTGTACTCAAAGCTGAGCCCTTTAAAGCTCCATGTTTACGCTCTTTTTAGCAACCAAAATGTATGTGAAAAATTTACTAGGGAGCCGTTTCATTTTTACCATTTCTTCCATATTTCTTCATCAGTTCAGCAGGTAAAATGTCTGGACAAAAGTGTGGCAACAGCTTGAAATTTGCATTTCAAGATGTTGCTTTGGTTGACTCCACAATATGAGTGCAAAAACTATACGTGACAAGTTATTACATGCCTGCAAAAAAAACCAAAACCCATAAGATGTAGTAGGAATACCATAAGCAGGTAACAGTGTCGTAGATTCTGAGAGAAATGAGTGAACCAGTGAGCTTGGCAACATGAAAAGACCTTGTCATTTATAAAATGACAAGCGTAGTAGATGATCACAAAATACGATCCATGATAAGGAAATAAATTCACAAGAACGAACACAGATGGTTGAAACTTGAGACAATGTTAAAAACTTCCTAAAAAGCCAGACCCATTCTGAAACGAAGATAAACTTGCACAAGGATGCTGGAAAGCAAAAAGAATGACAAAAATGAAATAGCGTATAGCTCATTAGCTCCGCTACAACATCATCTGCAAACGTGTAGTCATTGTTATCACTTGGGCATGGCATGGCACGAGCAGCTGGGTGCATTGTGGAGCGTATATAAGGATATGCCTCAACCCCATGCAACAAAGTCCTCAGGCAGTTATTGCCTGTAAAGGATCCTTGAGAAATTATTATTATTAGTACCAGTGTTGTGCGTCATCTGCACTCCTACCACACACCTACATTGCCTCATTATCAACTAAGTAGGAGCGCAGCCAGATTAAAAAACAAAACAAAAATGCACAGTAAGTTTTATTCACTATGTGCTCTAGGCTTTTCAAATGTTGATACAGACTCTCAGGAGCACCGAAAAAGGTTTAGAGTAAGATGTTAAACAGAGAGTTGATTATATAGGGAAGCTAATAAAATCCCACTTAAGAAGTGCTCACCATGTGTGGGCTCGTGGGAGTTTCTCAGGTGTGCCCCACTGCTCGATGGTGAACAGCTGCGGTCCGTTAGACCCTAAACATAAAACCATCAGACGAGAGAAAATATTATTTTAACATCTTTTTTTTTAATTTTTTTTTTACAAGGCCTACATTTAAGATTCCTGCTCAAAAATAACATACGTGATTTAAAGCGAGTATAGCGAAGCAACTACAATGTGTATTCGCTATCAAGACAGAGAAAACATCAGTGAGATCACAAAAAAAACAGAAAAAATTTGATTAAAATTATAACAGAGGAAAAAAAAGTATCTCACTTTAAAAACAGTGTTGGTGTATATCTTTTTGGATTCATGTTGTGACAGCCTTAAAGTGTTAAAATCCATGTCACATATGCTATCAATCAATCAATGAATAAAAAAGAGATCAAGCAAGTTAATTTTCTGAAGGTAGGGTTCGGGCTAAGGTTGTCTTTCATTCAGAGAATAAAAGAAAAACATAGGGCTGAAAATAATGACTTATTAAGATGACAGAAGAATTGATGACAGTAATCAGAAAACATGAATAACTTTAAGACAAAAACAATGTAGCAAACAGTTGTGAAATTAAATGATGTTATCTCACCGTAGAGTTCAGCAAAACCATTCATCGGAACCCTGGATGTTCCCGTCACAAACTGTAAGAGCCGGATTCGTTTTTCTGCATCCATTAACAGCACAACCTACAAACACAAAAATAATAGCACAAAATAACTCAAACAAATGCTTGTCTGTAAGGACAGAAAAACAAAGAGATGCCTTTGTCACAGCACATTTACTGGCTCCAGGTGTGGAGTGTTGTCTTACTTTCCAAAACCAGTAGATGACTATGTGGTCGGCAGAGTAGCCGCTCTTGTACTTGGTGTTCTTCCTCCAGTCTTTCACGTCAACATCTCCAAGACCACACATGAGCAGCTGCGAAGGAAAATCAGAGTAGGTGGGGAACTGATATAAATCTTCCTGCGAAGTTAATCCAATTGCTCCAGATCAGATCATCTGAAACCTCACCTCAAGTTCATTATCATCAAAGATCTTGATCATATCTTGTGGTATCAGCTCAAAAAATCCCTAAAACACAAAAAAGTACATTTATATTGTCTCAGTTTTTTTCCTTAAGATCTTTTACATCTGTGCCACATCATCACAATGTAAAAGACAATGTAACAAATTAAGCATTACCTCTTTGAAAGCTGCCATCTGCTTCTGTACTCTGTGCACAAACCTCCACTGCATCACCAGGCTGTAAAATACAAACATTCAAATTAGCATAGAAAAAACAAATTTAGCACTTTAGGGAGGACTTAAAGTCTAAGGAATGCTGCTCCTTACTGAATGTATTCCTTCTTGTTTTCATTGGTGACGACGATTTCTGCACCGTCGTCCTTCAGCTCATGCTGGTGAGTCTGAACAGGAAGGACAGGATATGTGGTATCAATTACACTGACAACCATACATCACAAATTATATGTTGGAGAAAGAAACTAAATGATAGGTAAACCTGTCCAAACAGCTCTTCATCAATGGCGAACCTCATATCCAAGTCTGATGGGTCGTTCTCCAAAATCCACTTCAGGGAGTTGAAATACTCACTGTCCTACAGAGACAAATGAGACATTTTATTTAATGCAGATGTTAAGATGCAATGTGAAGTTCCTGAATTAAGGGTTTTCATTAATTCTAGTGGTACTGACAACAGACTCCATGTCCTGCAGGGTGATTGGTTTCTGTAGCATCATCTTGTAGAAAGGTCGAATGAAGAAAGCTGTGAAGAACATGTCAATGTTAGAAACTGCTAAGTGTTCTTCCTGCTGAACGTACTGCAAACGGTCTGAACTTTAATAAACACAGTATAATAAAGTAGTGCTCACCATCGAGGAGTTTGCCATGAAACACGGCCATGCCTGCCACACGACCGATGAACTTGAAGTAGGACAGGTGGTCCTCGTTACATAAACCTGAGTTGGGGTTAATCTGAAGTGTGTAGTTGTCCCTGCAAGACAAATCATACAAGGAAAAACACTAATTAGGATTTGTAACAAATAGCCCCAAATAACCTTCCTCAGTCTCCACTTCAAGATCACTGCTTTTCTTTAATATGACACTATTATACAAGTTTGCATTTTTCACCATCTCAAGCAACCTGATGTGACAACAATTTTGTTACAAAGGACATCCAAAGGGCTTAAAAAAAAAAAAAGGAAAAAAAGTGTAAACTTTAACCAGACAAATCGATGACACCCTACCACAGGAACTAGTTAATCAAACCTCTGCTAAGGTCTTATGGTACAAAGGAAATAACGAAATGAGTAGGATTCCAGCTCATTTTCAATTTTATAATTACAGTCTCAATCAAATGCAGAACATGCGATTTAGCTTTGAAAAGTGGCCTACAATTGTGAATACATCTTAATTTTCCTAAGAACACTGCACAAAATGAGCAATGATGAAATACTGTAAATGTACAGCAGGATAGGAGCCCCTGTTGAACACAAAGTGAATAAAAACAACAAAGCAAGGTTTCAAAAAGACAGTTTTTGACTCACGTAGCAGAATACTCAAAGAGTCCGTAATATGGGTTGAACATCTCCTTGGACATGAGGAAGAACCACTCCCTGGCCAGGCCGCCATAGTCCAGGCCTTTTTCTCCCTCAAAGTCAACCCACAGTTGGGCCTTCAGCAAGTCTGCCCTCTTCACTGCGAGGATGCGTCGGTACGAGTCCTCCAGCACCGCATTTCGCCTCAGCTTGATCTCAAAGCGGTTTGGGATGTCGGCCTAGGTGGGAAACATAATGAGTTGTTTTTCACCATCAGAGACAGTAATCACAGTTCTAACTGCTGCTTGAGGACACTCACTGGTTTCTTCAACTTCTTTCTGAAGTAGTCATACTTCTGTTTGTAATCTCGAGAGTAAGGCACTGCCTACAATCAGAAAAATCAAGAGTCAGGTGACGGGGAAATCAGTGAGTCTTAGGATGTAAACTGCAAAAAGATTATGAATATTTAAAAGGAAATCTTTAAAGATATAACTTTTATTTTCATGCTAGCCTCGTGCTCTGAGAAGAATGAGAAGTCAAATACTGTCTGTACTCACTGGTCCAGTTATAGCCGAGTGCTGTAATCTGGGATCATCCCACTGTGTGGTCTTGGTGTCTGTCAAATAAAAGTTATCATTTACACCATTCATTGATAAGTGTGTGTGCATGCATTGTGTATAGAAGTATAAAGTTGTACACACTGTGATCTATGTAGAATATCCTCCCATCACTGTGGATCCTTTCCTCCCAACCAGGCTAGGAATTATGAAAACATAATCTGGATTACAATTACACAACTGGTACTATTCTAATTACATGTCAAATACAAGTTTTAGTTTATATGAAATGTCCAAAGTTAATACACAATTACTGATGCTTTTGTTGCTGTTTTTCTGTTGAACTTACCGGCAGGGCGCCGAGGTCAGATGGGTCGAGCGAGTGTCTCCTCCTCATTTGGACGGGAATCTTTAGCCTGGGATCTTCCTGTTCAGAGGAAGCGAAATACAGGAGTTTTCAGTCAAAGATAAAATGCCACATACACACACACACACACTTGTGGAAAAACTATTAAATGTTCTTTAATATGTTCTTTCCAACTAGGTGAATATCTGGACTGAAACTGACTGCGTCTAATTTACCAAATAATAAGACTTGAGAGAGGATCCAGATTTCAGTAGATGTAATTAAGCAGTTGCATGCAAATGGGTCAGAACATACACCAGGGGTCTCGATGCAGAATGACAACGTAACAAAGGAAGCTTAATCTCTTTAAAGCATAAATGATCATCATCATTCTTACAATTCTGGCAGACAAAACACTGTTAAGGTCGATGTTAATCTGTTTTGGCGAAGACTATCAGTCTGTACACTTATGGGCCAAGGCTACATCTTTGTCGCTCTCAGCATTTTTGGTTTAATCAAGTGGCCAAGGCATAATTTTCCATCACACACACAGAGAAACCTGGAGGTTTTTCATTTGTCATGTTTTAACCAGCCTCTCTTTTTTCTTTTTTTACCCAGGTAGTCGTCTTTGTGTTATGATTGATGAAAAAGGGCCTTCCATTGGGAGCGCTGCGAACCTCCCAACCAGTGGGCAGGGAACCCGATTCAATGGTGGTGTCTGGACTTGGAGTGTGCTGAACAGATTCATTAGGCGACTCAGGTGGTTGTGGAGGAGGTGTGGAGTTTTGAGATGCAGCTGCAGAACTCTGTGCAGCGGCTTCGGCAGCTGCTTCTGAAGCTCTCTGTGCAAACAAAAGTACACAAACAAGGTTTGAGAGTACTTAAGACTAAGCAGAAACATAAAAAACAGTAGTGCCATTTTAGGATTCTGCTACATTCACACTATTAAGAAACAGTGTAGCTTAAAATTTCTTTTATGGTGCATTTTTAAGTATATAGCCCAGACATACTTATTATAACTCGACTATCATTCACATTCTCCCTTTTACTGAAAGACTGAGACTTGTAAAATGAAAGTAAGTGAATAGTTTCCATGTAAGTTTAATTTTATATTGCAGCTTCATCATCAACTGTATAATGGATTTACTTAAAGTTACTAATAATACACATGTAAGTTACATTTGAGTGAACAAAATTATAATTTAAAAATACACAACAAGCATACTTATAATGGTTGTCAGTTTACTTGTTATGGATTAGTACTTGTTAGTCTTTCAGAATAAAGTTGACATTAACTTATTTGTGGGATAGTTTTCATTATCAGATTAACAGTTTGTGCCTAAAAGACCAGGAGCATTTCTACCACGGTAATATAGACAATATACTCTTTATGCAGCCTGTTGCTCATTATAATCCCGATGATGCCGGGCAGTATTTACAACATATTCTGGATGGAACACGTTTAAAAACCAAGTACATTTGAATTTTCTGTGTAAGGCGATAACAAAATTGGATTTACGTTGTATTTTTATTAAGCATATCATAGTGAAGCGGAACAAGTTTTGTAAGTAGTTTCAATATACATCAGTGTCGGTAAGAAAGTCTGCTGTGCACCTGAATGATGGGTCGGGTCCATGTAGTGGTTCGGGAGAGGTGATTGACAAAGTAGCGTCTTCCTTTATTGTCCCTCTTTTCCTCCCAGCCTGGAGGCAACCCAACGGAGACTGGAAGCATCTATTGATATTAAAAATGAATACAATGATCATTATAGACACCTTCAAGCTTAATATTTCAGTAGTCTAGTTACACGACATCCAACAGAGAATTATATGACACAGTAGGTAAGACACCCACACTATTTTCAGACCGAAGTTGGAACACACCGATTTAGCGTTACAGAGTCTAATGTGAATATGTCCAAAATGCTAAAGCTGGTCTGGTTTACAAAAGATAAAGAAAAAAATGTTAAGCTATTGTTTTGTGTTATATGAATGTGCGTGAACTTAAATAAGTAATTAAAATCACTGTCAGGCACTCATTTGGGAACGTAACAAATTTGAACATGGAGTTGACAAAAAACTTGGACAACACAAATCAAGGAACTGCTGAACTGAATAATGAGAGAATAATGTAATAATAATATTAATAATTTATTTTATTTTATTCTTCTTTTAAAGCTGGACCTGAACTGACGCTAGAGGCACCATCATTCTTAAAGTTTATCTGTACCAACCCTTCCCCCCACCCCCTTGTCTTTTTTTTTTGTTATTGTAATGTTTCTTTTTTTTTTGATTATGTGAAATGTGGTGTTGTTAACCTTTTTGTTTATTTATTGTCCTTGTCTTCATTTTGAAAATAAAAATTATAAATAATAATAATTTTAAAAAAAAGGAACTGCTGCGTGCTCGTGCAGACTGGCGAAGCTGATGCGGTCACTACGGTAAAATTGTTGAAACACTCTGCAAAGAGCCGTCTACAGAAGCAAGTGATTACTGAACTAAAAGAACTTTATAAAACAATTCATAACTGAAAGTCTGAGCAAGTGCCATTATGGGATGAGTTGCTCACTTGCGGGACATTCACCGTTGGAGAACGTCCATCAGTCTGCACTGCTGACGCTTATAAGCGCTTCAACTGGTTATTATAAGAAACCACCAAATGGATTCTGTCCCGGCCTCAATTCAAAGGCAGGACAGCAGTGGGTGAGAGATGGACATATTTTTGATACGTGCAGATGCAAAGAACCATGTGATAGAAGCAGCAAACAAGCTTCAGAATGAAGAAGAGCCTAGACAATCGATCAGTGACCAAGACTAATATTCCTGAATGCTGGCTACAGTTTTATTTTATTCATTTTTAACTGGGTATTCAAAGATCTGCCTGAATGTTTACATTTTCTCTCTACGTTGTGTTTCAAACTGTTAAATAAATGGGTTTTGCATCTGAAAGCAGTATTACAAAAATATACCCAACAATCTAAAACACTGAAGTCTCCGTAATAAATTAATTAGGAGGGATTTAAACAAAGAGGAAAATAAATCACCACAGGATTTACTGGATGCTCCTCTCCAGGTGAAGAGTGGGCACGTTCCCGGAGACTGGAATGTCTTGAATTACTTGCGTGATTCTGCAGCAGAGGAGACAGATCACACCAAAGATCAGTTTATTGTTAATGTGCATGCATTCTCCACCTCTCTCATACCTCTCTCAATGGAAACTCATGGTTCCCATTAATCTGTTTATGGCTCTGTTTCGCTGGCTTTCAGTAACAGGAGCCTCATGTGCACAGAGAATGACTCACCATCGAAGAGGAGCGCTGCTCTCTAAGTGAGGACTGTGAAACATGAACGTTTCTTAGGTCGCAGCACAGTGCATGGAACTCTGCAGACTCCTGGGATGAAGGCGATGTGAACTGGTTATTACTTTGATGCAAGGTGGCGTCATCTTCTGTGATGATCTCCCAGCTCTGAAAGATGAGTGACAGGACACTCCAGGCTTAAACTTTCTTTGGAGTTTAACACATTTGCTTTGACTACCTTTGACAGTCATTCTTACACTGGAATTTACATTTTTTCCCTATTTTGCATAGCAGAAACATGTAACAATTTCAATTAGAAAGAAAGAAGACGATCCTATTTACACACCAACAGAGAAACATTTCTTTTTTCATTTGGAGTTATTTTTGCAGACTGATTAAGTCCAGGATTCACTCTACTATTTTCCTTCACTCTGTATTTGGTACCTACTAAGTCCTAAGGCAAATATCTGACCCGCTGAGTGAATTACCATGTTTGGGCCTGAGCAGGAAAGGCAGTACAGTACAGTTAAGACTTCGACATTTGAAATGAAAAATGTTCTTTCAGGTTTTCTGAGAGGAAATTAACTTTTAGCATGATAAAAACCAGCCATGACTCTCCATAACAGAATGAAAAGGAGAAAATAGTTCTGAACAGAAAAGAGCAACACTGTTACCTCAGGTGACTCTTGCGTGGTGCTCTCGTCGTGGTCTGAGATCTGTCTGCGCGTAATGAAGGCGTGCTCCGGACTTGTACTATTGCTCTGCCTTCCTTGAATTTCAACATCACTGTCCCTGGTTAGCAGAGCAGCACACACATACACCGTCATTCACGAGGAATGTACTAAATATGAATCAATGCGACTTTTGGAGGGATGGGAGCTCTCCTACTGTATTGTGGGTCGGTGCCACTGCGTAGTTCTAGTTTCATGATTTACATAGTAGATCCTTCCCAGGTTGTCCTGCCGCTCCTCCCAGCCGGAGGGGAGAGGAGGCAGCACCTGGCTTTGTCTGGGACCGGACATGTCCTGAGTCTCCAGGAGTTCCCAATCAGGCTGCAGAAAAAACACAAACGCCAACATTTTAAAAGGCAGGGCATGTTGCCCCGACAGCAGCTAGAAGTGAGTGCCAGGCAAGGTATTTCATAAATTACAACGGAGAAATCTCAGTGAGTTAAAGAGGAACCCACGGGAAACTGGCAAACATCTCTGTTCATGAGTGCTTCATACATAAATCACTGAACAGGCAGGATGCCCAAAGCAGAACGTCTAAGAGGAAGCTGCTGCTCTCCAAAATTGACCGCTGTATACTTGTAGTTTGTGAAAGATCCCCTTGGCAATCTGCAACACAGCTTGAAAAATGTTTTGTTGAATTATAACAAAAAATTGAATTATTTGGGGAGAATTCTCAGCACTGGCACAAAAAGGTCACAGATTACCAACATCAAAACATTATAATTTGGTGAGAAATGATCAAGGCAGTACCATGAATTGGGCTCACTTTGCTGCAGGACAACGACTGTGCATTTCAGTGAAGATGAAGAAAAATCTGCCTTTTGGACTGACCAAGTCAGAGCTTTGGAATTAAGAGACATTAACAAATGTATCTGAGCTGAAGCAGTTCTGACAAGAGGAACGGACTAAACAACCTCCTGACAGTTGTGCAGGTGCGATCCAGCGATTTTTTTTTTTTCAAAATTAAAACGAGGTTTATTAAACAAACAAAACCAAAGCGCTGCTGAGCAGGATTGCAAAAGACAAGAGCCTAAGCGTGACAAAAAAAAAAAAGCCTGACATGACACATGGAGGGTTTTGAGGAGACGCAGGTGCAAACGATCAGGGCAGATAGGAACAAGGGAAGTCAAGACAAAACTTAAACGCATGGGATTTCAAAATAAAACAGGACGTATCCAGAGCGTCTGAAATCACTTGCTGGAAGTGTCTGGTGCCAAAGGAGTTTGAACTATTAACGTATTCAATAGTCAATAAAGACATGAGGAATTATAATTGTGTATTATCAGATTTCAGATCAGCACATTGTGTTTTATGTTACTGTGACTCAGACGAAGATCGGGTCTCATTTTATGATAAAAAAAAATGCAGAAAAATGGGGTTCACATGCAGTACCAAGTCATGATATCTGTGCTACCGATGCTACCGATTTCACAGTGGAAGACATTTTAAATCAGGATGAGGAGCAACTCGTCACAGTTTCAGTTATATTCATCTAATAAAGTAGATGTTTGCAAAGGCTAACAACGATATTTTAGTCAGTAGCATTCGAGGTCACTCCAACCTTACTCTTAAATCCACGCTGTTCCTGGACTCACAAACTGCCCTCACAATACGCAGAAGTGAGCTTATTGGAATGCAGGTCAAAAGAACGTAATCTATTTTTTTCTAGGAAAATGAAGGGATCGAACACAAGAAATAGAGCTGAGGGGTAAAACCTATGAATCATTTTAAATAAAAGCCGAGCCCCTCAGCTAGCACTGTGTAAGCTTAGTTCGAACCTGATCTGTTACAACCTGATGCAGGATCTTTACGTTGTGAAAACTAACGCAAGGGGATGTGTGACATTGAGAGTTAACTTACATCCATGTTCTCAGGCTGATCTGTTGTTTCTTCCTCTGAGTTTTTTGGCAGGTATGTCATTTTGAGACGCAGATGGCCTTTGACTCTGGACTTGTGGCTTTGAGGGAGTAAAAAATGGAAGAAACACTGTTAGCAATATTGAAAAGCAAAAGGATAAACTGTTTCCACGTGTCCTTTCCTCTGCAGATGAGAAAGAATACATGGTGCATGAAAAACAAATAGTTTTTTTTCATCAATATATGAAAAAAATGGAATGTGAAACAGGGAAAGAAATTATAAGATCATGAAATGCCAACCTTCGTGGGTGGAGCAGAAAATCCTTGAATGTGTATGGCCTTTCTGTGTTAGGATTTTCTGTCTGAGGGGGAAAAGAAAACAAAAGAAAAGAAAAAAAAGAGGAAAGGAAAGTTTTAATTAAGCTGTGCATAGTTTAACAAAGACATGACTGAATCCACTACTTAGCTCCACATGAACACATTTTTTTTTGGGACTTTACATGAAATGATGGTGACAGTGTGCAATGAAGGCTAATTTGTGCGTGTTGTATTTATAATTAAACAAAAGTATAGACTGAAAATAAACATGACGGACTGTGTTTGCAAAACTGTGAACAGCGATGTGGAACAGAAACCAGAATAAGGGTGCGCATGTTTATGTTTACATGGACTTATGGGTGAGACTGAGGTTGAGAGTGCGTACAGTAAAAACAAATTATACATGTTGCTCCTTGAACTTAAAGGACTGGGTTTCTATATAACTTATAGCTTGTTTTAATTGATCTGTAGGCAAGCTACATCTGGCTCTAAATGTGATGACTGAATATTAATGCCGTTATTTACCAGTAAATATTTGTGCTATTTATGTTTCTTTAGCTTATAATTATGATTCTAATGTTTTGGAAGCTCGTTTTTAATATGCACGTGTATATGACGGTACTTATATTGGGCTTAGATTTCAAGTGCACTGCTGCTGACTGAGCTTTTGCCTGTCTTAACCAGGACCCTCTTAAAATAAGTCTCTAACTGGTAAAAAATCTTTCCAAACTGAAAAAAGAAAGAAAGAAAAATCAGGACATAAAGTAGGGATCAAGGACTCACCGGTATCTGATTTAAGGGAATATCCACTTGTCCGAGAAAGTCATCACGCGTCTGTAAGAGACAGGAAGTCACACAGGTGTCAGAGTTATGACAAGAACACACAGAGGACAGGACTGTCCTCTACATTACCCCCATTACATTGAGACAGAAGCATTTCCTGTCTGCTCAGATTAAACTGGTGCATCTCCTCATCTTAAAATAAGTCCTTTAGTTATTTTTGGGAAATCCCTTTGCCCCGTTTAATCTTAACTCTCATCGTTAATGATCGCAGAAAGTGTCTCTTGTCTTCAGCACAAACACTTCCCCTCTTAAAACAATGATAATAATTTGACTTGGTCTATTTCTGTATATATTTAGCATGCAGCACAAAAAGAAATGTGTTTATGAGCCCCCAATGAATGGCTGCTCAGTGTTATTGCTACACTGACTGGGATCAAAATAATGTGGGATTTGCCAGATACACCGTTCTGCCTTTGAACGCAGGACACATTCACTGCCCTTTACGCAGTCTCGAAAGCAGATGGTCGAAGGTGAACACGCTGCACGGTGGGACCAAATTAACACCCACAACAGGTCAAACTTTCTAACAGCAGTACAAGTGTTTATGTGTATATATTTAGATGGGGGCTTTCTTCCGTCTGTCCTTGCACCCTTAACGATGAAGCCAAAAGAGGCCCATATAGTCAAAGAAAGTCATGTATGTCAGCTCTGACCACGTTCAACAAATCACTTTAAACGCGACATTGCTGCATAGAGATGTTTTTAGGTACTTACATTTGTGTCTTTTAGCACCACACACTCACTAAAGTCTCAGAGATACAACATTCGTATCTGCATTCTCAAAAGCTCAGCTTTTCCTTTTCTATCATCTTCAGCCTTTTTTGACACTTTCCATTTCCAGTCAGAAGTGGCAGTTTTACAACAATGTCCTCCCAATACTTATGACTGAAGGATGTGTCAACACTGAGTGTCATTGATAACACGTATTTATTTATATCCTCTTGTCAACAGCAGAACTATTTTCAAAACTGGATATAAAAATTGTATCAACCAGTGATCTGAGATTTACTAAATAATAGAGTTTATAGTATACACAGTGGTTGTCGCTGTATTTAAAACACTATATTTAGTATAATTCTTGTGAAAACAGAGGAAACAGGAGTTTCTGAAATCCTCATAACGTCATGCCATTATTTCACATGAAGGCTCTCTTCCAGCTACATACGCTCACATTATTGTGTTCAAATCTCCCTGAAGCACAATCCCTCAATCATAAGTGTTCACAGGATGTTTGCCGTCTTGTTTAAACGTAAATAAATGGATGGGAACTACAGTAGCAACACTTTGAGGGAATTTTAAGTCTATATAAGTACAGCCTTGCTCAGGATGGCCACATCTAAAGTAAGTATGCTGCCACTGACAGGCTTGGTGGCTATGAAAAATAATGTGAAACACAGGCAATGTACTTCACAGTCAAAAGATCCTCACTAAACATCATCATCAATGCATCAAACAAGGATATATATCTTAAAAGAGTGGGGTTCAATCCCTCCAGCTGATGGTCACAGATCTGTTGAAGAAACACCAAAACACACTGAAGCTGCTCCGGTGGGACGTGGTGGTTCAGTCCTTCATTAAGACATTATGTTGGGTTTAGGCATGGGGCGATATACGATATTATCGTATATCGCGATAAAAAACGGCCGCGATAACGTTATCGTGGGGTACTGTAATTATCGCCAAATTTTTATTTTTTTTATTTTTTTATTTTTTTTTTGCAAGAAAGTGTCAATTCACTCGCCCGGTTGCATATCCGGCCCAGACCTGGCTCTACTTTGTCACTTTATTTCTATTTGTCACTTATTTCTTTCGACTCTCAGGGAAGTATTTTCTTACAAAAAAATAAAGTTCAAATAAGTACCGGTACCGGTACTATAGTTTACACTTTGTAATGCATAACATTTACAGTACACTATTTGTTCTCTACCTCAAGTGTCACTGTGTTGAGAATGATTTGAGAATAAATGTTCTGAAGGAACCAGTGGATCCACGGTTAGTGTTTTTCCTTGCATTTTAAGAATTTTATAAGCGACGCGCTAATATCGTGATAATATCGTAATCGTGATATTTTTGTCCACTAATATCGTGATATGAAATTTTCATATCGTCCCATGCCTAGTTGGGTTGTCTTATATATGCAAACACATACAACATCTTAACAGACAACATCATTTAGATTAGTTGTCAGGCCTGATTGGATATCCTGCCAGAACTTCTTCCACTAAAACAGAATTAAACTAAAGCTCACCGTGAACAAGTTGACTACTAATTTCGTGGCACTTAGAATCATTAGCAACATTACTATTCAACATATGCTTTCCTCCATACCGTTTAACAGTCTGCTTAAATGCTCAGAGGCTCAACTCCACAGTCACTGACTGATTGGATAAGTGATTCCTTCTGTCAACTCAGTTTACCGCAAACAGCAATGCATCAACAATTAAAGGCTGATGCTGATGGCTCCCCCTGCTAATTTGAAAGACTGAGTAGGTCACATCTATATATGTAGCAGACAGATACAGCGATGAAATCATCTCTTTTTCTAGAAGCTTCTCTAGTGAGGTAAGGTGAAGCTTAACAAAGGAGAAAGTAGAACCTCCAGATAAAAAGATAACCACAGATACATGTTTTTTCAGAGCTTTCGCAAAGTCTCAAGTGATACCAAATGCAACTCAGTTTACCAAGAAATGCTGATGTGAGACTGTATGGGGTTGTACAAACAGCTACGGACACGTGTTGCGCGTCTGTGGAGCAAGCTAAGTGATATCCATCTTAGCTGTGCAACGACAAACTGCTTTTAACAGGTGGGCAGCAGCCTGTGAAAAATAAACTCCTCAGTTCAATGTTATTGGAGTAGGCAAACTAACTGTGTGGTGATGATCTGTACTGAACTGGATCTTACGGGGTCTAATCATGGACCCTCACTGTCATGGTAAAGTTGAATCAAAACCTGTGAAACGTTTGACAGGCACCTGTTTCACACACGTGAAAGCGTGTGCTCTGCCACAAGAAACAGCCCCATTGTCTCTTAAAGCTTTCATTGATCATTTGCACTGTTCATGGAAAATCTGATGTATAAACAAAACATATTTATTCTGACTCTGAAAGGAAAACTGCCAGTTTTCATCTCTGCTGGCTGAAAAAACAATCTTTAAACCATCTAAATTTGACATTGCACTCGCCATTAGTCAACTGGTGAGAAATTATGCTGAGCCGTTTTTACAATAAGAGTGTGACCTCTCAGGCAACTATTAGTCCCAATTAAGATAAAAATTAGTGGCTATGCACACTTATTTCTACACCACGCCTTCCTATTCAATGTTGCAAATTAATGTATAAAGGTTAAGTTGTCTAAAGATCAAATACAACGTTAAGTTCTCACTATGATTTGTTCAAATTACAGTCATGCCTGGTTGTTCCTTAACTGGCGAGGAGCTGTGTGCAGTTATGAAGGAGCTGCAGGTAACAGTAGTATATAAAGGTCTTTTAAAAACACATGCAGCTGCTTTACATATTCAACTATAAGGCTAAGGAGCTTGTATTTGTAACAGTATTTTAAAAGAATCAAAACCCATCAAAATTTGATGAAATATGAAAGTGAACATAAAAACTGTAATAAAAATTAACATGATTAATCCAATACCAAACTTATATCAATAAAATTTTGGATTGTCAATATTCACTCATAAGTATTATGTGTATACATAAACTTTATACTGTAGTTATCTTCTACTCACTCCACTTCTTGCCATTTATATCAGACAAAGCATCCAAGTTATTGCACTAGCTTTGCACAGGCTACTGTATTATACATCTTGATCCCCATTGTTCCTGTTGTTCCTGTCATGTTAACTACTTGACACTGCTACTGTATCACGCGGCCGTCACTGACTACACATAAGTCATCTGTCCTGGAGTGTTTGTTATATTATACATGCTATTTTATTTCAATTTTGGTTAGGTTTAATATTTATTTTTTAATTTTTTAGATTGAATGGCATTGAAGACTAGCTGAGAAACAGTATCTTGATTATTCTGTATGTCCTTCACAAATTGACAACAGAGGGATCTTTGAAATGCTGTTTAATATCCTTTTAAGACAAACATATTTATCATTACTATCATGTTTAATACTAAACATGATATTTTTCTTTTTAATGGTGTTTTAAAAGTGAGGTTGTTTCTAACAACAAAGCTCATTTCAACATATTTAGTCAATAATTATTTTTTAAATTACATTCATGACCTTTAGTTTATTTCACCTTTGATGTACTTTTCCTTTCATTCCAGGGCACAAACTCAGCCTTTGAATGAAAAACCCTGCTGTTAGATGTAAAATCTACATTTTGTTTTGCAGAGAAAGTACAATTAAAGCAGGTAAATAAGTTCAAAAAAAGACACAAAAAAATTGTACATTGAATCTCAAAGAAGTTGTATAATGTGACAAAAAAACAATCTTAAGAGCTAGTAATATTTTGGTATTTATTAGGTATCTTAAAATATGATAAAACAAAGAAAAAGGCACCATTTAATTACTCAAGGAGCCCTTTCTTTTTTAACAACCTGCTAAATACATGGGGAGACTGACACCTAATATTTTACAAACATTGCTTGGTAGGAGAGTCCACAGGGGAAGTAGCACGCCACCGGTTTACTGGGAACAGCTCTCACACACACACACACACACACACACACACACACACACACACACACACACACACACACACACACACACACACACACACACACACACACACACACACACACACACACACACACACACACACACAGATAGCTAGCATGACTGTGTGCTGCTCTAGTATCACACTGTTAAATATGAATCCGGAGGACTGGGCAGTGCTTCAGACCAGCAGACTATCTGGAGTCAGGGGGAATATTTCAGAAGCACTTTATTTATGTCAGCAAGGGGCACTGCTTTTCCCACTGCTATAATTAGCCCTGGTAAATACTTAGGGCGATCATTCATAGTGCTAACAGAATAATAAAAATGGAGAACTCAACTAAGTTGTTGAGTTCAAATGCCAGTAAAGAGACCCACAATGAGCCCCACAACACTGAAGGAAACCTGCGTCTCTAATTCACACGTTTCCTGGTAGCTAATATGCAGAAGGATTAACTGTAATGTAACTGAACACCTCTGAAAGTTTGTCCACATTGCGCTTGTTAGCTGCATGACTTTGCTTTAGAGAGCTTCTCGGTTACTGGAAGTCGCTCTGTCTTGGAACAAACAGAAAGGCTCACCCTTGGCAAAAAGACCTTTCAATACCTCACTAGCTTAGGGGAGCTCTATTATTTCAAGAAAATATTAACAGCCTTAAAATTACGTTAAACTGCACTTACATCTTCATTCAACTATAGCTGAAAGTGGAATTTAAACGTGTTGTCCTGAGTAGTTCAGTTTAGGCGGTGTGGATTCTTCTAGAACCAGTTCAACAACATTGCAAGCAGATTCACAGCGCTCTGTCATAACTCCATTATGAGGCGGGTATCTTGACAGAATATCATTTGCAGAGCTGTTAGACTCTCAATACATAGGCTTTCAGGCATTCCAGCTTGTTACAATTGTCAGGAAGCATCAGTTAAACTCAACACTCACCTTCATGTTTTGACCATGGCTTTTTGGAGCATTTTTCTCTTTGTGGCATGTGTTAACATCAGTGACAGAGCTGGGCAACTTTGCAGGGCAGCAAGGGGACAAATGGATGTGTACGTGAGGAGAACAAGGGCTGCTGAGCTTTGGATTTGAAACATGACATGAAATTCCAGTATTGGGGTAAGGCACCTCAAGGGAAAAGCTCCTTTGAAAGGCATGATGGAAATGGTTTTCCACAGGCCCATCTTGGCTTTTTCCTGATACGCAGAGATTATTGTTTTTCTCTGATGGTTTAGCCGAGGAAAACAAACACGCAGATATACTGCGATAGAGTTTTTTCCGAGCATCGAGTTCACAGTCATGGTGCTTTGCTGGGTATTGAGCCTCAGGATAATCCACATTGACCGCAGCCATGGGCCTCGCTCCCTTTGCTGATGATGTTGGTCTCAGGTGGGCAAAATGCAGCAGCACACTGCTTGAGTGTCGATTAGACCTGTCTGGAGCTGATGGCAGTTCAGTCACTGTACTTCTGTCCTCCACATTGCATTTGGGTTCATCCTGTAAAGGAATATTAAAGTGCACCATGTGTTTCGTGTCCCTAAACTCGACTGAATGGCTTCCTTTTGGCTGACGATGGCCACTCACGGCAGTGCTGGTGGACCCTTTGCAAGTCACTCCCTCATCGTCTTGTGAGAATTCACTGGCAGTCGTCGGAAGACATGACTGATTAGACCCCCTTGTTACTGGGAGAGGAGGCAGAGCCACTGCACTTACAGGGGAAGCAGGTGGAGTGCTGCAGGGGCTCTTTGGAAATATAACCAAGGAGGAACACCGTCGCAGCGGAACTTTGGACTTGCAGAATAGACTCCTCTCCTGGTTGGTCCTGTGCTTTTCTGGAGCCTCTGGCTCAAATATGCTGTTGCTGCTACAGTACCCAGCGTCGCTGGCCATGCTGCTGTTGCATGAGCCCCCGTCAGAGCCAGTACCTGCTCCAACTTCACTAACCCCTGGGTCTCCATCCTCTATATTGCCATCCGGCTCTCCACTCAGCTGGCCACAGGGCTGCAGCGAGATTTGCAGAATTCTCTTCTTATTACACCCTCCAGTGTTAACCCTGGGTATGAATAGTGAAGAGTACTGACTGTTGGCAAATCCTGGTGACAGAGGAGTCACCTTCAAATGGACAGAACTGTGCGTCTGACTCTCTGCGTGGCTCTGAGCTGACACACAGACTCCACTGTCCTCACCGCGGCTACTGAGAGTTTCTGAAAGGGGGTCCGTGTTGCTTCTCCTTGACGCAAAATGCAAGCGGAGCCGACATGCCATTTGTTTAACTCTCTAATCCCTGCAGCGCCGGTGTGAGCTGCATGATCAAACTTGCTGGTAGAAAAAAGAGAGAGCAAAGCAACTGCTCCGCAGCCCGCTCTGTGATCACAATCATTAGTGGCTGTACATTGCCAAAATAGCTCTGGTGACAACCTACATTCCTCTCAAGGCTCATCTCAGCTTTTAGTCAGAGGGAGCCAGTGGTTCTGTTTGGAGACATGACCCAAATATGAAACCTTTAAAACTAGAGCAATCCCAGAAGTTAGCCCCTCACAGAAAAAAAATGACTAAGCGTCAAAGCTGAACCTCCTTCTGCTGACCCGTTTTGTATTCCTCAGTTAGTGCTATTTGCCTCCGAGATTCCAGACAGTTCAATGTCAAATACCTCCCATCTTCAGGCCCTTAAATCCTTGTACCCCTTTGTTTTCCCACCAAAAAAGCCACGGCAATCTTCCTCGCTGCATGTGCTCTGGTAAACTGCATCTGCTTCAAGCCGCTCACTCAGGACCCTGCTTCCTGTGGCTGCCAGTCTTCTAATGTTTCTGCTGCTCTGTGCCCCCACAAATATTTTTACCCACTGCTATTAAATTACAGGAAATAAAAGAGAATGACTTTCAACATAATTCTGTATCAAATGGAGGACTGGGTTACTAAAATACCTAGCACACAGTAAACACCACACGCTGAGAAAATATGACCGATTCCTACAGTGATTCCAGACTGCAAAAATCATGAATGTTATTACGTACTGAAGCACTGCAACAGAATGCCAACTTAGCCAAATGCCTCCTGCAGGGATCAGCAAAGCTGCTGCACACACACTGTTTGACTAGAACTGGAAGAAAAAGGAAGAACTGTGACCACAGTGACATGACACCGGTTATATGACGCCTCATGTAACAGTCAGTGCTGGTCTGGTTGCTTCTCGTGGCTGCTGACAGTCCAATTTATTAATGGCAGCCTATTGTGAGTCCAGCTGACCTATTTTAGGGCATTACTCTGCTTCCAAATCAGTTTCCGTGTAATGTTTAATATTAAGAGGCAGAGCCAGTTTATAGATATGACTCACTAGAGAGTGCCGCTGCAGGTTTTATTTATTTAAACTAAAATGACCGCATGCTAGGAAACCTTAGAAATGGATATGAATCACTCATCTGGTTAATACTGTTAAATATAAGTGATGCCTCGGCCATATTATATGATCAGTGACTCACATTGCACATTTACATGCACAAAGTCACAAGGTATGTTATAATAACAACACACTGAAGCTGCCTGGAAAACACTCAGAATTTAGGAAGGTGTGGTTTGAGCAGAAGCTGGAAACAAAGAGAAAAAAACAAAACAAGAATATAAATCGGCAGATGTAGCTGTAGGGCGGCAGGCGAACCAGTTGCTCGGATCAATCTATCAACTTTTCTTTTTTTTTTATGTACTCTCTAACAAACTCTCCTAACACCAAAACAAACCAGTCTGCTCCAACAAGAGTTGAATATCAACTTATTTAATATCAACAAAAATCCAATAAGGTTCCCCGTTTTGTTCAAAAAACCGGCCTGATATGAAAAAGGAATATTTACCAGCAAGATAAGACTGTCTCTGTTTAAACCAGAGAATGTGAACACTTACAAAGGCTTTATTGTTATGTCTCCATCTGCCACAGAGCTGTCAAAACAAGAATTCATAATATGTAAATTCCCCTGCAGTAGAGGCTTGATGTTTTCTACAGTTGGGTGAAAAAAGCATTTGCACTTGCATCAAAAATTGGCCGAAATGTTTCGAATTTCAGCTGTGTTGGAAAATATCAGCTACAACTACTAATATCTTATATGAGAGCTGTCATTATACTAATCCTGTGATGTTTAATGGGGTGTTTATGTCTGACTGGGTTTGTGTGTAAATACATTAAAAGCCTAAAGCTCTCATAATAATTTGTCATTTTGTCAGATCTCAATTTTTTTCAATGATCAGGATACTGGCAACTAACAGCCAAAACATACCTGTATGAACTAATGTGTTGTTACTGTACAAGTACGACCAAGGACAAAGGTGATCCTCTTAAAGGATTCATTATTTTGTTTAATGTAACAGTTCTTTTCGTTCAGATATCTTCGACAAAGAGATAAAAATGTACTTCTTTCAGAACCATTTCATAAGATTAAAATCTGTTCATGCAGTCTGTGGCCAAAAAGCTGTTCAACACTTCAGTTGTGTCAGTTCGTGGCGGTAATATACTGAAGTGGGGGTAACCATAGCAACTTCTGCATACTGCTGATGGCATGCAGACGACTTCTTCTATGTACACATCTCAATCCCCAAACAAAAACAATCTGATCTTATGCTAGATTTATGCATATATTTCTCATTTCAATTAGTTATTCACTGTTGTCTTTTTGTCAGAGAAAATCTGAACAGCTCACTCACTAGATATCTCCTATACAGGACTGTCTCAGAAAATTAGAATATTGTGATTTTCTGTAATGCAATTACAAAAACAAAAATGTCATACATTTTGGATTCATTACAAATCAACTGAAATATTGAAAGCCTTTTATTATTTTAATATTGCTGATCATGGCTTACAGCTTAAGAAAACTCATATATCCTATCTCAAAAATTTAGAATATTCTGGGAATCTTAATCTTAAACTGTAAACCATAATCAGCAATATTAAAATAATAAAAGGCTTGCAATATTTCAGTTGATTTGTAATGAATCCAGAATGTATGACATTTTTTTTTTTTTTTTTTAAATTGCATTACAGAAAATAAAGAACTTTATCACAATATTCTAATTTTCTGAGACAGTCCTGTATAGCAGCTCTTAACTGGGTGGTTAAACAACTCACAAACAGGAGGACCACAGTGTTGTTAAATCAGATTGAACAAAGGGCGTCTGGAGAAGTCGTAAACTTATCATTTTAAGCTGCTAGCACTGTGTGAGTGTGTGTGCGTGTGTGTGTTAGGCCACAACAACCATGTAACTGCAAAGGACCAGTCAGTTGAGTTTTATGAACTTTTTATGAGTATATACCCTCTTGACTTATGTAAACTGTGTTTGGGAAAACATACAGTGCACATTCTAGACCAGTATACCCACATCTTCATACTTCTTGGAGTGAAAATGTCACTACTTCAAAGGTCAAACTTTGAATAATAATAAACATTAAAATATATTGTTGTAGTAATTATAATAACCTATTTAATTATAATAACCTGCTGCTAATAAGACAAGTCTCTCTCTCTCTATATATATATATGTGTGTCAGCCTCTCAGATCAGCAATAACATGCAATCACAGCACTCACAATATCTCCAAAGCAGCATGATAAGGAAAACCTGAGTCACCGTAGTTTATTTTATCACATGACTTTAAATCTGTGACGTAGTGTCACACACTGGAAACACTGTGTCAACTTACAAATAAAGTAAGTAAGTACATTTTATTTATATAGCTCCTTTCACTGACAACAGAATGTCACAAGGTGCTTCACAAAAAATAAAACAACATCAATAATAACACAAATAAAACACTACAATAAAAGTAGAAAACAAATGGGGAAAAAAAGCTGTGATTATTTTTGCATGGTCTCTTATTTCATGTCGTAATGATTGATTGTATATGAATGCCTGCGTAATTTCCTGTCCAACGAGTGTAAAAAAGGACAAAAAAACTAAAAGCATGACAAGAGAATAACAAAGATTAGTAGCATTACAGCTCAAAGGGAGTAAGAGAGCCATATCACGTGATTTTGTTTTCGTACTACAGTATTATTTATTCAGAGCTGAACCTCTTACATCATGTCTAATATTGTATGGCACAATTTTCAAAAAGAGATGGTAATGAATGGATTTGTGCTGACTTGTCATTCTAGAAAGCCAACTTGCTGGTACTTGGTAAATGACTGAGCAGACGATACCAGTAAGACTGGTTGCTGAAAACAACCAGCCCAAAGACTAGAGTTTAAACTACCAGCTAAAAATCTAATAAATCCATGAACAAAACTACATAAAACTTGGCTATACTTGCTGCCAAATCTGTTTTTGCCTCCATTCTACATATAGATCATGAATTGTTTTTATTGATATGAGTGAGTTCTGGTTTTAATCACCACACATCCTCAGGTTATCCTGGATAAAATTGTTAAAAGGAAACACATCTTGACCTCTTTTCAGCCATGCCTGTTCATGACAGCTGGTTTTGGAATGGAGTTAGTATTTCAATTCCACTCCACTCCTCTTCTGCAGGGCGTGCCACCTTTGAAATCGGTGATACAGCTTTGTGTTACCAGAAACTGAACTTGGGTGGAGACAAAAACAGTGAGATGTGTATAATTGTGCTCTTATTTTTCAGAGGTGTCAAAAGTATTCACATTCATTGCTCAGGTAGAAGTATAGATACTAGAGTTTAAAAATACTCCTGTAGAAGTTGAAGTATCAACTCAAGTTTTTTACTCAAGTATAAAAGTAAAAGTAATGTAAGGGGGAAAAAAGCCATTAAGGACAAAAGCCATTGAAAATGAATGCATCTTAGTATAATGCAAATATATTAAAGAACCATATGTGTACTATTGAGCATTAACATGTGTTTCAGAGAGCAGAAGATATGATGACTAGTTGCGTATAAGTATTGTAATGGTGCAAAAAGTCAAACTTCAGAGGCATGTTATCATTTATCCTAACCTTTATTGGAATATACATCCAAGTTTAGTTGCAGGAATCTGAGGGAACGGATGTAAGAACAAAACTGGACAAGAACATCTGTGCCACAACCACAACGAGGCTGTTTTTAAAATGTAAGGAGTAAAAAGTACAGATAATTGCGTGAAAATGTAAGGAATAAAAGTAAAAAGTCGTCTGAAAAATAATTACTACAGTGAAGTATAGACAACCAAAATTTCTACTTAAGTAAGGTAACGAAGTATTTGTACTTCGTTACTTGACACCTCTGTTATTTTTACAATTTAACTCAGAGAAAATCTGAACAGCTCACTCACTAGAGATCTCCTATATAGCACGCTTAAATATACTGTACACACTTTATCTTTTAATTAAAAAAAAAATAAAAAATTGCATGAATTAGCCAGTGTGTGTCAGACTCAATACAGGCCTGTAGAAGGGGGAACGAGGATGTGGGCCAACTGCTTGACTGTGTTTACATCATATACATTTAGAGACCGTTATCACCAAGCATCGGACAGTTTGTGCATCTCAGGACCTGCTGATCATCAAACCAGCAAAAAGTGGGCCAGCACAGCAGCTCATAGTCTATTACTTCCCAACACTTTCATTCGGTTAGTATTTTCACCCGCAGATGTGTTGCACAACTGCTAATCTCCATCTACACAGGAGTTAAGATATCCTAAAGGCAGCCAGATTTGCCCTTATTTACAGCTGTGAGTAATACGGTATTTTAAACAATATCACACATGTTATGGCAAAATAAGGGCCCCCGGCATCCTTTGACAGGCAGACAAACCAAAGTTAACCTTGCACTGACTAGAGGATGCCCGCATGTACAGAAATATAACACATTCCCTTGTTAGCCAACGTGGTATTCAAAACAAGCTCAATATAAATTGTGTTTTTCATCAAAATATTTGCCTGTTGTAAATTTGTTTCAAGCTACTCAGTACTACTACTACTACTGCATATCAGTTTAAATATGCCCTTCTGCAGGGTGTGTCCTACACACTAAAAAATAATTTATCAATTAAGATGTATCATTCTACAGCAAAATTCTAATACTTCCACCCACCAATGTTCCCTCTAATTTTTCATGTATCTGGGCACACACACAAGCTCCCTGAGCAAACTGAGGACGACTGTGAGCAACATCACATATGCACGCTTTATTTTTAAGTATCTCATTACACTTAAAACAAGACTCGTCACTGGAAAAAACAACAATTTTCACCTGTTTCAAGTAAATTTTCACTTGAAATAAGTAGAAAAATCTGCCATTGGGACAAGATTTATCTTCTCATTACAAGCAAAAAAGTCTTGTTCCACTGGCAGATTTTTCTACTTATTTTAAGTGAAAATCTACTTGAAACAGGTGAAAATTTCGACTTTTTTCTCGAAATTTTGAGAAAAAAAATCGAAATGTCGAGAAAAAAAGTTTTGAGAAAAAAGTCAAAATTTAGAGAAAAAAAGTCAAAATGTCCAGAGAAAAGTTGAGATTTTGAGGAAAAAAAAGTCAAAAATTGTATTAAAAAAGTTGAAATGTTGACAAAATTTTGTTTTAATTGAGCATTTTCACTTGTTTCAAGTCAATTTTCACTTGAAATAAGTAGAAAAATCTGCTAGTGGAACAAGATTTTTGCTTGTAATGAGAAGATAAATCTTGTCCCACTGGGAGATTTTTCTACTTATTTCAAGTGAAAATTTACTTGAAACAGGTGAAAATTGTCAAATAAGTTATTTTTCTGGTGTTATTTTTCTGGTGATGAGTCTAAATGTTGAAATAGCAGTAAAACCACATTCATTGATGAAATTACATAAGGGATGGAAAGGAGGCATGACAGTTTTACAGGGGGATGATTTGGACCGTTTTTATTTCAGGGGGGGATGATTTGGACCGTTTTTATTTCAGGGGGGATGATTTAAACTGTTTTTATTTCAGGAGGGATGATTTAAACCTTTTTTATTTCAGGGGGGAGGATTTGGACCGTTTTTATTTCAGGGGGGATGACTTAAACCGTTTTTATTTCAGGGGGGGATGATTTGGACCGTTTTTATTTCAGGGGGGGGTGCCATCTCCCCTCATCCCCCCTCAACTCCAGTACTGCTGGTAGACACAGCAATGGTATGGATAGCTTTTAGCAGAGGCTTCAGACTTTCTCGTGTCCGGGATCCCCACAGCTCCTTGTATTCCCCAAATCCTTGAATACTTCTCCTCCTCTCGACTCGCGGGACCTCCGTAAACTGATGTATGGTTCCGCGTTACACCAACGCAGGGCCTACGCCGTAGGGTACGCGGCGATGCGCATGTACGTTGCGCGTTGCCGCGTACCCTACGGCGTAGGCTTTGCGTCGATTTAGCGCGGAACCATAAATCAGGCTTTGCAAGTGAACGTCTCACGAGGGGCAGTCGCGTTGCGACGCCACTGTAGCCAAATCGCAAGGAGAGAACAGAGAACTGAGCTCATGAGAAGTCCCAGTACGCCAGAGGCTAATATTGAGAAGTGGGGGTACTGTGCGCGTACCGGCCCACTTAAAGCACTGCGCTGGATAGACTTTCTTGTGCGCTGAGAATATGCGGGCAGTGCGCGATTGCGCACGCGCGCAGCTTAGAGGGAACATTGCCACCCACCATATGTTTAAAAACCAGTCTAAAGAGCCAGTAGATCTGTGAACTAGGAGCTTGCACAGATCGTTTAAGCCCAAAACACAATACCATAACTTCAGCAGCTGTCAAGAAACAGTATTAAACATGATCTCAAAAGTTTACAAAAAGAGCTGCATCAGTGAGACACTTTTACTGTTGGATACTAAAGCTATTTTACCATTACTACAGCCTGAACAAAACAAGAAATGTAAAGATATAACAGTTGTTCAAGCGTTGTTGATTATTTTTGCACAATGATGATTAAAAAAAAAAAAAAAAAGGCTACACATTGAAGCTATTTCAAAGAGGTCAGGACATCAAGCAGGGAATTGACGTCAAAGAGACTTTGATTACTTTTAACATTCATGTCTTAACTAGTTGATGCAAATGTGCTGAAGAAGATGTACAGTATAATGTGTCTTTGTTTCTATTATTTACATTGATAGGAGGCCAATTATGCAACCTTCCTGCAAATGAAAAATAAAAAATGGCTGTTCTCATCCTGGATCCCTTGTTTAAACATGTATCTTTTACAGAAAAATCATAACACTGTCTCTGTCGGACAAAATAAATAAACACTCGCTGGTCACTTTATTAGGTACAACTATATAACTAATAAAGTGGTGAGTGGCCGATAAATGTAAGTCTGATGACACGTCACAGAAAGCTACACTTACAGTAAATGGCTGTTGAGCAGGAAGTGTGTTTGTTTTTCAACTGGTAAATAAAGAGACAGAGGCCAAAGTCTAGTTAGTATTTTTACCCACGGGCTCAACTCATATCACAGGTAGATCTCGGCATCTGCTCAGGCAAATGTGCATGGCTACATTTTTCCATTAATTGCAACATGTTGCTGTTTGTTTCCATTACAGATGTTTTAGAGAATGCTAGGCACGTTTTTCTACAAATACAAATGCCCCAAAAGAGGACCAGATCTAACTGGCTTGTACTCAGACAGGAATTTAAATCCAATGTATTGATGCAGTAACAGGAAAATCTCATTTGGAGATGTTATGCTCAATTGGAGCTGGCTATGAGCTGCAGAAATTCACAGCGCACTTGTACACACTTCTACTTTCAGTGCATGCCTGGATGAGCTTCAAAAGAGGTTTGAAAACAAAACAAAAAAGCCCCAGCCATTATAAATAGAGAACAAAAATAAATCTATCCAATGCAGCAAGTACAAAAAATACTTCTTTCTCATTAAAAAATATATATCATTGGAAGGATGAAAGAAAAGTCAGTATCTTACCAGTCGGTTCTCATCAAACACCTCCAACAACAGGCGATGTGTCCCGGGATCAACCTGAAACAAAAAACATGCTTTAAAATAAAAAGCAGCTCTGTCTAACAGCACAAGGACTATATATCTGATCCTTGCTTAGTAAAACTGACTAGATCAACTTTTAGCATTTTGACTATTAAAATAAATAAAATACACCCTGAATGGGTCCATTTTAATGAAATGAAATGTGAATACTGATCTTCCAACACTTCCACGTAAGCACAAAGAATAAATGTATGCAAAATGAAAGTCTAACTTACTCTGAAAAAGAATTCTTCATTCCATTTTGGGTCCAGAGTCTTAAGGTAACATGAGAGGAAAACAACATTAAAAATCCATGAGGCTCACAACTAAAATAAACCTGACATCAACCACAGCTGGGCACAAACTCACTTTTTTAATTGTCTTCGTCTGCAGACTCGTGATTTCTCCGTTGTTGGGATCATACAGGGACAGTCTCGTATATGGATCACTGAAACGGAAAAGGGTTCAGATTCTGAGATTCAGGTTTACTGACATCCAATTTAAACAGTTTAAAAACTTAAGATCAGCTTTTCACTATTTATTCAATATCAGTTTGTGATGTTCTTCTGCCCTGCCCTTCTTTATATCTGAAGAAAATAAGCCTCAGTGATCATATCAGGCCTCAAAACTGAAAACATCAACAGCAGCTCACTTTACTGACATCACTGCAATTGTATAATGGTGATCCATAATCCCATTATATTACACACTATCAAGCATTAACAGTGGTAGTGTTTTGTCATATATAACATATTAACTACAACACACATATGTAACCAGAAGCTACAGGGAAGTTTAACATTTAAAGTCAACTAAAGGTAAGTGAAAAAACAAACAAAATAAAACAGTTAAATGGTATTAAAATAGCTGGAAATGAAAGTTTGGAGACAGTAAAAATACCAAATAAGATAGATGCCTGTCTGCTGTTAACTGACTGTTGTATTGCCAATTACCACTATAGGACAAAGTGGAACCAGTTGACTCAGGATAGGGGTGGGCTTTGTGTGACGACTCAAACAGGAACATTCAGGAGCTTCTTTTGAAAACCACCAACGTGGTGACAGAATTGCTAATAACACCTGGGACCAACATGTTTTTTACTGCGAAACCTATAATCATTCAAAGGAGTTCCTACTTCACTGCATTTCATTTTGGATGTCTTTCATCGACAGTTTACGAAGTGTTACTCTGCCTACATCGCATGCTTTGTTTTTCTCTGATTGATTTTTTGCCTATCTGGAGATGTCAAGAGGCAGTTTCTCGTGTTTGTTGGTACTGCCTTCTGGAAATCAAAGTTAAATCCAGAGGAACCAGACTACTTCTTTGTATCACAGAGGAACCAAATCGGGCCAGGCTATCATTATACAGCTTTACCAAGAAAGAAAACCCTGACAAGTGAAAGATGATAAATAAATCATAAGGAGAACTTCTAAAATTAGATAATATAGCATCACCTTGAAATCAGGAAAATTACAAATTTTAATTGTTTCAGCTGACTCTTTGGAAAATACTTTATATTTTGGATTTATCTACAACAGCTAAAATGTAAACAAAAAATGATGTATGATTATATTAAAATAATTTAATAAAGCATGTAATTGACAGGTTAAAACAGTTATTAAAACAATTATTCATGTAAAAAAATGTGATTGTTCAACTTACCTGGCTCCAAGAATATCTTTTTTGGCCAGCCCAATTCCAGCAAGGACTCTCACTTTCAGGATTCTGGTGCCATCCTGCATTCAAAAATAAGTTTATTAGAATATTGGATTCAATGTTCCCTCTAAGCTGCGCGCGTGCGCAATCGCGCACTGCCCGCATATTCTCAGCGCACAAGAAAGTCTATCCAGCGCAGTGCTTTAAGTGGGCCGGTACGCGCACAGTACCCCCACTTCTCAATATTAGCCTCTGGCGTACTGGGACTTCTCATGAGCTCAGTTCTCTGTTCTCTCCTTGCGATTTGGCTACAGTGGCGTCGCAACGCGACTGCCCCTCGTGAGACGTTCACTTGCAAAGCCTGATTTATGGTTCCGCGCTAAATCGACGCAAAGCCTACGCCGTAGGGTACGCGGCAACGCGCAACGTACATGCGCATCGCCGCGTACCCTACGGCGTAGGCCCTGCGTTGGTGTAACGCGGAACCATACATCAGTTTACGGAGGTCCCGCGAGTCGAGAGGAGGAGAAGTATTCAAGGATTTGGGGAATACAAGGAGCTGTGGGGATCCCGGACACGAGAAAGTCTGAAGCCTCTGCTAAAAGCTATCCATACCATTGCTGTGTCTACCAGCAGTACTGGAGTTGAGGGGGGATGAGGGGAGATGGCACCCCCCCCTGAAATAAAAACGGTCCAAATCATCCCCCCCTGAAATAAAAACGGTTTAAGTCATCCCCCCTGAAATAAAAACGGTCCAAATCCTCCCCCCTGAAATAAAAACGGTTTAAATCATCCCTCCTGAAATAAAAACAGTTTAAATCATCCCCCCTGAAATAAAAACGGTCCAAATCATCCCCCCCTGAAATAAAAACGGTCCAAATCATCCCCCTGTAAAACTGTCATGCCTCCTTTCCATCCCTTATGTAATTTCATCAATGAATGTGGTTTTACTGCTATTTCAACATTTAGACTCATCACCAGAAAAATAACACCAGAAAAATAACTTATTTGACAATTTTCACCTGTTTCAAGTAAATTTTCACTTGAAATAAGTAGAAAAATCTCCCAGTGGGACAAGATTTATCTTCTCATTACAAGCAAAAATCTTGTTCCACTAGCAGATTTTTCTACTTATTTCAAGTGAAAATTGACTTGAAACAAGTGAAAATGCTCAATTAAAACAAAATTTTGTCAACATTTCAACTTTTTTAATACAATTTTTGACTTTTTTTTCCTCAAAATCTCAACTTTTCTCTGGACATTTTGACTTTTTTTCTCTAAATTTTGACTTTTTTCTCAAAACTTTTTTTCTCGACATTTCGATTTTTTTTCTCAAAATTTCGAGAAAAAAGTCGAAATTTTCACCTGTTTCAAGTAGATTTTCACTTAAAATAAGTAGAAAAATCTGCCAGTGGAACAAGACTTTTTTGCTTGTAATGAGAAGATAAATCTTGTCCCAATGGCAGATTTTTCTACTTATTTCAAGTGAAAATTTACTTGAAACAGGTGAAAATTGTTGTTTTTTCCAGTGACGAGTCTTGTTTTAAGTGTAATGAGATACTTAAAAATAAAGCGTGCATATGTGATGTTGCTCACAGTCGTCCTCAGTTTGCTCAGGGAGCTTGTGTGTGTGCCCAGATACATGAAAAATTAGAGGGAACATTGATTGGATTGGTTATGTGAATGAGACCTGCCCTAATTATCCCAAGATTGCATGCTTTTAGTTTTAAACAGACTGCGATCATTATTACATTTGATTTTATATCCATCCGGCCATTTTCTAGACTCTGCTGGAGCCTATCCCAGCTAATTTCAGGCGAGAGGCAGGGGTTCATCCTGGACAGGTCGCCAGTCTATCACAGGACCAAATATAAACAGACAACCAGACATACTCACACTCACGGGCAATTTTTAATCACCAATTAACCTATTATGCATTTTTTGGAGTATGGGAAGAACCCGGAAAACCCGGAGAAAACCCAGGCAAGCAAGGCCGGGCCCGGGCCAGGGGAGTCGAACCGGGAACCTTCTCGCTGTGAGGCAACAGTGCTAACCACCAAGCCACCGTGCTGCCCCACAACTATATTAAAATGACAAAAAAAAGTGTGTTTCCATTTTCGACTTGTATTGATCACCTTCCTTTCTTATGGCTCATTAGCATCAGGTGTTTATGTCTAACCCCTTCAATATTTGTGGCATAAAGTAGCCAAAGGCTCTACCATCAGTACCCTAAAACTAAAAAAGGGGCTGAAAGTTGACATTAAAAAGCCAATGAATAAATTACTTAGTGAAATTATCATCCATCCATAATCTATACCCATTTCTTCCTGGAGCCTATCCAAGTCAATGTCAGCAGAACATCACAGGGCAACACACAGACAATCACACATCATCACACTCACTCCTATAAGTAAGTTATAATTACCAATTACCTTAATGTACTTTTTTTTTGGATTGGGGAAATAATCAGAGTACCTGGAGAAAATCCTTGCAAGTGCAGGGACTTCATGCAAACTCCACACATTGAGACCCCAGCCAGGATTCAAGCCAGGATTCAAACCAGGATTCTAGCCAACTGTGAGGTAACTTGTTGCGTTAACCACCGAGCTGCCATGCTGCTCTGAGTGCAACTATTTCTATGATTATTACAAACACCAGGAAACTTAACCATATTACACTGGTAATGAAATCGCTACACTGGCTTCCAGTAAGTCAAAAGATAGAGTTTAAAATCTTACTGCTGGTCTACAAAGACCTGAATGCTCTTGGACCAAAATACATGCTGGATCTGTTAGTTCCTATGAAGCTCCCAGACCCCTGAGGTTCATCTGGATCTGGTTTGTTGTGGTTCCCAAGAACCAGAACCAAGCAAGATGAGGCAGCGTTCAGTTATTCTGCTCCTCACCGGTGGAACAAACTTCCTGTAGACCTGAGGTCTGCTCCAACTGTCAGCTCCTTTAAATCAGGCCTAAAAACATTACTGTTTACTGAAGCATACTCCTAAATTAAATTAACCTGCTGTACTCTACTGTCCTTGCTTTTGAATAACTTGTGCTTTTTATTATTTTGCCTCTTTTCTTATCATTTTATTTCATTGTATTTGTTATTTACTGTTTAATTGTGTCTTGCCACTTTTAATGTTGATGTAAAGCACTTTGAATTACATTGTGTTGAATTGTGCTATACAAATAAACTTGCCTTGCCTTGCCTTGTCTATTGATTGTTAACTAAAATTGAAAAAAAAAGTGTAGATTTAAAGACTCAATACACACAACACAAAATAGATTAATGTAATAAAATAAGTGTTGACAATTTGCTCCCTACAGGTGTGCACTCAGGAACATTTTAAAGGACAACACCCACCCCGGTTTCCATTTCTTCGACCCGTTGCCCTCTGGTAGGCGCTTCAGATCCATACGAACCCGAACAAACAGACTCAGGGACAGCTTCTTCCCCAAAGCTGTGAACTTTCTTAACCAGTAAACTACCTCATACTGTGCAATATTCCTTAATCATCTATGTGCAATATTCTTCCATCCAGTCAAGTGCAATATTCTTCCACTTATTCATGTACATTATTATCCTCTAATTCACTCATTTTTTATAGTGTATATATATATTTAGTTTTCCTGTTTCCCATTCTGCTGTTTACAGTCTTGACTTGTTTACATAGTTTTTGCATGTGTGAACTTTTACAGAGCTGCTGCCTAATCTCATTGTACCAGTATAATGATAATAAAGGCTTTCTATTTCTATTTCTATTTCTATTTCTATTTCTATATGGAGCAGAAATCAACATCAGATGAGTGTGGCCATTTGAGTGTGTTAGTATGCCTCAGGTGTCAACTACAAGATTCCTGGGTATTATTGTTGATGAGAGTTTGAGTTGGAGAGAACAAATTGATTGGGTCACCAAAAAAATCAATAAATCCATTGGCATTATAAGGCGTGTTAATCATCTTGTCACGACGAGTTGTCTCCTTACACTTTATTATAGTTTAATTTATCCTTATCTCTCATATTGTAATATAGTTTGGGCAAATACTTTTCCAACAAATCTTCACAAAATTCTGGTCCTACAGAAACGTTTTGTTAGGATTGCAACTCGATCAGAGTCACACGCTTCATCTACTCCTTTATTTCACAAACTCCAGATTCTTACTATTTATGATATCAATATTTTTAAGATATGCGTTTTTATTTATAAGCTAAATTCAAGTGAAGGTAATATTCCTGGACAGTTCAAGACTGACTTTAAATTAAATTCAGAGATTCATTCTTATTCAACTCGACAATCCTCAGATCATCATCCTCCTAAATTTCTCACTTGCAGAGGTCAATTTTCGGTGAGATTTAGGGGCACTAAGTTGTGGAATGATTTTTCCCACTTGGCGAAGAACTCGTCCTCTCTGAAATATTACAAAAGACGTTTGAAGGACCACTTGACTGCTGTTTTGTAACTGTTTTCCCAATGTATTGTTGTTCATGTATCCATGTTCTTTTTGTTTTTTTTTGTGTTTCACTCATAGTGACATGTACCATCTTATTTGCTCAGGAGTCAATATAATATAAGTTGTAAAAACAATATCCCATGCACACTCACACACATTTATTTTTTGTCTTTATTCTTTATTATTTATATATTGCATTATGAGTTTGCCATCACTTTTGTGTAGTTTTACTTTCTGTTTTTTGTATGTTAATCTTGACATGAAATTTTAATATCTTCGGTGGAGGCTTCAAATAAGCCCATTGGGTTTTTTGCCTCTTCCTGCACCTATAGTGTTTATCATACCTGATATTTCCTGTATATTTTTAAAAAACTGTGCAAAACAATAAACTAAAACTAAACTAAACTAATAAGAGCAGGCCACGCCCCCCAGCAGGCCACGCCCCCTTCACACTGTACAATCATTGTCTACGGATGACGTCACATCCTGACAGCGCTTGGTACTTCTGTACATTTCCGATAATAAGCAAAACCAAAGCCTCATTTTTATTGCCAACTGTGATTCATCGTATGATGTCGCAATAATAAATCACGGATGTTTAATAGTTCAGTGGCCTCCTCGTGAGAATGGAGGTGAAACGCTGAGCTGTGGCTACAGAGTTTGCAGGATATCAGTGTATGTGGAGGCGTTGTCGACACAGTTCCTGCTGGGGGGGGGGAAACAATGCAATTAACCAAGTAGTTTTCTCACTACTTCCAAGACTTCCATCTATATATTTAAGAGTCTCAATTACTACGTTATACCTAGTCGAAAAAAAATGTCCCAAGAAGTGAAGCAGGGAGTTGAGTCAGCTGTCAAGCCAGATGTTTGAGTGTGTTTTTAGTCTTTAGTTAGCTGCAGTTAAGCTGGCTGGCTAGCGACGGGGTCACGTGATCAGTGTCGATAACAAATGTGAGTTTACCTCATCTGTCTGAAGTCCTCTGATCTGGGAAGAAACCGCAGCCATGATATCCGCTTCTAGAGAGTGAGAAGACGATGGTCTCCCGGCCAAGCGTCACTCCACAGGTGCTCTGCTCCGTCTCCGTCCTCCTCCTCGTGTTTACGTGAATCTGGGCGTTAAATCGACGCAGAACCTACGGCGTAGGGTACGCGGCGACGCGCGCCGTTACGCGCGTTGGTGTAACGCGGAACTATAAATCAGCCTTCAGGCTCTGCCTGCTGTGGCTGTTGCTCCAAATTCCCAGCCTCCCTTTCCTCCTCCTCCTCCTCTCGCTTCCTTCTCCTCCTCCTCTTCCTCCTCCACCTCTTGTTCTCTTATCAGCCCCGGGGAAAACAACCCAGAGGAAGACTGAGGGAATAATTCTGCAGAAAATACATCAGATTCAAATGACCAAGCAAGCAAAATGTGCCCATAGAGATTATTATCCGGTTAAGTCTGTGGAAACTAAAGAGTAGCAGAAAGTGACACAGTGTTTTTCAGTCAATGGGCTGGCTGACTGGGTGGGCATCAAGGGACTACATCCGTTTTGTAATCTGATACAATCCAGAGAGTGATTAAAAAGGGGGACTGGCTACCAAAGCAAGCCAATCTCCATTTATTGTCATGTTAAACTGTTAAAAGTTATGGTCTCCATAGGTAATTTTTTTTTTATTTGCAAAGTAGACAGACAGCTTATACAGGTTGCTCTAGAATTTGTAAACATATTAAATCTCATCATCTACACATAGAAGAAAGAAAAATTTAAAAGAAAGAAAAGGAAAAGAAGGGAGAAGGAAAAAATAAATAAATAAAAGTAACCTAGACTTTAAATAACAGGGCATCCTTGCAAAAGCACTGTCTCAGAAAATTAGAATATTGTGATTTTCTGTAATGCAATTACAAAAACAAAAATGTCATACATTCTGGATTCATTACAAATCAACTGAAATATTGCAAGCCTTTTATTATTTTAATATTGCTGATCATGGTTTACAGCTTAAGAAAACTCAAATATCCTATCTCAAAAAATTAGAAAATTCTAGGAATCTTAATCTTAAACTGTTAAGATTTTTTTAATTGCATTACAGAAAATAAAGAACTTTATCAAAATAGTCTAATTTTCTGAGACAGTCCTGTATATACCTAAGATAATAGGCAACTGTCAACTCCCAAAAGAGGGAAAACGATGGTGATAGTTAAAGAATAATCATAAAAGTCGTTATAATAGAATAATTTATCTTCCCCATGTACCCCATCTTTCATCCATGTTTTCTCCCTTAAGCAGTATCTTATGGGGTGATAATATCCCCAGTGACACAAGCAAAAATCACTTGTGATAATATGAGTAAATTAAAGAAAGATAGTTTGCTGCATACATGTATAGCACTAAACCTATAATTGTGTAGTTATTGAAACAAGAACAAAAAACAACCAGTTGAGTGGGGTCAAGGCCTCAGGAGGGGATTCATCGCTTTAACCAGTATAAGTTGCTACTGTAGATAGTTTGATCAAATTTCCCAGTAAGTTTCAAACTTTTCTTGTTCCGACTTAAGAATAAATGTTAGCTTCTCCATTATGTAAATATCCTTAATAATTTGAATCCACTCGTCAACTGTAGGAGAGTCTTTAGCCAGCCATTTCCCCGTGATTGCCTTTTTACTTGCAAGTAGTAAAATGTTGTACATATATTTGTTTCCCGATCCGTTCACAGTGTCCGGTCTTAGCCCCAGACATAGTGTCTCAAACCCCAGCGGGATCGTTATGGTCTCCATAGGTTCATTTTAAATCCACAACAACTGTAGAGGGGCTGATTTATTTATTTTTATTTATTCATCTGGTAAACAATGTAGTCAGAAATATACTAATAATAAGGGATGTAGTCTTTTGAGTGATACTTTGTTCTTGACCCTTGAACTGGGACAAAGTAGAATCAGAATGCTTTATCCGCTTTCGGGAAGTTGTTGTGTTACAATAATCATTATTAATAATCATTTATTTTTTATGTTTAGCTGAACCGCAGGCAGACGCTACTGTCGGCCAAAGCCGAAGACTACTACCTGGGCTACCTGGCCTCATTCCATGAGGATGGAAGGACACATTCAGTCAGAAATAATATGAGGTCATTAATTATCATAATAGGGTAGCATGTACTAAACTGAGCCATAATAACTAACTTGCGGTAGTTGAGCCAAGGTCGGCGTACCAGGCAGCCTCCGGGCTTGTTCTTACTGCTCCTTTCCCCGTTATTGGTTAATCTAAAAATGCCCTCATGGCCCAACTTCCTAGAACTAAAAATGTTGCATGATAAAACAGAAAATATTTCTGAGGACCTCAGAAAAAGACTATAAGTATAAACTTATCTGGATGCAAAAAGGTTTTATAAAACATCTCTGAAGACTTTGGACATCAATGCAAAACGTGGAAAAAAAGGAAATTTAAGAGCACCATTCCTTAGGAGCAGAAGTCAAGATAGCAATAAAAAGGAAATAATTCAGCTCTGGAAAAAAGGACAGGTCCAGAAAAGTTTATTTATTTATTTATTTATTTTTCATACAATAATTTGCACAAGAGACTTAGAGACCCATATGTATCTATTCAGTTACATATTGCACTCACTACCAGTGCGCTAAATCGTGTTCCTGTGAAATTGTGTCTAATCAGGTTTCATGAAATAGCCTGATGGCACATGACTCACTGCTGTTCTTGTGTAAACCAATTTAAATTTACTGTGAATTAGCCAACAAGCCAGCGGTGATAGCTCTAGATGTGTGGCTTCGTGTGAACTATCAGATTCTCGAAAATCTGATGTCATGTCATAACAATAAAGGAACAATTCAGTTATTACGTCTGATAACAAAATATCATGAAAATGCAGCCCCTTAAAGCCAAAAAGCTCTGTGTTTCCTCAGTTTTTGTCAGTTAACTTCCGTTAACTTTTCCTTCAACGCACATGATTTTTAGTGAAAATTATCTTTTCTGTTACTGAGTACTGTAAGTAGATATGTAGGATAGAAATTGTGGCAGTTCTGGCAACAGGACAAAAAGTTGGGAAAGAAGATCTGAGAGCGAAAATGAGTTGCTCTGATGGTCTCATTGTGTCTGACTGACGAACACAACCTTATATGTGGATAAAACACAAGAGGAGGCCTTCTGTAACAGAAAAAGGGCAGAGAGCCCTCATCAATCAATGGTGAGTTTCCGTTTGAAATGGTGTTGTGTACTGGTGCACATGCAATAAAGTTCATGTTTAGGTGTTAAACTGAAGCTATTTTCCAACAGAGGTTTATACTGTACATTATTACAGCTTACCAGCAGCACACACACTTGCTAGTGTTGTTGAGAAAACAAAACGTTTTGCATAAAACACAAATCAATAATGAAGGGTGAAATACTCCCGGCTGCAACATGATAGTCACTTTTAGGTGTTTAAATGTGTGTCTCACCATGTGATAATCATACCATTGTACTCCATTATATTTTGAAAAATTAAGTTAAACATTGTAGATATTCTGATTGCAAATCAACAAATAAATGTACACAAGTTGTTTTCTTTTGCAAGTTTGTGTGTTTACAAATTTAAAAGTTTTTCTTGGGAAAATATAACATTTTATAATATATATAAGCTTGTCAGTTAAAACTCAGCCAAGATACCCACATTTTGGACAAGTGGTTTAGGGTTTGGTTAGTTCGTTTTTCTGTCTTAAAACCTGATGATGCATTGGAAATAAAAGAAACTTACACTTTAATTATTTTCCCATTGATATACTGTAACAATATGCATTTATTCAAAGCAACATAATTAAACTGCTTCATAGACCATAGCATTTGGAACTGGTCCTTTCAATGATGGATGTGTCTGCACTATCACAAGCAGGAAAACCATTAGTGTAACTTGTGGCATTACCAGAACAGCTTGGCTACATATAAAAACTTGAAACAAGTTCAACTTGACACAAGTCTAAAAATTATTTTGTAAAGTTTAAAAAAAAGAGTGATAATGAGGTTTAATGTCCTGATCTAACAACAAATTACTGTAATGAAATCACACATGGGTTGTGCGGTATGTTTTTTATGTATATATATATAATGTATATATAGATGGTGACCTGATTCAGAAATAGCCACTTTAAATTTCACTGTGTAAAACCTGGGATGGACACCAGTGGAGACATGTGATGTGATCAGAGGAATCAGTATCCAAAATGTTATTTTTTTTTGGAAATTGGTGCAGGTCATTCAGAGGTCTAAAAACCCTGTGCTCTGGCAAGAAGTCCACAAACCAGGTTCTTCTGGATGTTTTTTTTCTTACTATTCTTACTCAGATGAAAAAAAGGTTGTGAGCAATACCGTTTGTGCAAATATTAAGGTTATTTAAGCAAGCAGATTTAAAATGCTCTCTTCGTTTTAGATATTGAATTACCTGTGGTTAATTATTTTACATATTCAGAGGATTACCAAAAATCTAAATATGCACTGCAAACTGAGAGATGTTACCATAGTGAATATATTTGTCCTAAAAAAAGGAGAGGGAGAAAAGCTGAATACAATAAAATGCAGTAACTTCCATAAATGATTCTCGTCCTCCTCTGAATCACATCTGTTTTATCTAATAGTTCAGAGTTGAACATGTTGTTTCCTGTGCTCCACTGTCTTTCCCTTTTCTACTTTCATACAGATATAAAACAAACGCTTCATCTGTGTAATTAAAAATGTTTATTAGTTTTAAAAAGGTTTTAAAAATATATCAACAAGCACTTCCTCTTATAAAAGCAACTGCTAAAATGCAATAAGGTCACAGAAAGTTGACAGTGTAGGGCAGCTTTACAGCTCTGAACCATTTACAAGAGGAAGGTTAAAGTCTTCATTAAACAAACAAACAGATGCTAACAAACACATAGACACACAGTTAAGTTAAACATCGAAACTGAAAGTAAATGATTAAAAATGAATAGAAAAAAATAAATGTTTGAATTGCTAAATGTTAAATTTGACTCACAATGTGATATGACAATTTGAAAATGTTTCCTAGAACCAATTTATTCAGACATCCAGTTCTGAACCTTAAGAATACAGTTTAAGTTTAAGTTTGTCATTGTTGTCCATCAAATAACTGGAAAATAACTGAAAGAAAGAAGAACGTAGGATGATCAAATGCTATGACACCAAAAATATATGCTACAAAACATCAGTGCAATTTAGATAACTGTGAAAACACAAGATATACAGTTCACAGGTTTTTATCTTTTGTACAAACAACACACTGTATATAAATACCGGCAAAACAAACAAAAAGCACTGAATGACTGACCACACTTCCATTCTGTACAACAAAAACAGCCATGTGGTCAGAAAACAGAACTGGTAGAAACCCAGGGAGAAAAAAAGTTGCATTTATAAAAACATATACCTGCTGTGTTTACAAAAGCATCAGATGTAAACAAAGAACCCTTTGTTTCCCCATTAGACAGATTTTTAGAGACAAATGTCTTTCTAGTGCGGGACCAGTTTGCAGAGAATGTGTATGAAGTTAGCCTCCGCCGAGATCTAAAGAAGAATATTAGGCAGCAGCCCACTATTTCGTTTTTCGAGCTCCGTAAAGAAGCTCTTCAATGGGGCGAGGAAGCAGTTGAGGTTAAGCCCGATCCCATGCTTGTTAAAGTATTGGAATTGCTACAAAAGCAACAGAGTCAAATTGATAATTTATCACAGAAACTCACAACAACTATGCAGACGTCAGGTTCCAAGCGGACAGACACTCGTAAATGGCAACCTCGTTATGACGCTTTAGGGCAGCCAATTTGTTTCAAATGTCACAAATCAGGCCATATTGCACGTTTTTGTTCTGCCTCACGTTCTACTCGTAGCCAGGACCAGTCGGCACCTGCTTTCCTCACAGGGGGCGATGGGTCAGCCCAAATATTAGAGCAGCAGGTAAACTGCAACCCCCTGTGGTGAGGAGCCAAACCACGGGTGGGGTACAGCCAGCCTCGGTAAAAGTCCCATACAGGACTGTCTCAGAAAATTAGAATATTGTGATAAAGTTCTTTATTTTCTGTAATGCAATTAAAAAAAAACAAATGTCATACATTCTGGATTCATTACAAATTAACTGAAATATTGCAAGCCTTTTATTATTTTAATATTGCTGATTATGGTGTACAGTTTTAGATTAAGATTCCCAGAATATTCACATTTTTTTAGATAGGATATTTGAGTTTTCTTAAGCTGTAAGCCATGATCAGCAATATTAAAATAATAAAAGGCTTGCAATATTTCAGTTGATTTGTAATGAATCCAGAACGTATGACATTTTTGTTTTTGTAATTGCATTACAGAAAATCACAATATTAAAATTTTCTGAGACAGTCCTGTATATTGACCCACAGGTTTACGAATGTCTGGTGGGGGAGTGTGATACTGTAGAGGTTTCTATGGGGGGAGTGAAATTTCAATGTTAATCGATTCTGGGTCAAACGTTTCCTCTGTTACAGAAAGATTTTTTTTTCAACCATTTGTTGCCCAAATGGGGTGGGAATTTGGCTCACTGTGGGTGGTTGACGCTGAGTGGTGCGCATGGGCTGGTTAATCCATATCTAGTTTACTTTACAATTGACGTGGAGGCAGTGGCACTGGGCAGGACTATACCACAGCGAGGTATATTGGTGGTGAAAGACCCAATTGGACATGCCGCAAAAGAGCGAAAAACAGCGATGCCGGGTTTGCTGGGCATGAATGTCATTAAGAAATGTTATCAGTTATTATACCCGGTGCAAAGTCCTAGCCCCCCGCCACCTCTCCTAAACACTCCAGGCTGGCAGACTGCTTTTGCAGCCTGTCAAAATGAACAATCTGTAATTGTGAAGAGTAACATGTTTGCCGCAGCCGCCTTGCCGACTATCATTCCTGCAGGCTCGGTGTGTATTGTTCCCGCAGAGGGACCTAACAGTCTCTGCCTTTCGAGGGCATCTGTATTGGTAGAGCTGTTGGGGTTGGAAGAGGGGAATTTGCCTGGGGGGTTGGTGGTCTCCAATACTTGTGTGGAGGCTAATAATGGGCATTTGGCAGTTCCAGTAATTAATGTGGGGTCCTCAGATGTGAGACTGGAGCCACAGACACGCCTTGCATCACTACATATGGTTGAGGTAGTGGCTGGGGAGGGTGTGGCTGTTTGTTTTGAGCGAGTGGGCCCACAGGAAGAGCAGGTCATGATTAGGGAACAGCATGGATCACAAGGAGACGGGGCGCTGTCTCCTGAGATCAATGCACTACGCTTTCCCGAGCTATCGGAGGAGCAAGCGACACGAGCCAGACAGTTGTTGTCCAAATTTTTCTCATGTGTTCCCATCCTCGGAGAGTGATCTCGGGTGCACAAACCTAATCTATCATGAAATCCCAGTGGTTGATGATGCCCCAGTGAATCAGCGGTACCGGAGGATCCCGCTCAGTCAGTATGAGGAAGTCAAAAATCATATAAAGAAATTGCTGGAGCAGAAAGTAATCAGGGAGAGCAGTAGCCCATATTGTTCCCCATTTAGTTATTGTCAGAAAGAAGGATGGCTCGATGCAGTTGTGTGTGGATTATCGGCGGTTGAATGCAAAGACCCGCAAGGATGCATTTCCGCACATCGAAGAGTCATTGGATTCTCTGAGTGGTGCAAGATGGTTTTCAACGCTAGACTTGGCGAGTGGGTATAACCAAGTGGAGGTGTTGGAGAAAGATAGATCTAAGACCACCTTTTGCACGCCTTTTGACTGACCCAGAACCACGAAGGCCTTGTCAGAGCCCTGCTCCTCCAGCTTCCTGGCCAGTGTCTCTGTGATGCCCCACAGGGCCGTCACCGGCTTGTCCCCCCATCGCCTCCTCGACAAAGGCAGTGGTGGATGTGGTGGACGTCCCTCTGTAGCGGTTCCGCTCACCTGGACAGAAGTTCTCAATGGGGCGAGGGAGAAAGCGACGGCAAGGCTATGCGAATCGCAGAGAGTGGAAGTGAAGAAAGTGAAGATGATAGTTTGATATGTGTGGGCATTCGGAGTGAGTTAGAAGACTGCCGCGAGGCAGGGTGTGATCCCATGGGTCTTAACCACGAACAGGGTGAGCAGAGCTCAGAGGAGGAAGGGCAGTCCCAACAAAGGGACCAGGGAGAAGGTTCAGGACAGTCTCCACTCAGAAAAGGGAGTACACTGGAGAAAGACACCAGTTCTCCATTGCAGATCCGCCGGTCTCGACGAAGACATTCTAATCCCTTTTAATTTACCGCGATCTGCCATCCACCATCAAAGTGGGAAGAGTACAAGGCTAGGGATTAGGGCATCTCAGCTGGAGCATATACAGGCCGGGACGGGCTCCTTCGGTGCCGCTGGCCAACCGGGCAATCAGCGACCCTGATTAAGTTTTCTAGGGGGGTGAGTGTGGCCAGGTGAGGGGTGACGAGTGATGGGGGGCGTGTCTCTGGCCCAGGTGTGCAATTATGTGGTGTTGAGCCAGCTGGGACAAACATTTTCCATAAAGGCGGCAGGGGACAGGTTGCTCTTAACAAAAGAGAGTTGAGAGCTGCATTTCAAGTAAAAAGTGCCTCGGAACGTTCGGCTGTGGCAAGGGAATGAAAGGAGGCAGTGAGTAGCGGCTCTACGCTGCAAAGAGTGCCTGTTCACATTGTGAATGCCGTCTGTCATGCGGTGTTGCGCAATCTGCATAGAGATGTAAGTTCTCTCTCTCGTGTGTATTATGGTTAATGCACTATTTTTAGGTTTATTCATATTGTATTATAAGTAAAAGGTCATTTGCATGTGGTTGTTTTGTAGTGAGCTGATGCACCGCGCTGTGCAATACATCGCGCTGTAGGGAGACTGGGTTCACCGACTCCATGTATTGCAGCACTTTGGTGAGCCTTCAGTCTTTGTAGTGCGTGTTAGCCGGGGCAGGATACGATGCTCATCAACTCACGCTGTTGATTTGTTTCAATGTCTTATACAGGGTTGTCCTGAGTGGTCACTGCTTTAGGTCATGTTAAAGCCATAAGACCACATTGGCATTTGGGATAGCTGCTGTTATTGTGTGCCAACCTGCCTATTTTATCATCCTTTACCATATACCGTATATATATTGGGATAACGGGCTTTTTTGTACATGTGTTTTTATCCAGTGGATTTCTAAATAAAGATTGTATTTTTATATTCAGTCGTTGTCCGTCTGAATTGGTCTCTATAGCCCTGGGTTACACTAGTGTTGTAAATGCCACCAAAGTTTCACTTTTGATAATCTCTTCCTCACACACTTAAGTGCAACATGTGTTATAGCTGCTATCAGACTCTTTGCTCTTAGTCCAAACATCACACAGAAGGAGAACGAGACGTCACATTACACCTGCCACCATAGTGCATGTTGTTCCCGGTTGCATCTTTGGCATGGACATAAGGCTCAGAAACCAGAGACCCTTGGATGCTTCTTTGAGACTGTGGTTACAAGTCTTGTTTACAGGCTGCTCGGCATCAGTGCAGAGGGTTTCATGTTTAAGTAACTCCTCGAAACAGGCAGTTAAACCTTTACTGCACAGGTCACACAGTTTATTTTTGTAAATAAACACAACAGTCAGTACTTTACAATTAATATAGTACCTATATAACAAGGTGTAATAGTAGGGATTAAATTCATTTTAAAAAGATACTGAGTTTGCACGTAATGCATAAAAGGATAATGGCCTTCCATTCAATATTTTTAACCTGTTAGTGCAAGAACTCTCCATTCAAGGTGCTTAGTTTAATAAAAAGTTTTATTATAAATGTTTTCCCTTATTCCAGTAGGGGTAAATGGTCAAGTTCCTATCTATGTAACACAATCCTGCTCAAAGGTTAGTGTGACATAGCTACTAAATAAATTATTAGTGCATAATTAAAGCTATTTTTGGGCCATCATTACAGAACAAAAATAGTCCTTCTTGGCTTAATTGTTTTCTAAGTAGTGCATGTTTAAAGCCTGCTTCTACAGTGTTAAAATGAAGCACATAATCCATATGAAGAGGCCCTGTTATTTTATTTACATCTACATGAGTGATGTGCAGATCAGCTGACTTGGAGTCCCACTTTTACTGATTGATTCAGACCCCAAATTTAAGACACTTAATCCATACAATAGTTAGAAGGCTTGAAGAATTAGAAACTTTGGAAGTAACAGCTCAGACATATCTTTTACCTTTCTTTGTGGTTGTGAAGTTTCAGAAGATACTGTTTCACATACTCTGATAATTAATAATCATTCTAATACATTTTTTAAAGTATTCAAATCCTAACTCTCCTGTATGATGATGACTATAATATACTAAAAAGATTTGTGTAGTTAATTCAGATCTACGTTATTGTTAGTATTTTCTAAAGAAAATCAAGTTAGTATCATATATCTTCGTTTTTATTCCTCTAAAAGTTATGACACACATATTTCTCTACAATAATATATTAATTTAGGTTATCTTTTATATGATGCAATAGTGGTGGGTTTCATCTACAAGAAATGATTAAACCTGCAACAATAAGGAAGTCAGGTGTCATGCAGCGATTAAAACCTCCTCCCGAACATAACCAAGGAGATTATTATCAACATCCAAATGGGCCACACCCGTCACTTCCCTCTGAGCAAGAGTGGGCAACATTCAATTATTGGGGGTGCACATGAATGAGGACCTTTCCTGGACACACCACCATGTCACAAAAGCTCAGCGGCAATTTGACTTCCTTCACAATTTGAAGAGAGTAAATATTCCCCTACCTATTATATGCACCTTTTACTGTGCCCCCCCTGAGAGCATCCTGACCCAGTGCATGACCGTGTGGCAGGGGGACTGCACCACCTACAGATGCCAGACACTCCAGCACATAGTAGACACAGCTGGGAAGATCACTGGTGTCCCACTCCCCTCCCTCCTGGACATTTGCAACACCCGCCTCACTCACGACGCAACCAGCATTCTGGGTGACCCTTTCCACAAGTCTCTTCCCCTTCCTGATTTCTGGGTGAAGATACCAGACCCTCTGCATTGGCTCCTCCAGACAGATAAACAGTTTCATTCACCAGCCTGCCAGGAAGCTGAACTCTGCCCCTCTTACACTTCTCCCTGCTCCTCCACAAAACTCTATTCAACAGTCTTGTGTATATTGTGTACATAACACATTTGTATCTTATAATTTGAATCAATTATTTATTCTTTTGAAAATGTATCTATACGGAGAGCTGGAGAGAAATGTATTTTTTTGTTTTTCTTTTCATTCCTGTGCATGACTGGCAGAAGACCCATTCATGTTTAACCCCCATCTTTCTGTATGCTGAGTATTCTGCAGTATCATTTTTTTTTTTAAAACATTTGACAAACAAAAATTAAATATTATGCTGGATTAGTTGTTTTTTTTTCTTTTTCTTTTTTTTTTGTTCAAACTTTTCTCAATCGCACAACATAAATTGATGCATTATCAATAAAGTGAAATGACCTGCATTTTACTTACCGTAGTGTTGCAGAAGTATCTCAGTTTAGTCTGGCACTTAAACTAGGCAAACAGTGTGTCCAGAGTCGCAGTATACAGAGAAAAAATACTTAAATAAAATTAAAAGCAGCCTCAGATTAACATGTTCAACATGACATGAAGAAAAGATGTTCTCATCCCATCAGGTCAACAGTTGGATGATCTTTGCTTTCTAACCAGTCGAGTCCACTTGAATGTGATGCCCCGCTCATTTGCTGGAACAACGAATTGTTCACCAGCTCCTCTGGAGCAGCACTTTGATACTGGCCTTGTTGCTGGTTGGGGTCAAACAGTAGACTTGTGTCCAGTGAGCTGAGGTCATTGATGCTACTGGAGAGGTCCGATGTCATTCTGATTTCACAGGGGAAATCTGCCCCACCTGTCGTTAACTCAGACATCTGTTCCATGAGCCGACTGCTGTCTGTTAAGAGGTGTTGCGTGTTGCTGAAATCTAACTGCTGCTGCTGCAGCTCCCGCTGCTGTGAGTCCAGAGATAGCTTTGCACACTGAGCTCGTTGTTGATGATGCTCTCCAGATGCTGATTGTACTTGGCTTTGACCGGCTGAGAGGATCATTTGTTCATTAATAGCATTTTCTAGGAGGTAATTCGGCCTCTGGGAGTGGCACGTGCTGTTGGAGTCGGAGTGCATCAGGCAGAGCTGGTTGTCAGTGGAATTGGGCTCCAGGATCTGAGTGAGGTTCATCCGTGCAGTGTAGTTGGAGGGTATATTATTGATGCCCAAACCCCGCACGGTGTCACTGTGGTCCCCGTCCATCTTGCTCAGGAGGACACTGGTGATGTTTTTGCTGCTACATTGTTGGCCCCGTGTGGGCAGGGCTTCAGTTTGCATCATGACGTTGAGTGGTACGGAGCGACTCCTCTGAGCCATGCTGGCGGATCCAAGATCTGTCTTGCTGTTTCCAAAGATGTTCAACATCTCAGGCGTCACGGGAGAATTAAAGGGTGACAGTACTGATCGAGCGACATTAGAAAGGGAACAGTTTCCTGTGTTCCCACTCAGAGTTCTCTGATGCACTGCGGGGCTGACACTGCGGCATCGAAAAGTTGCGGCAGCTGCACTGGTTGTTTTATTATCCAGAGGGGCAGGCACAGCGAAACCCTCCTGCTTGGTCATGCCACTCAAGCTGGCAAACTGCTGCTGCACAGGTGAGATGGGAGTCAAGCGGCCAAAATGACGGTCATAGTGGTGCGTGTGTGGAATTGCAAAGGCGTGAGGCTTCTGAAAATGGTCGTCTATCAGCCCTTGATAGCCAGAGATGATTCCCATTCCATTGTCTGACTTGTTTGCGCAGCCACCACTGCTGTTGTAACTGTTATTCATCCACTCCAGCCTCGCTTTGTCTGGATGTGTGGCCGTCGGCCTTTGCATTGGCTTGACAGGACTGAAGGAGACGGGGCTGCTGTCATGGAAACCCGTGATGCTGGAGTTGATGGGAGTGAATGCAAATGGGTTCCTGCACTCCACTGGACTGGGAGGAACAGTGCTGCTGCAGTTGGAGTGGGGGGTTCCCACTGGGGTGTGGCGGCTACTTCCTAGGGCACTATCCCCTGGAGTTGTAGAAGCGATGTGGGAGCAGGGACTCTCTCTGGGGATGCTTTGGGCTCCTCCCATCATCTCTGATGTAGGTGTGGGAGTTTGGATGGGGTTGCCACTGTTGTTGGCAGCATAATAGAAAGAAGTCATGGTCTGATTATTAGATGCAATGTTGCCAGGCATCACGGCCTGTTGGCTTTGCAGTGTTGCACAATTTCCATACTCCTGCAGGCGTTTAAGTTTCATGTGCTCCTCCATCTGCACCAGCTCTTCAACAATGCTGTCCTGAGTCAAATCATCATCGAGGGGAAAGTAGTCCATATGCTCAGGCATCAGGAGCTGACTGGAGGATGTTTGGTTAAAAAACTGTAAGGTGTCAGTAGCAGCAGCAGGCTGAGTGTAAGTCTGCTGCAGAGCCCCATCCAGGCTCCCTGTGGTTAAGTTGGAATTCACACTTGTATGTTTCTGAAAACCAGGGTTACTGGTATGCATATTAGCAACTGTGTGCCCCTGCTGCTCCTGTAGCACTGGGTGATTGACTGACATACCAGTTTCCATAACAGTGGAAGTATTTTTCATCTGTATTGAGTTATGTGTATTGCCAGCAGAGCCAAAGCCGCAGGCTCTGAGAGAGGAAGTGCCTTGTGAATGGGCTTGAATGGATGCCACACACCTTTTATTCATCTCTATCTCCCTTGCGGCTGGTGCACTTTCAGGCCTAGCCACAGAAAGTGGTCTAGAGATGGTACTAACGTTGTATCCAAGACCAGCACTGCCCTCTGTTGGCTGTTGGGGCATGAAAAGCCTTTTAACTGGGGAAAGCTCTGGACTGAGGCCAGAGCGTTTCCTGAAACTCTTTGTTGAAAAGATATCTTCCTTTGCCAGGCTGCTTTCTCCAAACAAGGACAATCTACTATTAAGTGGAGACACAGTGCTGACATTCTGATTGGAGGCATTTAAGTGCATAGTGCTTTGATCAACATTATTACTGCCCTTTTTAATTGCAGAATCTATGCCTGCTGAGGACTTTCCTCTGCATTTAGTGGCGGATGTTTCATCCAGACCCAGAAAGCCTTTACTCTGAGGAATTGGCACACTTGCAGCCCTCTGTAAAGCACCTCCAACTCTATTTCCTGTCACTCCTTGGCTCGAAGCTTGAATGTTGGTAGTTTGCATTTGGCTGTTGTTATGTATTGCTTCAACTTCCATTTCGACATCCATGCTCTGAGTGTTAGTGGTCACCGAGGCCAGCATCTGGCTTTGATTGGAGCTAAAATCCCCTGCAGAGCTGATGCCTGGCTGCAGCAAAGTGTTCGTAAGGGATGTGTTGCTTTCACAGCTATGAGGTGCCAGTGATATTGCTGCCATCTTCACCAAACTGACTGGGCTGACATGACATGTAGTCATTACAGTCTTAATGGGGCTGTTAGCGATGATCATGGTGGAGGGCGAACACAGAGCGATGGCAGATGTGGCTGAAGGTTTGGGCAGGATTTGAGCATAGCGCTGCCGCGGTGTCCGCTCTCCCGCGGGACTTGACAGAATATTCGGGCCAGGTTTTGGGCTCTGTTTCACTGCTGGAACGGGCTGGGGCATCATTTGGAAGTTCAGAGGCAGCACTTTACTTTCCAATGCTCCCACAGGACTTGGAGACATCAGCTGCCTGCTCCTCTGGACCTGCAGAGAAAAAGAAGAATCACAAATAAGAAACACTTCATTTTGTGATACCACAAGGTTAGCAAACTTTATAATTTCCACTAACTGATGTTCACATAATACTGAAAGAAAAGTTTTTAAAATGAATTTCTTTTAACTGGATCTTTTAATATGACACTTAAGAAACAGAGTTTATATGGCTACCAGGAAAACAGGTTTTTGTAAAGCCTGTAAAGTAATTAGCAAGAAAACTGTTTTTTATTTTCCTTTTGAATATGTGAGTTGTTTCTTTTCTTTGACTTTTTTTATCTGGACAGACGTAACATACTGTATGTGCAGAGAGGGGCAGGTATGATATGCAACTATGGTCCTGCTGGGACTCCTACACTGCAGCTTAGTGGTACTAACCCCAGCTATTCATGCGCTGGTGTGTTCAAAATGTTTTGGTGAGGAGAACTCGGTGATGATTAGGAAAAGCTAAGATTTCATGAAAAAGAATAAAAGGAAAGATATGTGCTTTTTAAATGTTTATGTACATTTTTCAGCCACAACATTAAAACCAAAAGATAAAATTATCATCTTGTTACAACAATATTAAACATAAAACAATATTCTGAAACAACCTCCATGCTGGCATTAATGCCTGTGGTACTTTTAAACTTCATGCCTAGCCGAATACTTATTATTTACCAGGAACAACTCACATACAGCAACAGCACAGCCTGCAGTGAGCTCCCAGGAAAAAAAACAGCTTTGAAAGGACTAAAAGGAAATGGCAAAGAGTTGGAGGTGTTACCCTGGCCTCCAAACTACAAATACTAATCTGATCGGATCTGTGGGAACCAAGTCCAATGCACAGAGACCCCAACCCACAGGCCCTGAGTAATCTATTGTTTATGTCCGAGTGTCGGACATCGTTATTCAACAAGACGATACAAAACCACATCCTGGCCACGTGACAAATGCCTGGCTGAGGATGAAAGGGGTTTCAGGTACTGGACTGGACTGCCTACAGACCTGACGCCAGCAGAAACTGTGTAGAGAATTTTGAAATGAAAAGTGTGAGGATGAAGACGTACTGTTGCACATCGGAATATGTCAGTAGGGAAGATGGGAAAAAATAACACCTGAAATGTTCCATTACTTTGTATTCTCAACACCAGAGGGCCTTTAAGTGCTGTGATGAAGAGTGACATCATTATAAAGTAGGCCTGTGTTGAAGAAATCGATTTTCCGATTCTAAATCGATTCTCATATTAATTCCTAAAAATCGATTCTTATGTCTAAAGATTTTTTCGATTTTTATTTTTTTTTTCATCATTTTCGCCAGGTGAACTTTAATCCCAGTAGTCCGACACACAGTTTGTCATGACACTTCTGAAAAATGCCAGGTGTTTTTCATGGCAATATGTGTGCGTGGTGACAGAATAAATTAGATGAGCTAAAATGATTTGTTTACTGCATGAACTGTTGCAATTTCTTTCTTTTTTGCACTTTAAATGGATATTGAAAGGCCTGTTTGAGTTATTTATTTCTTAGTCATTTCACAATAATTATTGTGAAATTATTATTTCACTAGTTATTTTACAGTCATATAATTCAGGCAACAGCTCAAAAAACATTTTAAATAACACTAAGCCAAATCAATATCGAATCGAATCATGATAATCAATTCTGAATATTAAGAATCAGAATCGAATCGATTCTTGACATTTGAATCGATACCCAGCCCTATTATAAAGTGGTAAATCTTTACTTTCCCCAACTTATTTTTTAATGTGTTGGCCTGGAATGTAATGAGAACTTGGAAATCAAAAACGATCTGACTGGGTGGGAAAAATCGAGGCTCAGTCCTGGACGGTGTCCGTACTGTAGGTCATGAGTTCCCACCCTTGTATTCTACTCAGAGTTTAGCCGTCTTGCCTGGTGACACTATGAGTGAGATCATCACTTCAGTAGTCTCCAGGTTACAACTCAACACCCCGGTGTATTCATAGAGAAGCTTTGAGATTTTCAAACATCTTTTCCTCTCAACTGCAGTTCTAACATCCCAGCTGTTGTTTTTTTCCTCAATCTATACTGAAACAATAATATTTCCCTTTGTATGAATTATCATTCAGTTCAGTTCTTTCATTGTGTATTGAACTGAATTTAAAAAAAATTCTAATGCCTATTTGTGCTCTACTTTTAGTGACTGGACACCTTTTCTCTGAGTGAATATAATCAATAGAAACATTTAAGAAATGGCGTTCTGATTTCTCACCGTGATGGGGCTTGGGACAGCAGCAACCACGATGCCTATGGTTGGCTGTGGTGACGGAGGGGTAGGGCTACCACATGGCACACCATCTTCTACCCTCTTGGTTTGTCCGTCACCTGGTAGAGGAGAATGCAGCTTCTGCTCCTGTTGCTTCCTCTGGATCTTCCTCTGCAGCTGCTGCTTTGCATCAACAGATGGGGATGTCAGCAACGTCACATGAGGTTGGAAGGGGTGAGCCTGTGCCGTGGGGGCAAAGGCTGAGACCGTTTGCTGAGGTTTGACCTCTGGAGAACGAAAATGGGATTTCAATTTATACATCATTTTAATGCAATGAGAATAATTACTTTATGCAAGGATCATTGTTGATGGTTTATGCTCTATAAAATTTCAAGATACATTTCAAATCTTTTTGTTCTTGAATTAACATGATTTAAACTTTTTCATCAGAGAAAGAGTCAAGAGTAAATAGACAAAAGTCTACATCATTTTACCATTGTTATACTGGTAAAATAACATAAATATAGAATACAAAGCATCTAATCCCGCTGGTTTAAACATAACTTCAACAGAAAAAGTGAGGCCAGTAAGTGTAGTGACATGTAGCGGTCACCAGATGTCGCTGCTGTCTCCTTTTTAGTATATGAGGCATGCTATTGGCTTGTTTACCTGTTGCTGTGCTGGTCATAATAGTAAGAGCAGCCAAAGACTTGTTGCTGATGTTATGGCTATCGATCAGGAAGCGAGCCAAGTCTTCCACAGCGTCAAACTGGCGTTTCAGCACCTTCTGGGCCCACTCGCACACAAGATCACAGGCTGCAAATCGCACCTCATCCCTGATGCTGCTCAATTGGCCTGGTGACTCGAGTACATCACACTGGTGCTACATGAAATAGATAAGGTTATAAAGAATACGAAACAAAGGTACTCCAAATCACTGATAAGAAACACGCTGGTAAACTTACTCCATCTGTTGATTTATGGAGATCCAGAGTTGGTAAAGCCGGCATGTGAACGTAAGGCCTTTTCCTTAGTCCACTATAACAATATGTAAGTCAGTGTTAAGGAAGAATGCAGATATGGAAATTGAACAGTAGCTCCGGTTTTCAATTACTTTAAAACTGCTTTTAAAAAATGTAACTGTTTACATGGTCCATGCTTAGTTTTACCTCAGATCAAACATGAACACACATGGTGCACATAAAAACCAGGAACGAGCATTGGATCCAAGCACACAAACGTTTCCAACAGTAGAAAACTATCCGGTTTGTGTAGAAATGAGTTCCCATGAGCACAGATGTGAGGCAGGCACATGCCCAACCTGCCTTACTGATTAGCAGCCTGTTCAATACCGGCCTCTTTTCAGGTTGACTTTTGAGACACAAGAAAAACAAATGAGTAAATAAATACAATTCCAGTATGTGTCATATAATGAGGTAGATGTTGCAGTGGGCCAAGATTGCAAACTACTAATCTTTCTTTACTGACAATTAGACAGTCAGTGCTCCTATGCTAGGTGCAGGGTACATGCTGTCTCTGCCACTCTACAAACAGGGTTTGTTTTTTTAAAGTGCTGCACATTGTATAGCCTCAGACCTGCTAGAAATTTGAATAAGTCCCCGCTTTCAGCCATCTTCCCTCAGTGTCTAAAAACACCCATTTAAGCCCCTTTTAAAAGAGAACAACCGGTTGGCGCTTATCAAACCTCCCCTTTCTTAGTAAAATTATAGACAGCTGCACGTTTCTGGCAATAAATTACTGTTTTGATGTCTGCCAGTCTAGGTTTCTAGACAGCCCCAGGGAAGCTCCTTAACCCTGTAATGCCTTACATATGAAATATCACAATAAAATATATTTTTCTTTAATTTGAAGGGTTACAGGTGAAGTCATGGAAATCAAAAGCACTTCCAATTTTAAATTGAACACTTTCAAAATGGTTGTTTGTCTTATCCTTATGGCTACAATTATGTTTTTAACCTTTTTTAAAAAATTATTTTGGGGTCAGAAATACAGATTTAAAAAAAATGTTACATCTGACATTATAGGCTTAAGGACATTCACTCTAACTCACTTTAGTCTTACTGGTTAGGTTGACCCTAACAAGCCAGGCAAAAGTCAGTCTGCTTTACAGTAGTAATAAGCCGACTTTGCAGTCGTAATGTCAGCCTATTATCACCGTTAAGAACATATCAAGTATTAAAGGACTGATGTCTCAGCAGAACTTAGAAAAACGTGTCCACGCTTTTGTCTTCAGAGACTGTAACGCTGTTCTCATGAGACTCCTGAACGAAATACATCAGAGATGCAGAACTCTGCTGCCCGAGTCCTCACTAAGACAAAGAGAGTGGACCATGTAACTCCAGTTCTTAGATCTTTATACCGGCTTCCTGTCTGTCCAGAATAGATGTTAAAATCCTGCTGTTGGTTTATAAATCTCTGAATGGTCCCGGACCAAAATACATCTCTGATCTCCTGGTCCATCATGAACCAACCAGAACCCTCAGGTCGTCAGGGTCATGACTACTTTCTGTGCTGTGTCAGAACCAAACGCGGTGAGGGAGCATTCAGCTATTAAGCTCTTAACTTGTAGAAACTCCCAGAATGCATCAGGGCTGCTGAAATTTTTAATGGCTTTAAATTAAGGTTGAAAACCTTTTTATTTACTGCTGCATTTGAGTAATCTCCCACAATGCACTGTAACCTTTATTTCTTGCTTTTAATTTGTTGTATTCCTTTATTTTCTTATGTCTGTCTCTCTAATTCTTTATTCTGCTTTTAAACTCAACTGATCGGCTGAAACACTGTTTATTTAAATCCAGGTTGAAGACACACCCGTTTTCAGCTGCATTTTAATAAAGTTACAAATTTACACCGAGTTTCAAAACTTATATTTCATCATATTTTAATTACAGTTTTTAATCTATTGTTCTTTTTTTCTTTCTTTCTTGTTTAAATTATGCTTTGTTTAATGTTCTGCTATGTGATGTTTGAACATCTCTGTAAATCACTTTGAATCATCTAGTTGTTGGATTGTACTATACAAAATAAACTTGCTTTGCCTTGCCTAAACTCTCCTACATTTTAATGTTTTTATGTAAAAGTACTTTGAATTGTCCGCGAGAATTTCTCTGCGTCCATCTATGCCAAATCAATATGCACATCCATTGAAAAAGGTGGAAAAGCTGTTGGAAGTTTTAGTTTGCTGTACCATTGAGGGCACTAGCTCCAAAGCTCTCCCGACACCAAACTGTTAAAAGGACAAAGCTTAATACATTTCATCACCACAACTCAAATCCAGTTTTGAGTCATGACTGTTTTGTTGGAGTAAATGACATGCTCTTTGCAGTCATGAACACTATTTGCTAGCTTGTTCAAATTCAATTTCATCCAACTTTTTCAGTTTGAAGTAAATTGAACTTGAACAACAATCTGACACTTCTATATAGCCTATTAAAAAATGGTAAATTATTTAAAAGACCACTGTTTAAACGACAATACATCTTGATCTGTTTTAGCTTTTTTCTCAACAAACAAACTTTCAGTCGACCAGCTGGTTTTTTTCTACCAAATGACATCAAACGTAGCGCTACAACTCCACCTTACTCAATGAAATGCTATTAAACTTGATGATGGTCATGTTCATAAACCAAGTGTTGCACTTTCCCGACACGAGCGCAACAGAAAAAGAAAACCGTGAGTGTGCATGAAGGTCAAGATCACAGAGAATCCCCCTGAGGGTCTCTGTATTATGTGCCTTTGAGGCACAGGGGGGGTAGCTTCATTTCATTTCACATCTATATTTAGAGAGCTTATGAACTGCAGCAGCAGATGGTCTGAGACCAGACACAGAGGCCAGACTGATCAAATCCATTCCAGTAAAGGATATTTGGATTTTCCTCTCATGCCAAGTCGGCGTGCCTTCATGTTCGGAAAGACGTTTTTCATCATCTTCCCAAAGTCCGCAGCACTCAGCGGGTGGTAGTTGAGATTGTCACAGAAGCTCCTGAAACACAAGTTTACGGAAACAAATGAACAGAATAAACAGTATAAGTGAAATATACTGCATACCACCAACAATGAACTAATAATCACCTGCCCTCTCCACTTGGCACAGAATTTTTTTTTTTTGTGTCTTTCAGCTCAGAGTTTTCATCTTTACAGCCCCCAAGTTCTCTAATTTGGCTCCCCTCTCATGGTTTTAACTGGATATCCTTGAAGAACCATGCATACATTATGTACCGGTGAAGGTTTTTTGATGCACCACGCTTACTTTTCATCTTTGTCCAATTTTTCTCAGTCCTCTTTTATGAAGCCTCTGTTGGTACAGTATGTTACCTGCACATCGTTGTGCACATTATCGCCAGCTGTACGTCAAAGTGAGACGATGGTCTGGACTGGGTGCCGGCTAAAACAAACAACACACTACTAAAGGCTGGTAACCTCTGTGGATATGATGTTAAGTTTTCAGTAAGCTCATCTGATACTCCTGATATAACATTTTCCATTTATTTAATAGGTAAAACTAACATTTATTTTAATCAAAATTCTTTAATTTCCAAATATATCTTGTTGTTTTATAAAATAGTCCTCCATCCATGAAACATCTTTTTAAGCCTTCGCAGCAGCCTGTCTTGAAGGCGCCAGTGTTTCTGGAGAGAGCTGTATTTCTGTTCTAGTGGAGTTAAAAAGATAGTTGCATAACACTGTCAGAGCATTTCAATGACTGTCTCAGATTTTCCATTCTAATATTACCAACACATGCTGCTCTGTGATTCTCATGCCTGCTCTATCTATTTATACTGATGGTTTAGCCTGCAGTTATGCAGAGCAGAAAGAAGGACAAACAGTATTTGCTGTTGGGACCCATTTTTTTTTTTTTAATTCCCATTTTAGTAGCAGAAATGTAAATATTTTTTATTTGAACCTACTTGTACTCATCATAGACCTCCTGCTTTGGAAGCGAGGTCTCTGGGTATTCCTCTAAGTGATCGCGGATCCAGCTGAAGGCGTGCATCTGCTGCGTGCGGCTAGATGACAGGGAGCTCTGGTCACTGAAAAAAACAACATATTTTTATACCCTTTATAAAAAGCCATTACAGAGTGTGGCTACTCACAAACAGAATTTAGAAATAGTCAAGTGATACAAACTTCATAGTTTTATAAATACTCTCAACCCTTTAAACCTTGTTCCAACAATCAGTATGTGACTTGATGACTTCAACAACAATGATAGCTATGATAGTGTTAAGAAAATAGAGTTAAGCATTTTCCAGTCACCGTTCATAACATGATGTAAAGACAATTCAACTCTGAGGTGAAGTTGAGGTAGAGCTGCAGGTAGATTCGCCAGAGAAGCAAAATAAAAGCCACGATTGGACTGCAAAGACTTTCAGGAGGATTCAAGACTGGAGTTTTGTGGCAGTAAACATCTGTGCAAACATGACCATCACAGAGGATTCATCAGAAGCTGCAGACTGTAGACCTCAGCATCACAGGCTGAGCATCTAATGCCTGCTGAATGTTGCTGCTCTGTGGACTGAAGAAATAAGGAAACAACTTTCAGGATGCACTGAGCAAAGGATGGTTTTTGGGAGAAAAAATGAATAAATGGATTTTAATTAAATACCAGCAAGATCTGGAGGCTAATATCATATATTTGTAAAAACCTTAAGATTAAAAGAGTATGACTACTATAGCAGGATGATGAACTGAAAGTTTCCTTAAAATCCACAATGCACAGGTTAACATGCAGGTTTTGCCATCAATAACCTGTGGAGAGTCCTCAAAAGAGCGTCCAAGACTACTCTCATCCAGAGAAAATGAAGACAATCCTCCAGACAATAACCCAACCAACTTGAAATAATACAAAAGAAATGTTTTCCGTCCCTGATCATTTATAAAGTGGGTGTAACAAGGCAAGGCACCAACACTTTTTTGTTTTTATCATTTTGAAACAGTAATGGTGGTAACGGACCAATATTCTTGATATAATTTGAAAAAAAAAAAATGCTTTGTGTCTTCTGAAAGTCAAGCCAAATTTGATATGAGCTCAGGCAGGAAGTAAGTATGTTCTTACCTTTTATCAACTGTGCTGCTGGGACCAGAAGGCAACTTAAGGTAGAGGTAGAGCTTTTCAATGTCTGAAAACTTCTCCACATCTTGCTGTAAGACACAAAAAGCAGAGAGAAAAACATGTGTTTATAGTACTTCGTCTCCCTGCTCATCAGCACAGAGGAGATTCCCGTCTGACTTTAAAAAGGAGAGGGTTCCTCTGACACCTACTGACTCCAGACACTTCCTTGTGTAACTATTTCCTTGAATGTACTTAATTGTTTTCTTTCCTTTAAGACTGCTTCTGAGAGCAGTTCTTCATTAATGACTCTTTTGAAGAGTCATAAAAATATAAGTAATTACATTTTTTGTATCACCAGATAAAAACTACAAGATATTAAATGTATAAGGAGCTGCATTATTTTGAAACTACTAATGCATCTGCTCCTGAACCTCTGCTTACAATTCAATTCAGTTCAAATCAATCAAATTCAATTCGATCATACTTCACAAATCCCTGAAGGGAAATTATAGGTTGCAGTAACTGTCATTATTTAAGTTTCTTCGACAGTCAGTATTGAATCAGCTCAAGTGGCTCCATAGCAGTGCGATACCACAACAACAACTTAAAATAAATTATTAGTTCTGAAAATGATATTAGTATCTTAGTATAATCTCTTGTCAACTGCTTAATTACCTAATTGTTCCAGCTTTACTGCCTTTGATGGGAAGAGTAAATTACAGCTCTAGCTAAGTGTTTTGACACTGGCTACTTTCCCTTCATTGAGCTGCTTCACTGGATTAGATTTAAACATTTAATGACAGCTCCGTGCTTGTAACTAATGAGATAAGCAGGAAACTACTTTCATCCCCTGCTGGGGTCGTGCTCCGTGAGGAGACAGAGCTGCAGATCAGCCTTGCCTGCACTAAGTAAAATCATATCTTTACTCGTTTATACATTTATACATAACTGTAATGTTCATACTCCAGGAGGAGACCTTCTCATATTGCTTTTTCTCCGTCCCAGCTGCATTCCACATCAGACGCCTTTATGACTTCTCATTTGGGCTATTTTCAGTAACTGACAAAGACAGATTATAATAATAACCTCCAATCTAATGTGAGTTTGTTTGGCCAAACAGTGATGAGACGCTGAAGGAACCAAAGTTTTCTCTTTCAGGTGATCCAAATGTTCTTCCATCTCTCCCAGAGACTGGAAGTCTGACAAAACAGAATGGAGCAGTGTTTCTAAACGCTGGTCCCTTGGGACTACTACTACTACTACCCTGCATGTTTCAGATGTTTCCCGGCACTCGGCTCTAACAGACTTGCGCAGCCCTTGATGATCCAGTCATATGAATGCAGGTGTATCCAAGGACGTGCACTGAGAAACACTGGAATAAATAACTTTGTGAAACATTTCATTAATTAAAGTGGAAATCTGTAATATTTGCAATTCATTTCCAGCGTTGTACTTAAACTCAAGTCTCCTAAATACTGCACCATTTCTACAGCTGTACCAGATTAGGGCTGGGGATTCAAATGTCAAGAATCAATTCGATTCCGATTTTTAACATTCAGAATCGATTATCAAGATTTGATTCGATCCGATTCGATTCCGATATTGATTTGGGTTAGTGTTATTAAAACTGTTTTTTGAGCTGTTGCATGAATTATATGACTGTAGTTCATAGTATATGTTTGTAGTTAAATATTACTACTAGTATTATATTGAGATTAAACAGCAAGTATTGGCAGCTAATGATGCTGTAAGGACCAATCACCTCCCAGAATGCTGATAGAACTGCTTTCAGAAACATCATGTGGGTCAGAATTATCAAACAGATCCAGGGCAGCAAACAGAGACGGATGAAATGGGTTTTATTTTTTCCCACATTCCGTTTTTATTTGTTCCGTTTTTGGTCTATTTTGGTTTTTAATTTTTGAGCATTTGGTTTTTATCATTTTCTGCAAATGTAACCCCAAGACAGTATATAAAGTAATGAAATATAGACAATTTATGCAATTATAACCTAACACTTTAATGTTTTCATACCTTTAAACATATTTAAAGGCAAAAACATGGCACCAGTTATTCTCGTGTCCAACAAAACATTCCTTTTTTGGGGATAAACAAAAAGTTGTAATGTAATGATGAAAAAAATACATAAATAAATAAAAGAAAAAAAAATATCGATCTTTAGACATATGAATCGATTTTTAGGAATTAATATGAGAATCGATTTAGAATTGGGAAATCGATTTTTTTCAACACAGGCCTATACCAGATCATGAACATCTACCACTGCATGACTTCCATCGGTTTAATCTCAGCTACGACGTTAGGAACGGTTTGTGCAGACCATATGGTGATGAGACCTCCTGAATCATGTAGAACAGCATCATCAGCATGCACGGCAGTAGACAACAAGCAGCTCAAGAAAATGAACCGCACTTTGTTAGTAGCTTTTGTATGTGCCATATATGCTTGAAAAAAAAGCATAACAAAATCTTTTTTTCCCCCCAGGGGATTTTGTGTCTGAATAATATTTTTCTGTCTGTTTCAATTTAGTAAATGGTAAACAATATAAAAGTGAGGATAAGTGAAATAGCTGAGCCCTACATACAGTCACCTCTACAATGTATCTTTTTAACTGGAGGATACACTTTACTTTTGTGTAACAAACAAACTACAATGGTGCAATGACATGTCACAGTAGACATATGAGTTCACAGTAGAGGCATCTCTGTGATCATTAACGCTTTCTCTATAGGTAGAGCAGAGCTGCAGGGAGACCCAAAGAGGCTTTGCAACAAGTGTGATGCAGGTTATGCAAATATGACACAACATATTTGCACAACATCATATAATGTTAGAACGGAGGTGGATTTTTCTGCCTCTTTCGATCTTTTTCTTTATATACTGTAAATTTTCCACTCCTTAGAAAATTAAACATTCATATTTATCATCTCTTCATCACAAACACAGTGGTTTTACTGTAAGTTTTCACTAAAATAGCTCTATTGCTATATTATCTGAAATTGTTTTCACACACCGATAAACAATAAATCAAATGCTCTCATGCCACAACATAAAATTTTAATCACCTGTGGAAGCAGCAGGGAACTTAAAACACCATCCAATCATAGTGAATGACCCCTAGCAAGGTCATTGGTCAGTCAGCGTGTCTGTCAAACTCTCTATTTCTTCAGTGAACAGGCATTGCTATAGACGTATAATAGATGTATAATTACTGGACAAACCCTCGATGACATCCTCTCTAACAAACGTCCGAGAAGATACTAAATCTTAAAAACCATCCTGTGAAAGCGTAATAAGGTTTTTGCAATATTTGGTACTATTTTCAAATTAGAGCCATTTCCATTACAGGTTTTTCCTTCCCAATATTTGGGTTTGGTTGATGAAAAAGTGACTTCTGACAACACTTCCATTGTGGTCCTCAGTGTGCCTTCCAATGTCATTCAAAACTTTTAAAAATCTGAATAATTATAACTTTATAGCAGGAAGAAGGAGCAGTTGCTGTTTTAAATAGCAGAAGAAAACAGTGTTGAAAGCTCACGCATACCTTGATGAGTAAATTTAGTAACTCTGTCCATACTCCCTATTAAAAAGCATACACCTCTCCAACTTAGGAAATGTCCATTTAAGCTCCCATTTGTGATATCAACCAACAAAAGGGGAAAAATAACGTATATCAAAAGTGAATCACAACTGAGTTTTTTTTTTTTTTTTTTTTTTTTTTTTAAGTTAAGCAATTAGTGAAATAGAAAAGGATCCACAACCAGGTCAGAGCTGCAAACATGCTTGTCTAATAAAACTGGGATATTTTTCTCAAAAACTACATACATCTGAGATTTTAGAACAAGCGAAGGGAAACACACACATAAACTATTTCTTGTTATCTATTAAATATTCCAACTGAAATAACTGATATGGGCAAGAATTCATCCGTGATAAGTTCTGATTGCTGATTTCAATCAATTTTGATTTATTGTTCGGCCCTGCACCTCAGTCAACTGAGACAAATAGTTAATCATCCCACAGTCATCCAACAGTTCTACATAACTGATTTGCTACAATAGTCACAAGATTTTCAGTAATCAGTGATTCCTTAGATGAATCTTGGAATTGAACACATATAACGATGAGTTCTGATGGTTGACCACAAATTGCTCAACCACTTGACTCCGACCAGTCTCCAAGTTTGGAAACTGGCAAGTGGGCTTTAATCATGTAATTGCTTAGGTGTACTCAGAAGAGGCAATCCGTACCATGCTGTTAGCGTCAGTCCTCTGTTCTATCCTCAAACCTGGCAGGATTTGTGGTGTTTGGCATGGCTGGACGGCTACGTGTGCTTGGGAAATGTAACTTACGGCTGCACATGCATTTTGAGAGAGGTGTATGCACAACATATGCATAACGCACAAATTCTACAGTTCCTCGTGACAATCATTTAACTACATAGAAACATAATTACGGTAAGATAAAAAAAATGCTAGAGGAGAAAAACTGATAAAACATTTTTTTTAAACTCCACAAACTCAGTAGCTTTGCCATCGCATGCTCTGTGCTGGTTTTCTGAAACGATGCGTGTTTTGAGAGGGATGATCACTTGTGCTTGGGAATGGCACACTACAACTTGGCAAACTAAGCGGCAGCTGAAGACTTGAAATAAAACAATGAGAAACCCCATATCATATGGGGTTTCTCATTTGGATATGGGCCATATACACTGCAAGTTCCTTCCTATGGAGGACCAAAACTGACATAATTACATTTCTGCTCCTTCCCATTTATTGACCAATAGTAGAGGAGCTGGACCAAGAAGGGCAGCCCTCCTCATTTGCATAAAGGTAAAGTAAAAAGAGCAGACGAGGGACTGTAAAAACTAAGAATACACGTATAAGGAAAAGGAAAAACAAAATATATATATTTCTGCTTTTATTTTTAATTGTGTCAGTTTTGGTCCTCTATACCTTCCACCCTCTTTCCTGCTCCGTTACACTCCATAAATCAAGCTATTGGCAAACATCTAGCTCAGAATTAAACTGAAGTTTCAGAGAAATCCAAGTATACATGGGCGAGAAGAAAATCGATTATTGCGTGAGGTGCGTTCGACTCTGCAACGCTAGTTCTTCCGGTTAGTTCTTTGTTGTTAGTCTTCTTCTTCTCCTACTGTGTTGATATTCTGGTTTTGCGGCGTTGTCACTTCCCGGGGCGGTCAGTAGCTTGGCTAAAGCTGGGCATAGACTGTGCGATATTTTAAATCGTTTGATTCAGCCCCATCTCACACTGCACGACTAGATCGCTGAGTTCAAAAGTTCGCAGCCCACGATTTATGGTCTCACACTGTACGACCCGATGCTCTGATGCAACCCGTCTGCTCACACTATACGTTCATAATCCTCACGTCGGACTTCTGTGTACTGGAACTGCAACGTCAAAAAGAAGTGGAAGAGGAGGAACCCCGAACTGGGAGACACCGAAGATACTCAGCAAAAACAAACGCGCTGCCCGCGTTAAATCGACGGCGTAGCCTACGGCGTAGGCTCTGTGTTGGTGTAACACAGAATCATAAATCAGCCTTTAGCAATTTGTGCCATTCTGTGTGGCGATAAATGAAAAAAGATTATACAACGGAAGGAATTGGCTGGGCAGACGTGGGAAATGCGGTGTTTTTTTTCTGCTATTAAAACATGATTTGTAATGTGAATTTGCAACACTTTAAACTACAAATAATAGTTTTTGACGTGACATCAGAGATTGCGCGTGCTCTCTGCGAAAGGATGAGGCAAATCGGGTTGTAGCACTGCTTCAACTGTGCGATACCTTCACGAGGAGCGACCAGGATTTCAAACACGTTTGATTTTCTTGCGAGCACACGATTTGTGATTGGGAGGTCGTCGTGAGGTGTTAATCTCTCTTCATTACCCCATGTATACTGCACGAGGCATGACCAACGATTGGGTCGAAATCTGGCCCGATCCAAAAAATAGTTGCACGAGTGGAAAATCGGTTCAAAACGAGCCGACAATCGCACAGTGTATGCCCGGCTTAAGCGTGGGTTGCGTATACATACCGGAATAACTTGAATTAGGATCCCATTATCTGGCACTAAAAGCTCGATCTCAGGAACTTCCGTTCGGTTCGACTACAGCCCGGCTAAGGTGTATACATGGCTTTTAGAAATTCAACATTGGTCAGATTAAGGCAACAATCCAACTTTGAGTTAGTACATATAAACGTAATGAGTGTATGAATCACATAGGAGGTGAAACAGCGTAATGTTTTGTTCTGCAGCTGTACCACTTTGGGAGGTAGTAACAGTGCAAAATGAGTGCTGTGTGAACTGGCATTGTGGAAAAGTGTAGCAGTGTGTGCAACAGGTGTGAAAGAACACACAAGGAAGGGAATAATATACCTTCCTGGGATCTGCACATCTGGAGGGTGGAGGCAGAATGACAAGGGGGTCACCCTTACGTCTTTATAGCACATTCACTGTGTGAAAGTGTTAGGTGGCAGACCGATAACAAATGAGCCATTTACACCTCTGACCCCAACCCACTCCTCATCCATCCCTGAGGCTACACCAGCTGCCACAACCACACTGCAACACATCAGTCTCCTGCTAAACTTTCGGTGTTTTGGTTAATACAAGCTCTGCCTTTTCACCAAAGGATGTATGCGTATGTTGAGGAGACACAATACATCTGACTCCTTTTGACATTTTTATATCTCTTTGACATTTTTAAAATAGTACCTTTTTCTTTTATAAGAAGGTAGTCTTTTAAGTCATTTATTAAAAAGCTCCAGCAAATCTTAAAGACCCCTTAGGGTGTTAAAAGCCTCTCAAGCTACAATAATAGAAACACTGGGAACAGCTGTTGGATGGGTTTTCCACCAGCCTCAGCTTTATGGTGTTTATCTTTTCCGTGTACGACACCCTAAGTGCAGTAAAGAGCTGCAGACAGACAGGTTTCTGAAGGACAGGGGAGCCTCTGGGGTGACCCCAAATGTTCTGCTGTTAACACTTCACCCTGGACAGCTCCAACATGATGAGACGAGCATACAGATGCAAATCTGCTCACAACACATGGCCTCAGCCAGACACTCATTTTTCAACTGACTCTTAAGAATGGGCACTCATAGCTTACTTGGCTGAAGGGAACATCCATCCACATAACATCAATTATGGAGGATATGAGATAATTCACATGAGTCCTGTTAAGTAGCACAGCCTTTTTTAATGGAGCAGTACCAGTTGCCAAATTTGTGAGACATATTTTAAAAGCAATCTCGCTAAATGTTTTTGTCTGTCATTCAGAGGACATCACCAGTCTTCAGTTCCCGCCCTGCTGAGAAATCATTAGACTTTTTGTATCCCTGTCAATACCTCTGCTTCACTAAATACATGTAGCAAGATTATGCTTGCAATTAATTTTTATCCTGACACCTGATTTCTAACAGCCCAAACTCAAAAACAAAACCCTCAAATCATTCACTCTACGTTTACATGCAGTCAAAATTCGGGTTATTACTAATATTCCGGTTACTGAAACATTCGGAATATTCCGTTTACATGCGTGAGCAAACAGGGTTATCCCTGTATACATGGTAATTAATTATTCAGGATATCCCGATCAAACCAGCGACGCGCGGAGAACGTGATGACGTAATTAGCGTCATTTCCGCTTCCTCTTCCTGTATCCAAATTCAAAACAAATGCTGCTTCGCGCAAATTTTCACTCACCTTCTTGTAAATCTCGCTATCCCGGTACTTTCTACCGTCTACAAATGCCAAAATGTTCATATCCTTCATTACATTTATGAAGTGATTAGTCTCCTCCTCGCTCCAAAAGTGTGGCGTGGTCTTGTGTTTCTCCATGTTTTAGAAGTACGTCCTGGACTCAAAAGACCAAGATTCCTTGCGAACAGAGCATGCGCAGAAAACAAATTCCTGTTCCGTTTGATCGGGATATCCCGTTAGGTGTTTACATGACCGAATATTCGGGTTTTAAAAGGAGTAACCCAGGGGTAATATTCGGGTTTTTAAAAACCGGAATATGAGCAAATTCGGGTTATTCAAAGGGGTTATTGGTGTTTACCTGGCCGTGCAAATTTGGGTTATTGCCAATATTCGGATTTTAAAAGGGTTATTGAGTGCATGTAAACGCAGTCAATGCAATCGTTTGGATTTAAACAATAAACGTTCTCATCTGCATGTTTTTTTTGTGTGTCTTCTGAAGGATAGATAAACAAGCATGACTTCAGATTGAGGTTTATAAAGTCTGAAGTGCTGAGGTGGAGGTCAAATCATTATTTAATATTGTCATAAGTCAACAATAGACCAAAAAACAAGTGCAATATGACCAATTATATTCAAAGTAAGCAGTGGCAGACATGCAAATCCGCAGAAAAAGCTATTCTTAACAAAAAGAAACAATATTTCCTCCTTTTACTTTGTATGTTCTTCTTTTGACCTGGCTCAGATTTTAGTTTAATTAAATTATATTTTGAGGTTTTTTTGTGTAATCAGGCTTACTATACAGAAAAAACGAGAAATAACCCCTGCTTCAACTCTCCCCTGCGGAGGAAGGATAACTTTTTTCTAAAAACCCCAGTATGTGGGTTTGTGCACCACGAACAGCACTGGTTCTGAAGCAGAACTTTCAACTGTGATTTTCTTTTGGCCTTTATTTCTAAATCTTTCTAATAAGACATTGAATTGTGATTGTCATTGAACTGATTAAAATACCTAACAACAGCAATGTTACTGTACCTTATAAAAACTCCAAAACTGAATCTTCAAGTGAAATTTGAACTGTTTGATACTGGGGCTTGTAATGAATAATGTAACAGTTATTGTAAACTAAACAAGCTGAGTAGGCCTACTCCATTATTTATTGAAAGTTGCCAGATTTGATCAAAACCAAAGCACAAAGGACTTTCCATTTTTAATGTCTGACCTGACCTGTGAGTTTCTGCCTGTAGTTTCTTCCCTCTTTTTTTCCCACACATTAAAAAGGACACATGAAAAAATGAAATGAAAACCAAAAAGACAAGTTAATAAAAGTCAGTAGCAGGATCTAACATTTATGCATCTCCTTCAGACCCAAAAGTGATGTTTTGTTTTAACTTTTTTGACTATGAGTTCAAAGACATTCAGTTACAACAAAATAATGTTTTTATTCAAAATTATATTTTTAACAGACGTAAGTTTTTTAAAAAAAAGGTTTTTACAAAGCAGGAAAAGTTTTGTCCGATTTTTTCTAGGAAAACACTTGGGTCTTCAAATGCAGTTTTTATACAAAATGTTTAAGAATTTATTTTGGGAATGTGCCTTGGGTCTGAATGGGTTAACTTTGGCCTAATTTACACCCAAATTACCATATTTTTTAAACCATTTTCTTTTGTTAACGAGCTTGGTGGCTTGTTAATCAGGCTTATAATTCAATGCAATACACTTTTTTTGTTTATAAAGTTTCTATTACAATACAAATTGAAAAGTGAGGAATCAAACCAACTTCATAAGAGGACAACCACCTCACTCCGTGATCCACTGTAATCCCAAATAAACATTATCAGCATAATGGACCTACAGTAATTGCTGAGGATATTTCAATTAACAGTGATTAATACAAGAACAAAAGAAGAAAAAATTAATATAACATGTAATTTATGGATCACATGTTTTTCATGATTACTCACCAGGATGTTGTCCACCTTTGACTGAACAGATTTGCTGTAAAATAAAAACAAAGTATGTATTATTATGAGTCTGCTGTAACATGAGCGCTGGTGTCTAGAGAGTATTTATTTATAAAGCAGAGGAATGTTGGGTATGAGACGACCCTCCCTCCAGCATCTCACAGGTCATGTATCCCACCAGCAGAACACATGCTGCCATGTGTAATGGAAGAAAGAGACGGCCACCGTGTGCACATTGTTTAGGATAAAGACTATTCCAGCACTAAGAAACCAGAAATTAAGTTACAAACATTGGCGCACATATTATACGTGTACAGTTCTTTTTAAAAGTGCAGAACAAATGAACAACTGCAAGAGATCAACTTCATCTGTAATCCACGGACAAGTCAGGTTGTTGTTGACTGCGAGACAGAAGGCTGACCACATTTAAAGACTCTTACTTGACGGCACTGGGTAGGTCAGAATCAGGAGACGCTCTAAGCCATGACAAGAACGGTTCACTTTAATGCACTGTTACCAGGGGGCCGCGGATTTCCTAGTGCTGAAAGCCCATCACTAAGCTGTTTGTGAGTCAAATTTGGCAGGTAAACAGAATGACACCTGACGCAACTTTCTGCAAGGCTTTTAGATCAGGAAAAAAGGCACTGATGCAACATACCCTTCAGTTCACACCACAGTTGAATTTGGAGCGTAATCCAGTCTGTGGTTTGGAGCCTTGAATGAAACTGTGGCACCAGTTACTGTAGACTATCACTTCCTATGAAGACGGGCTAAAGGTGGCATGTGACAAATGAACATGACCCTGATGATGAATGTGTAACCTGTCCAGTGACGCGTTTCTGTGGCGAACTCTGAACTGTTTCTGTTACTCAGCTCTTTGACATTCGGTGGTTTGATATTAAATGGTAAATCTGACATTCATTCAAAATTAAAAAGGTCTAAGCAGGGCTTTAGACAACGAAGACAGAAGGTAATGCTCCACACGCCTCATAAAGCTGCTTAACCAACACACTACTGTCTCTAATCACAGACGCCCAGTAGTTCAATACAAATAACAGAAACAAGTGCTGTATAATATTCTAACATAGCATAGCCCTTTTTGATACCTATGAGAGCTTTGCTTTTAAAATGTCAAATAAGCACTTTGATTTGAGGGTTGTTTTTTTTTTTTACACACATAGGAAAATAACATATGGCAGTCAGTTCCTGTAGTATCGTTTTTGGTGTCATACAAACTAACGTGCAAATAAACTGCATAAGTGTATACAGCTATCAGGTAAATTAAGTGGAGCAAAAGCTATATTTTTCTGATGAGATCTGTTACATGACAAGTTAGATGCCACCACTGTCCATGTTAACATCTGTCCCTTAATAATAAAGGTTCTTTGAGACTTGATGGATTTTTACACCAGTAATATAACCCATGACTTTTGTCTACACAGACGGGGATGGGTGCAGCCAGACCCATTCACTTGGTGAAAATTCTGTCATGAAATGGGTCTAGTACCCCTCCCGCCAGTACAGAACGAACCGAACAAATCGTGGGGTGGGCTTAATGCGATGACTCATACAAACCACTATTCAAAGTAACCTCTTGCTGTAGAATTACAGATGACACCTTAAATAGATAAGGTCTTCCTGAATAACGTTTCTACTTCACTGCATGCTGTTTTGGACGTCTGGTTGTTGCTCTGCCATCACATGTTTTGTTTCTCTGATTGGTTGTATGACTATTCAATTGCATCCAGAGTTTCCTCTGTTGCTACTTCCTCATTGAAATCAAAGCCAAGTCCAGAAGAACCAGGCTCCTTTTTTTTTTTTTTTTTAATCGAAGAGGAACAGGATTAGGATGGCTGGCCAGGATAGTTGGGGTGGATGTATAAATAAAAACAAAGCTGTGTCACATGAAAACAGACACTAAATTGGGTTTCTTCTTTTTCTGTCTCAAACAGAGCATCACGTATCGTTCTATTTAAAAGTTTTTAATGCTTTTAATAGAATCTTACATTTCAATCCTTTGGAGCTTCATCGTACTATCACAACCATTTCATTTATCTGGCACGCGTGACAAGACTGTGACCTGGAGATGTTATGAAGCTGCATAAATGTAAATATTTGTAATAAATAACAACAGTGGTGGAATATAAGTAAATTACAGTTACAACGCTACAGTTCTTTTTCAACATTTCAGATGATTTTAGATGAAAATGCCACCTTTATCATACAGTTATTTTTATCTCAGTGGCAGATGATTATGATCAGTAATTTACACACGAGAAAAAAAAACTGAATCGACTTATGAAACTTAAGACACTGCTGCTAAAACAACTACTGGATGGTATGAAAAGCTAAAAGGCTGATTACATGTGTTGTTATGTATATTACAGTTCAATCATATTCACTGAGCTAAACTTCATAAACACTTGAAGTTTGAGATTTTTAATTCTAAAAGAGCATAATTAACTGTTGCACTGATACTTTTTCACTGCAAAAACTCAAAATCTTACCAGGAATATTTGTCTTATTTTTAGTTAAAATGTCTCATTTTTAGTCAAAAAATCTCATTACACTTAAAACAAGAGTCATTACCAGAAAAATAACTTGTTATTTGACCATTTTCACCTGTTTTAAGTAAATTTTCACTTGAAATAAGTAGAAAAAATCTGCCAGTAGGACAAGATTTATCTTCTCATTAGAAGCAAAAAAAATCATGTTCCACTGGCAGATTTTTTTACTTATTTTAAGTGAAAATCTACCTGAAACAGGTGAAAATAGTTGTTTTTTCCAGTGATGAGTCTTGTTTTAAGTGTAATGAGATTTTTTTGACTAAAAATGAGACATTTTAACTAGAAATAATACAAACATTCTTGTAAAGATTTTGAGTTTTTGCAGTGTAAGTACATGATGCAAAAGTATCTAGTATTATTTTCATTGGACACACTTTTTCTGACACTTTGTGGTCCATTGTATTTCCTTTCAATTTCTGTTCAAAATGAATTAAAACAAACTTGTGTGTGTTCTACCCATGTGTATGGTAAGATGGTGTGATTCCCCCCATGCATGGTAATCCCCTGCAGCATCAGCCCAGTCCCAGCAGCTGAACATCTCACCAGATGGAGTTCCTGATCCGGAGCTGCAGAGCGCCGGCCTCAGCGCCCTGCAGCCCGGGCAGCCCGGGCAGCAGGCCGGGCAGGCTCCCCGCCCCGCGGTCCGCCTGCTGGGGCTCCTCCTCGGCCATCACCACGGCTCTCTGCTCTCGGGACACAACTCGACCGGACGGAGGTTAGAGCTTAAAGGTTACACGGCATGAAGTGGAGGACGTCGCAATGGCAACGGGACAGCAGCAGCAGCGCGCCCTGTTGTTGTTGTCACCCGGTCCTCCTCCGGCATCGTTCGCTTCAAGTCCCGACAGTCGTCAATCAAGAGGCTTTACTACTGAACTACGAGTATCTGTCAGACGCGGAGTGGTGCATATTCATGTGTCAAAACAAGCGCGAACAGTCGCCCCTGGCAAGTTAAAATCCACTAACTCGTGCCTGCGGTGCGCTCCGCTCCGCTCCGCACGTTGTGGGATTTCTCTACGAATTGCATGTGAGTAGTAGCTTCTCACTGGACGCATGCGCACTGCAGTGCCCGGTATGAAAAACAAGATGTAAGCAAAAGACATCACTGACAGCGCGGGTAGACCTGGATGCTTAAATAAACATTTAGAGATATGCTTACGTTAAGTCAGCTTTCGAGAATTTATATTATTATTGTTTATTGTCGTTTCATTTCCTTTGGAGCAGGAAATGAAACAAAGTACTAACATAAATCTGTTTAAAAAGAGATACAAAAAATTATTTATAAACAGGTATATCATATATGGAAGAGGAAATGGGTTAACGAGGAGTGTGAGAAACCAATAAAATAGGGAAAAATGTATATTATACTTGCTTAAGATATGTTTAGATATTTATGTGAATATTTATGTAGTATATATTATATGTTGAGAGGGATAGTTATAATTATGTAAAATATGATATATATTTATTAGGTATGTAGCATATATATATTTATAGGGATATTTATGTAGTTTATATAGTGTATATTTATATAGATGTATATAATATTTGTATTTTCTATATATTTATATAATATTTATGTAATATTTATATTTTCTATATACTTATATGGATAATCATGTAGTAATAGGCATGTTTACGTAGTATTTATATAGACTATATTTGTAGGGATATTGTGTAGATATAATAATAACAATAATGTAAATTCATAGAGTTATAAAGGGGTAGAAACTAGGAAAAAGTGTATACTTCTTCCTACTCCTTTTTTCGAACATATGTGAATGTTCGAAATAAAAATTCATTCATTCATTCATTCATTCATTCATTCATTCATTCATTCATTCATTCATTCATTCATTCATTCATTCATTCATTCATAAGTCAGATTTCGAGAATTTACATTATTATTGTTAATAGTTATTTTGTTAACGGAAGATTGGCTGTGTCTTGGTCCAACATGGGGTTTGGTTTTGACAAGTGTAAGAATTTACAAATTTAGAAATTTAGAAATATTAGGCGGATATGTGACTGAAAATATGGAGTCATACTCACCCTAAGTCAATACCATCCGTCCATGTCATATGTGAAAGAAAATATTTACATGTATGATGTTTACATATTTACTATGTACATTTTTTGGTCACTGGGCTCAAACAAAACCCATAAGGCTCAGTTTTACTGTCAGTGCAGAAAACTCACTTTACTTTGTATCCTGTTTTTCTCCAGCAGGAACTGGAGTTACTCATA